>NC_138302.1:11000000-11040000 GCF_965601325.2 Salmo salar
TACTGTACCTACTACTGTAATCCTACTGTACCTACTACTGTAATCCTACTGTACCTACTACTGTAATCCTACTGTACCTACTACTGTAATCCTACTGTACCTACTACTGTAATCCTACTGTACCTACTACTGTAATCCTACTGTACCTACTACTGTAATCCTACTGTACCTACTACTGTAATCCTACTGTACCTACTACTGTAATCCTACTGTACCTGTAGACATCCAGTCATTGTGCTAACGCTAGTTAGCATTGGCGCTCAGAACTACCGCTAACTTTCTTCATTCTGCAGAGACATAAACATGGTATCACACTTTCCCTTTATTAAGCTCCGAAAAACAGCATTTATTTGAATACATGTTTTATGCTATTTGAACTGTTCACAATATATTTAATAAAGGGGCCAGAATTAGTTACTTACCTCTTAAGAGAGAGAGATGGGGAGCGAGAGAGAGAGGGAAAGAGAGGGGATGAGACGGTGAGACAGTAAGGGAAGGAGAGGGGAGGAGACGGTGAGGCAGTTAGGGAAGGAGAGGGGAGGAGACAGTGAGACAGTAAGGGAAGGAGAGGGGAGGAGACAGTGAGACAGTAAGGGAAGGAGAGGGGAGGAGACAGTGAGACAGTAAGGGAAGGAGAGGGGAGGAGACAGTGAGATGACAGTAAGGGAAGGAGAGGGGAGGAGACGGTGAGACAGTAAGGGAAGGAGAGGGGAGGAGACGGTGAGACAGTAAGGGAAGGAGAGGGGAGGAGACAGTGAGACAGTAAGGGAAGGAGAGGGGAGGAGACAGTGAGACAGTAAGGGAAGGAGAGGGGAGGAGACGGTGAGACAGTAAGGGAAGGAGAGGGGAGGAGACAGTGAGATGACAGTAAGGGAAGGAGAGGGGAGGAGACGGTGAGACAGTAAGGGAAGGAGAGGGGAGGAGACAGTGAGATGACAGTAAGGGAAGGAGAGGGGAGGAGACGGTGAGACAGTAAGGGAAGGAGAGGGGAGGAGATGGTGAGACAGTTAGGGAAGGAGAGGGGAGGAGACGGTGAGATGACAGTAAGGGAAGGAGAGGGGAGGAGATGGTGAGACAGTAAGGGAAAGCGAGGGGATGAGACGGTGAGACAGTAAGGGAAGGAGTGGGGATGAGATGGTGAGATGACAGTAAGGGAAGGAGAGGGGAGGAGACAGTGAGACAGTAAGGGAAGGAGAGGGGAGGAGATGGTGAGACAGTAAGGGAAGGAGAGGGGAGGAGACGGTGAGACAGTAAGGGAAGGAGAGGGGAGGAGACGGTGAGACAGTAAGGGAAGGAGAGGGGATGAGATGGTGAGACAGTAAGGGAAGGAGAGGGGAGGAGATGGTGAGACAGAGAGACAGTAAGGGAAGGAGTGGGGAGGAGACGGTGAGACAGTAAGGGAAGGAGAGGGGAGGAGACGGTGAGACATTAAGGGAAGGAGAGGGGAGGAGACGGTGAGACAGTAAGGGAAGGAGAGGGGAGGAGACGGTGAGACAGTAAGGGAAGGAGAGGGGATGAGATGGTGAGACAGTAAGGGAAGGAGAGGGGAGGAGACGGTGAGACAGTAAGGGAAGGAGAGGGGAGGAGATGGTGAGACAGAGAGAAAGTATGGGAAGGAGAGGGGAGGAGACAGTGAGACAGAGATACAGTAAGGGAAGGAGAGGGGAGGAGATGGTGAGACAGAGAGAAAGCATGGGAAGGAGAGGGGAGGCGACAGTGAGACAGAGATACAGTAAGGGAAGGAGTGGGGAGGAGACGGTGAGACAGAGAGAAAGTAAGGGAAGGAGAGGGGAGGAGATGGTGAGACAGTAAGGGAAGGAGAGGGGAGGAGACGGTGAGACAGTAAGGGAAGGAGAGGGGAGGAGATGGTGAGACAGAGAGACAGTAAGGGAAGGAGAGGGGAGGAGACGGTGAGACAGAGAGAAAGTAAGGGAAGGAGTGGGGAGGAGACGGTGAGACAGTAAGGGAAGGAGAGGGGAGGAGACGGTGAGACAGTAAGGGAAGGAGAGGGGAGGAGATGGTGAGACAGTAAGGGAAGGAGAGGGGAGGAGACGGTGAGACAGTAAGGGAAGGAGAGGGGAGGAGACGGTGAGACAGTAAGGGAAAGAGAGGGGAGGAGACAGTGAGACAGTAAGGGAAAGAGAGGAGAGGAGACAGTGAGACAGTAAGGGAAGGAGAGGGGAGGAGACAGTGAGACAGTAAGGGAAGGAGAGGAGAGGAGACGGTGAGACAGTAAGGGAAGGAGAGGGGAGGAGACAGTGAGACAGTAAGGGAAGGAGAGGGGAGGAGACAGTGAGACAGTAAGGGAAGGAGAGGGGAGGAGACAGTGAGACAGTAAGGGAAAGAGAGGAGAGGAGACGGTGAGACAGTAAGGGAAAGAGAGGAGAGGAGACGGTGAGACAGTAAGGGAAGGAGAGGGGAGGAGACAGTGAGACAGTAAGGGAAAGAGAGGAGAGGAGACAGTGAGACAGTAAGGGAAGGAGAGGGGAGGAGACAGTGAGACAGTAAGGGAAAGAGAGGAGAGGAGACAGAGAGACAGTAAGGGAAGGAGAGGGGAGGTGACGGTGAGACAGTAAGGGAAGGAGAGGGGTGGAGACGGTGAGACAGTAAGGGAAGGAGAGGAGAGGAGACAGAGAGACAGTAAGGGAAGGAGAGGGGAGGAGACAGTGAGACAGTAAGGGAAAGAGAGGAGAGGAGACAGAGAGACAGTAAGGGAAGGAGAGGGGAGGAGACAGTGAGACAGTAAGGGAAAGAGAGGAGAGGAGACAGTGAGACAGTAAGGGAAGGAGAGGGGAGGAGACGGTGAGACAGTAAGGGAAGGAGAGGGGTGGAGACGGTGAGACAGTAAGGGAAGGAGAGGGGAGGAGACAGTGAGACAGTAAGGGAAGGAGAGGGGAGGAGACAGTGAGACAGTAAGGGAAAGAGAGGAGAGGAGACGGTGAGACAGTAAGGGAAGGAGAGGGGAGGAGACAGTGAAACAGTAAGGGAAGGAGAGGGGAGGAGACAGTGAGACAGTAAGGGAAAGAGAGGAGAGGAGACGGTGAGACAGTAAGGGAAGGAGAGGGGAGGAGACAGTGAGACAGTAAGGGAAGGAGAGGGGAGGAGATGGTGAGACAGTAAGGGAAGGAGAGGGGAGGAGACAGTGAGACAGTAAGGGAAGGAGAGGGGAGGAGACGGTGAGACAGTAATGGAAGGAGAGGAGAGGAGACAGTGAAACAGTAAGGGAAAGAGAGAGATAAAGTGGTTCTAAACTGAAAGCTCTGGGATTCAGCCTCCGAGAAAGAACAGCCGCCTACTCTACTCTGCTCTACTCAGACACACACACACACACACACACACACACACACACACACACACACACCACACACACACACACACACACACACACACACACACACACACACACACACACACACACACACACAGGAAAAAGGATGCAGTTTTAACTGAAACCCAGTCTCCCAAAGGCACATGGATAATTCTGTCTTTTCCAGTAGATTAGTAAAGAACACAAACACACACACACACAGACCGCAGGGTTCTTTACTGTTTCAGTAATCGTGTTTTGTGTGTGTGTGTGTGTGTGTGTGTGTGTGTGTGTGTGTGTGTGTGTGTGTGTGTGTGTGTGTGTGTGTGTGTGTGTGTGTGTGTGTGTGTGTGTGTGTGTGTGTGTGTGTGTGTGTGTGTGTGTGTGTGTGTGTGTGTGTGTCTGCTTCTCTCTAGCCCAAAGCACGCTGGGTCTAATGCGTATTTACATTTATCTACGGAGAGGAAATCAAATCATCCTGACCTAGTCCTCTGGAAACAACACAGAGAAATCATCCTGACCTAGTCCTCTGGAAACAACACAGAGAAATCATCCTGACCTAGTCCTCTGGAAACAACACAGATAAATCATCCTGACCTAGTCCTCTGGAAACAACACAGATAAATCATCCTGACCTAGTCCTCTGAAGACAACACAGAGAAATCATCTTGACCTAGTCCTCTGGAAACAACCCAGATAAATCATCCTGACCTAATCCTCTGAAGACAACACAGCGAAATCATCCTGACCTAGTTCTCTGGAAACAACACAGAGAAATCATCCTGACCTAGTCCTCTGGAAACAACACAGAGAAATCATCCTGACCTAGTCCTCTGGAAACAACACAGAGAAATCATCCTGACCTAGTCCTCTGGAAACAACACAGATAAATCATCCTGACCTAGTCCTCTGGAAACAACCCAGATAAATCATCCTGACCTAGTCCTCTGAAGACAACACAGATAAATCATCCTGACCTAGTCCTCTGGAAACAACACAGAGAAATCATCCTGACCTAGTTCTCTGGAAACAACACAGAGAAATCATCCTGACCTAGTCCTCTGGAAACAACACAGAGAAATCATCCTGACCTAGTCCTCTGGAAACAACACAGAGAAATCATCCTGACCTAGTTCTCTGGAAACAACACAGAGAAATCATCCTGACCTAGTCCTCTGGAAACAACACAGAGAAATCATCCTGACCTAGTTCTCTGGAAACAACACAGAGAAATCATCCTGACCTAGTTCTCTGGAAACAACACAGAGAAATCATCCTGACCTAGTTCTCTGGAAACAACACAGAGAAATCATCCTGACCTAGTCCTCTGAAGACAACACAGATAAATCATCCTGACCTAGTTCTCTGGAAACAACACAGAGAAATCATCCTGACCTAGTCCTCTGGAAACAACCCAGATAAATCATCCTGACCTAATCCTCTGAAGACAACACAGCGAAATCATCCTGACCTAGTTCTCTGGAAACAACACAGAGAAATCATCCTGACCTAGTCCTCTGGAAACAACACAGAGAAATCATCCTGACCTAGTCCTCTGGAAACAACACAGAGAAATCATCCTGACCTAGTCCTCTGGAAACAACACAGATAAATCATCCTGACCTAGTCCTCTGGAAACAACCCAGATAAATCATCCTGACCTAGTCCTCTGAAGACAACACAGATAAATCATCCTGACCTAGTCCTCTGGAAACAACACAGAGAAATCATCCTGACCTAGTTCTCTGGAAACAACACAGAGAAATCATCCTGACCTAGTCCTCTGGAAACAACACAGAGAAATCATCCTGACCTAGTCCTCTGGAAACAACACAGAGAAATCATCCTGACCTAGTTCTCTGGAAACAACACAGAGAAATCATCCTGACCTAGTCCTCTGGAAACAACACAGAGAAATCATCCTGACCTAGTTCTCTGGAAACAACACAGAGAAATCATCCTGACCTAGTTCTCTGGAAACAACACAGAGAAATCATCCTGACCTAGTTCTCTGGAAACAACACAGAGAAATCATCCTGACCTAGTCCTCTGAAGACAACACAGATAAATCATCCTGACCTAGTTCTCTGGAAACAACACAGAGAAATCATCCTGACCTAGTTCTCTGGAAACAACACAGAGAAATCATCCTGACCTAGTCCTCTGGAAACAACACAGAGAAATCATCCTGACCTAGTCCTCTGGAAACAACACAGAGAAATCATCCTGACCTAGTTCTCTGGAAACAACACAGAGAAATCATCCTGACTTAGTCCTCTGGAAACAACAGATTATGTGCATCTGTATTTTTGCATATAACCTTTATTTAACGAGGCAAGTCAATTAAGAAAACACATTATTTTGTTTGTGTGTGTGTGTTTCGGTGATCTGTCTAAGCATCTGATGAAACTAGTTAGCAGTATATTCTGCCCTGAAGGACCTGGGTTCTCTCCTCTGCCTCTGCCTCTGCCTCTGCCTCTGCCTCTGCCTCTCCTCTCCTCTCCTCTCCTCTCCTCTCCTCTCCTCTCCTCTCCTCTCCTCTCCTCTCCTCTCCTCTCCTCTCCACTCTCTTAACCCCTCTTTTCATCTCCTCTCCTCTCTTCCCCTCCTCCCTTCCCCACCTTCTCCTCCCCTCCCCTCCTCTCTTCCCCTCCTCCCCTCCCCTCCTCTCCTCTCCTTTCCACAGGGTAATATGTTTGATTTACCTCTTAATAGTGACAGACTATTGACTTTGCCTACAGACAGATGGAGATGCTGTCATTCTGCCTGAATAGATAAGTGTTTCAGATGTAATCAAATGTGATGTTTGGATGCATCAGCAAGGTATACTAACAGAAAGACAGTTTCCTGGGAAAATTGATTTGAGAGAAAAATAACAACAACTTTTTAAATGCATCAAGTTCTCCACGTACACAGTTGCAAGCTCTTCAACACACAGTGGCAATCAGTTATGGAGCTCCCTTCATCCTTAGCACTCCTCTCCTCATCACTCCTCCCACTGACAGGCTGTGTACAGTGCCTTTCGGAAGTCTTCAGACCCCTTGACTTGTTCCACAGTTTGCTAGGTTACAGCCTCATTCTAAAATTTATAAAATAGTTTTTTTCCCCCTTGTAAATCTACACACAATACCACATAATGACAAAGCAAAAACAGGTTTTTAGACATGTTTTCTTATTTATATAAAACAAAAACTTAAATATCACATTTACATAAGTATTCAGACTCTTTACTCAGTATTTTGTTGAAGCACCTTTGGCAGTGATTACAGCCTCAAGTCTTCTTGTTAGGACGCTACAAGCTTGTAGGGTCGTTGTCCTGTTGGAAGGTGAACCTTCGCCCCAGTCTGAGGTCCTGAGCGCTCTGCAGCAGGTTTTGATCAAGGATCACTCTGTACTTTGCTACGTTTATCTTGGCTGAAAAACAGCATGATGCTGCCACCACCATGCTTCACCGTAGGGATGGTGCCAGGTTTCCTCCAGATGTGACGCTTGGCATTCAGGCCAAAGAGTTCAATCTTGGTTTCATCAGACCAGAGAATCTTGTTTCTCATGGTCTGAGAGTCTAGGTACCTTTTGGCAAACTCCAAGTGGGCTGCCATGTGCCTTTTACTGAGGAGTGGCTTCCGTCTGGTCACTCTACCATAAAGGCCTGATTGGTGGAGTTCTGCAGAGATGGTTGTCCTTCTGGAAGGTACCGCCATCTCCACAGAGGAACTCTAGAGCTCTGTCAGAGTGACCACCGGGTTCTTTGACACCTCCCTGACCAAGGACCTTCTCCCCTGATTGCTCAGTTTGGCCGGGCGGCCAGCTCTAGGAAGAATCTTGGTGGTTCCAAACTTCTTCCATTTAAGAATGATGCCACTGTGTTCTTGGACCTTCAATGCTGCAGAAATGTTTTGGTACCCTTCCCCAGATCTGTGCCTTACTCTGACATGAACTGTCAACTGTGGGACCTTATATAGACAGGTGTGTGCCTTTCCAATTAATGTCCAATCAATTGATTTTACCACAGGTGGACTCCAATCAAGTTGTAGAAACATCTCAAGGATGATCAATGGAAACAGGATGCACCTGAGCTTAATTTGGAGTCTCATAGCAAAGGGTCTGAATACTTAACTAAAAACCTGTTTTTACCTTGTCGTTATGGGGAATTGTGTGTAGATCGATGAGGATTCTTTATTTGTTTTAATCCATTTTAGAATAAGGCTGTAACGTAACAAAATGTGGAAAATGTCAAGGGGTCTGAATACTTTCCCGAAGGCACTGTATACGTGTGTGTGTGTGTGTGTGTGTGTGTGTGTGTGTGTGTGTGTGTGTGTGTGTGTGTGTGTGTGTGTGTGTGTGTGTGTGTGTGTGTGTGTGTGTGTGTGTGTGTCCAATGGACGCAGGCCATCATTGCTGTGAACACCAGAACCTTACACGACTGGTTCAGGCAGTTTTCTGTTTACAGTAGATGAGCTCATTGAGCGTGACCATTTCACTGGAGAAATATGTGTCTGTGTGTGTGTCTGTGCGTGTGTCTGTGTGTGTGTCTGTGCGTGTGTGTCTGTGCGTGTGTGTGTGTCTGTGTGTGTGTGTCTGTGTGTGGGTGTCTGTGCGTGTGTCTGTGCGTGTGTCTGTGCGTGTGTCTGTGCGTGTGTCTGTGTGTGTGTCTGCGTGTGTCTGTGCGTGTGTCTGTGCGTGTGTCTGTGCGTGTGTGTCTGTGTGTGTGTCTGTGTGTGTGTGTCTGTGTGTGTGTGTCTGTGTGTGTGTGTCTGTGTGTGGGTGTCTGTGCGTGTGTCTGTGCGTGTGTCTGTGCGTGTGTCTGTGCGTGTGTCTGTGCGTGTGTCTGTGTGTGTGTCTGCGTGTGTCTGTGCGTGTGTCTGTGCGTGTGTCTGTGCGTGTGTCTGTGCGTGTGTCTGTGTGTGTGTCTGCGTGTGTCTGTGCGTGTGTCTGTGTGTGTGTGTCTGTGTGTGTGTCTGTGTGTGGGTGTTTTATTTACAGAGGACCGCATCATTGAGAGACCTTGAAATGGGCTTAAACGAAACAGTTGTTCAATCAAATCTAGTTTCAACCAAATCACAACTCCTCCCTCTTAAAGCTTGATGAGAAAGAAACAAAGGAACAGCATAGAAGGATACACTTGACTTGTCTGCCCTTCGAAACCAAGACATACTGAATCAGATAACATCCATCTGATGCTATTTACTCCTGTGTGTGTGTGTGTGTGTGTGTGTGTGTGTGTGTGTGTGTGTGTGTGTGTGTGTGTGTGTGTGTGTGTGTGTGTGTGTGTGTGTGTGTGTGTGTGTGTGTGTGTGTGTGTGTGTGTGATGACTGTATGAGGTTCATGAAACTAAAGGTCAGGGGCATTAGCCGTCGTTCAGAATGCCAGCGGTCGCTAGGGAGGTTACCACGGGTGATTTCTGGGGTCCTCGCAACTGGATGGCCTGTGAATTATGAGATGACCTTGAGGCCTTAGCAACGGATGCTAATTATCACCGTTGGAGAGAAAGAGGGGAGGAGAGAGAGAGGGGGAGAGAGCAGAGAGGCATCACTCCAGATCCATGGTGAAATTTGACTTTTGTGCAAGTCCCCAGGATGACGGGAGACGCCGTCAAAACCGGCCACAAGGGGCAAAAAACAACAATTTAAAAGGAGTTTCCCAGACTGGGATTAATCCCGCAGTCAACGGAGCCGGAGCTCATGGCTTAGACCAGGGGTTTTCAAACGTTTTAATGGTTTTTAACCCAACATATTATCAGCCCCTGGAGAGGACCCCCTACTAAAGAACATTTATTTTTGTGAGCCGCCAATAAGTTCCTGAGAGCCGCGTGTTGCTCACGAGCTGCTCAATGACTACCAGTGGCAATCCTGCTATTCTACACATTCTGACATGAGGCTGAGAGAAAGTTTAGCAGTTTTAAAACAACATGTCCTGCTATTCTACACATTCTGACATGAGGCTGAGAGAAAGTTTAGCAGTTTTAAAACAACATGTCCTGCTATTCTACACATTCTGACATGAGGCTGAGAGAAGGTTTAGCAGTTTTAAAACAACATGTCCTGCTATTCTACACATTCTGACATGAGGCTGAGAGAAGGTTTAGCAGTTTTAAAACAACATGTCCTGCTATTCTACACATTCTGCCATGAGGCAGAGAGAAAGTTTAGCAGTTTTAAAACAACATGTCCTGCTATTCTACACATTCTGACATGAGGCTGAGAGAAAGTTTAGCAGTTTTAAAACAATATGTCCTGCTATTCTACACATTCTGACATGAGGCTGAGAGAAAGTTTAGCAGTTTTAAAACAACATGTTCTGCTATTCTACACATTCTGCCATGAGGCTGAGAGAAAGTTTAGCAGTTTTAAAACAACATGTTCTGCTATTCTACACATTCTGACATGAGGCTGAGAGAAGGTTTAGCAGTTTTAAAACAACATGTCCTGCTATTCTACACATTCTGACATGAGGCTGAGAGAAAGTTGAGCATATAAAAAAGAACTCAAGAAATATGTAATAAATCTGGAAGTTTTTGCCGGGGATGTTTTAGCTGCTTGCTTTTACCTCTGACTAAGGTGTTTGGTGGAGTATTTCTCAAATAAAAGAAATGTGTGACGTGTTGTCTTATGTAAACAAAGTCAGCGCTGCTGGATAGAGAGCAATCACTGCAGCTGTTCACCCCATGTAAGTGGGCAAATGTACATCGTCAAATCATAACCCAACCTTAATTTACCCGTTGTGACGCACGGATGTTTCAAAATCTGGTTTAGACAAGACTGACTTTATGACCAAAATTATCCTGTTTACACTTTGTAGTCAATTTGAACTGTTTCTGACTCATTTTGGCACCAATTAGGCTGTTTTGAAAGGGATTCATTGCTTTTTAAAGGCAGTAGCTCTTCAACACTTAACTTAAAGGGCAAAAAAGATCACGTTAAAAAGTTCTAACCGATGACGTCATCAAATGCTACAACGTTTAAAAAAAAACATTGATTTTCAAACACTGTGAGATTTGCAGTAAGGTTGGGATTCTAGAACATTACCGTCTCTCTAGCTAGACACTCACTGCAGGTTTTTGAAAATCACTGTTTTTCCTTATTTTGAATCCTACCCTCTGTGATGTCACAGAGAAGCTTCTTTTAGGACCTTTCTTCTTCTCTTCTTTTTAACCACAGATCACGTAGACACTGGTATTGTGACATCATGACTATGAGGTTGGAAAGTGTCGGGGTTGCCCTTTAACCCTTTCACCCGTACCATCACACGGGGTGTGATCGTTCTACAGTGGTCCCTGAAGCGTACGATCACACCCCGTGTGATTAGAACACTCATTTAGAACGGCCAGTTTCGAATGACGCAACAATCAGCATTTGAGCTGGCCACACTTTTTTCAGAAACTATTTACACAAACACAGTCCTTACAAAGTTATCTCCAGATTGTGAGCAGTTTATTTTTGGAAGCAATGTTCAGATATATATATAGCACAACACAATCATCCTAACCGGAAAAATGTAGGCTACATTTGTCCTCGCGCTAACTGAGGAAAGATTGACGCAACACAAGCGGTCATATTTTCTAACTCTCGGCTGACATAAACTACAATATGAATTAGCTAATAGCAATTACTATGTACAATTAATCACATCACGGGGTGAGCTCACCATTGATCTAAATAATTAGGTAAAACACTTTCTAGAAATCGAAAGTTATCTGACGATTAGTTTCAGCGCGCAGCCATGCATTTTTTTCCTCACAGAAACCGAAGATAATAAGAGAAGACAAGATGAGCTTGGTCTGTTTTATCTGTTTATCTACCGTCATTCACATCCCACCATTCATTTCCGGAAGTCCTCAAAAAATGACTTAACTCTTACTCACCTCATTTTGTTATAACATCTTTGGTCAAACAGACGATTACGTGAAACCCAGAATGCATTGTATGTCAACAAACATGGCTCCATACACATAGCTGGAATTAGCTTAGCTCATCAAAATCAGTAGAACCTTCAAAACATTATTTTACACACATACTATGCGCATGATTTATCACGGGTAATTGAAAAACGTGAATAAAATACTAAATATATCAATAATACCACACAAAACATTTTCTGATAGTGATTTATTGATACAAATCACGGTAACCTCTCACTCCCACTCTGAGCCATTCAGTGTTGTTGTTTATGGAACAATCACATTCTGGAATGGAGAGAACGTTCGAACATCACGTGCATAAAAAAACTCACGTTAGAGATATTTGGAAATCACGCGTGAAAGGGTTAACCCAGTCGTAATGAATGCCTAAATCTGACTGTAAGAGTTGTTTCTGTGTTGCCTAAATTTAGCACGTTTGTCACAGAACGTCGGGGGATGAAGTCAGTTTACTCGTCAAAAAATAGACGTTTGTCCAAGGACGTCGGGACATGAAGTCAGACTGTGATATCTTGTTGTATTATAATTTTTCGTCTTATTTATTTCATCGATTTAATGTGTTTCTATGTGCTTTGGCATTGAATTGGTTAAGAAGTAGAGCGAAAGAGAGAGTGACAGAGAGAGAGAGAGAGAGAAGGGGGGAGGTAAGAGGGAGATAGAGAAGGGGAGGTAAGGTAAGGGGGAGGTAAGAGGGAGAGAGAAAAGGAGAGAGAGAGATGGGATGGAGAGATAGAAAAAGTAGGAGAGAGGAGGAGAGAGAGACTCAGCCGTTAGAACTCAGTTTAGGAGCCATTAGAATCATACTGGCAAACACACACCACACACATTGGGACAGGAGAGAGACACTGGGCGGCAGAAGAGAGAGAGAGAGATTACGTTTTGGTTGGCAGAGATTCCTGGAACACTTAAGTCTTTTGGTTGTAAATCTCAGAGGGTGTGTGTGTGTGTGTGTGTGTGTGTGTGTGTGTGTGTGTGTGTGTGTGTGTGTGTGTGTGAGCGAGCGAGCAGTGGGGCAGAAATGAGCTTTGGCTCTTTGGCATCTAGCTGACCATACACACCTGGTTTGGCAGCTCTTTAAAAACACACACACACACACACACAACCCTGACCTCACAGCTAGCCAAAGTGCACACACTCATGTTTGGATTCAGTGAGGTGTTTTCATGTTTTCTGTGAAACTGACATAAATGACAGAGGGAGGGGGAGGGGGGAAGAGAAAGAGTCACTGTCCGCTGTGTTCTATGTTGCAAGTTCTAAGTTCCACGTTCTAAGTTCCGTGTTCTAAGATAGAGAAAGACAGAGAATTCTTCGTAAGGGTTCAACGTTTCTTGAGAGGTTAAAAGTTTTGTCAGGCCATCATTGTAAATAAGAATTTGTTGTTAATTGACCTGGTAAAATAAAGGTACCTACCCTATTGGTGAACAAAGCAGAGCTGATCTGGACCAACGCAGACAAAATGTGTTGGTGTATGTGACTGAGTTTCTATGTAATGGTGGTCAGCACCTTATGACGTGGAAACGGGCTGAATAAGGCTGAAGAGGGCTGAATAAGGCTGAATAGGGCTGAATAGGGCTGAAGAAGGCTGAATAGGGTCGAAGAAGGCTGAATAGGGCTGAAGAAGGCTGAATAGGGCTGAGTAGGGCTGAATAGGGCTGAAGAGGGCTGAAGAAGGCTGAATAGGGCTGAAGAGGGCTGAATAGGGCTGAAGAAGGCTGAAGAGGGCTGAATAGGGAGCGAAGTATTCTAGCCTGATTTATCTGTTTATGCAGCAGCATAACAGCAGGCCTGCCTCCCATGGTGTGTGTGTGTGTGTGTGTGTAGTTAATGATCCGTGGTTTTGCAGAGGTAGGCAGTCGCTGCGGTCATTTGTAGTACACACACACACACACACACACACACACACACACACACACACACACACACACACACACACACACACACACACACACACACACACACACACACACACACACACACCTGAGGAGAGATACCCTGGACCCACTCCAATTCTCAAACCGCCCCGACAGATGACACACAGATGACGCCATCTCTCCACACTGTCCTCTCCCACCTGGACAAGACGAACACCTACAGTGAGAACGCTGTTTATAAACTACATCTCAGCGTTCAACCCCGTTGTGCCTTCCCATGCTCATCACTCTGGACTTCCTGACAGGCCGCCCCCAGGTGGTGAGGATAGGCAACAACACATTTTCCACGTTGACCCTTAACCCTTAATCCTTAACCCTCAACTCTTAACCCTTAATCCTTAACCCTCAACCCTCATTCCTTAACCCTCAACCCTTAAACCTTAACCCTCAACCCTTAACCCTCAACCCTCAACCCTTAAACCTCAACTCTCAACCCTTAAACCTCACCCTTAACCCTCAGCCCTTAATCCTTAACCCTCAACTCTCATTCCTTAACCCTTAAACCTTAACCCTCAACCCTCATTCCTTAACCCTCAACCCTTAACCCTCAACCCTTAAACCTCAAACCTTAACCCTCAGCCCTTAACCCTCAACCCTTAAACCTTAACCCTCAACCCTTAACCCTCAACCCTCGACCCTTGACCCTCAACCCTGGGGCCCCTCAGGTGTGTGCTCAGTCCCCTCCTGTACTCCCCTCTGTTCCTGTACTCCCCTCTGTTCACCCACAACTGCGTGGCCGCGCACAACTCCAACACCATCATTCAGTTTGCTGACAACACGACGGTGGTATGCCTGATCACCAATGAAGATGAGACAGCCTATTGGGAGGAGGCCAGAGGCCTGTTAGTATGGTGTCAGGACAACAACCTCTCCCTCAACATCAGCAAGACAAAGGAGCTGATCGTGGACTACAGAAAACACGATAAGGGGCTGAGGCATCGATGGGGCTGTAGTGGAGCAGGTCAAGAGCTTCAAGTTCCTCTGTGTCCACATCACTAAGGACCTATCATGGTCCAAGCACACCAACACAGTCGTGATGAGGGCACAACAATGCTTCTTCCCCCTCAGCATGCTGAAAAGATTTGTCCTCAGATCCTCAAAAAGTTCTACAGCTGCACCACTGAAAACATCAAGACTGGTTGCATCACCGCCTGGTATGGTAATTGCTCGGCATCCAACCGCAAGGAGCTAAGAAGGTAGTGCATATGGCCCAGTACACCACTGGGGCCAAGCTTCCTGCCATCCAGGACCTCTATACCAGGCGGTGTCAGACGAAGGCCCTAAGAAATTGTGAAAGACTCCAGCCACCCAGGTCATAGACTGTTCTCTCTGCTACCGCACGGCAAGCGGTACCGATGCACCGAGTCTGGAACCAACAGGACCCTGAACAACTTCTACCCCCCAGCCATAAGACTGATAAGTAGCTAGTTTAATAGTTAACCAATTAGATACCCAGACTATCTGAACTGATCCTTTCTGCACCAACTCTGTTGATTCATCACATACACTGCTGCTACTGTCTATTATCTATCCTGTTACCTCATCACATAGACTGCTGCTACTGTCTATTATCTATCCTGTTACCTCATCACATACACTACTGTTACTGTCTATTATCTATCCTGTTACCTCATCACATAGACTGCTGCTACTGTCTATTATCTATCCTGTTACCTCATCACATAGACTGCTGCTACTGTCTATTATCTATCCTGTTACCTCATCACATAGACTGCTGCTACTGTCTATTATCTATCCTGTTACCTCATCACATAGACTGCTGCTACTGTCTATTATCTATCCTGTTACCTCATCACATAGACTGCTGCTACTGTCTATTATCTATCCTGTTACCTCATCACATAGACTGCTGCTACTGTCTATTATCTATCCTGTTACCTCATCACATACACTCCTGCTACTGTCTATTATCTATCCTGTTACCTCATCACATAGACTGCTGCTACTGTCTATTATCTATCCTGTTACCTCATCACATAGACTGCTGCTACTGTCTATTATCTATCCTGTTACCTCATCACATACACTGCAGTTACTGTCTATTATCTATCCTGTTACCTCATCACATAGACTGCAGTTACTGTCTATTATCTATCCTGTTACCTCATCACATAGACTGCTGCTACTGTCTATTATCTATCCTGTTACCTCATCACATACACTGCTGCTACTGTCTATTATCTATCCTGTTACCTCATCACATAGACTGCTGCTACTGTCTATTATCTATCCTGTTACCTCATCACATAGACTGCTGCTACTGTCTATTATCTATCCTCTTACCTCATCACTTAGACTGCTGCTACTGTCTATTATCTATCCTGTTACCTCATCACATACACTACTGCTACTGTCTATTATCTATCCTGTTACCTCATCACATAGACTGCTGTTACTGTCTATTATCTATCCTGTTACCTCATCACATAGACTGCTGCTACTGTCTATTATCTATCCTGTTACCTCATCACATAGACTGCTGCTACTGTCTATTATCTATCCTGTTACCTCATCACATAGACTGCTGCTACTGTCTATTATCTATCCTGTTACCTCATCACATACACTGCAGTTACTGTCTATTATCTATCCTGTTACCTCATCACATAGACTGCTGCTACTGTCTATTATCTATCCTGTTACCTCATCACATAGACTGCTGCTACTGTCTATTATCTATCCTGTTACCTAATCACTTTATCTCTACCTATATGTGCATATCTACCTCAATTACCTAGTAACCCTGCACATCGATTCAGTACTGGTCCCCCTTTTATAGAGCCAAGTTATCATTACTCATTGTGTATATAGCCAAGTTATCGTTACTCATTGTGTATATAGCCAAGTTATCGTTACTCATTGTGTATATAGCCAAGTTATCGTTACTCATTGTGTATAGAGCCAAGTTATCGTTACTCATTGTGTATATAGCCAAGTTATCGTTACTCATTGTGTATATAGCCAAGTTATCGTTACTCATTGTGTATATAGCCAAGTTATCGTTACTCATTGTGTATAGAGCCAAGTTATCGTTACTCATTGTGTATATTGCCAAGTTATCGTTACTCATTGTGTATAGAGCCAAGTTATCGTTACTCATTGTGTATATAGCCAAGTTATCGTTACTCATTGTGTATATAGCCAAGTTATCGTTACTCATTGTGTATATAGCCAAGTTATCGTTACTCATTGTGTATAGAGCCAAGTTATCGTTACTCATTGTGTATATAGCCAAGTTATCGTTACTCATTGTGTATAGAGCCAAGTTATCGTTACTCATTGTGTATATAGCCAAGTTATCGTTACTCATTGTGTATATAGCCAAGTTATCGTTACTCATTGTGTATAGAGCCAAGTTATCGTTACTCATTGTGTATATAGCCAAGTTATCGTTACTCATTGTGTATAGAGCCAAGTTATCGTTACTCATTGTGTATATAGCCAAGTTATCGTTACTCATTGTGTATATAGCCAAGTTATCGTTACTCATTGTGTATAGAGCCA
Source organism: Salmo salar (assembly GCF_965601325.2). Taxonomy (NCBI): domain Eukaryota; kingdom Metazoa; phylum Chordata; class Actinopteri; order Salmoniformes; family Salmonidae; genus Salmo; species Salmo salar. The sequence continues at coordinate 11,016,680 of NC_138302.1, forward strand.
AGTTATCGTTACTCATTGTGTATATAGCCAAGTTATCGTTACTCATTGTGTATATAGCCAAGTTATCGTTACTCATTGTGTATATAGCCAAGTTATCGTTACTCATTGTGTATAGAGCCAAGTTATCGTTACTCATTGTGTATATAGCCAAGTTATCGTTACTCATTGTGTATATAGCCAAGTTATCGAGAGAGAGAGAAAGATTGAAACAGAGAGAAAAAGAGAGAGCGAGATTGAAACAGAGAGAGAGGAAGATTGAAAGAGAGAGAGAGAAAGATTGAAACAGAGAGAAAAAGATAGAGAGATTGAAACAGAGAGAGAGGAAGATTGAAAGAGAGAGAGAGAAAGATTGAAACAGAGAAAAAGATAGAGAGATTGAAACAGAGAGAAAAAGAGAGACAGAGAGAGTGAAACAGAGAGAAAAAGAGAGAGAGAGATTGAAACAGAGAGAGACAGAGAAACAGAGAGAAAAAGAGAGACAGAGATTGAAACAGAGAGAGACAGAGAGAGAGAGACAGTGAAACAGAGAGAAAGAGAGAGAGAGATTGAAACAGAGAGAGACAGAGAGAGAGAGACAGTGAAACAGAGAGAGACAGAGAGAGAGAGACAGTGAAACAGAGAAAAAGAGAGACAGAGATTGAAACAGAGAGAGACAGAGAGAGAGAGAGAAAAAGAGAGACAGAGATTGAAACAGAGAGAGACAGAGAGAGAGAGACAGTGAAACAGAGAGAAAGAGAGAGACAGAGATTGAAACAGAGAGAGACAGAGAGAGACAGTGAAACAGAGAAAAAGAGAGAGAGATTGAAACAGAGAGAGACAGTGAAACAGAGAGAAAAAGAGAGACAGAGATTGAAACAGAGAGAGACAGTGAAACAGAGAGAAAAAGAGAGAGAGATTGAAACAGAGAGAGACAGTGAAACAGAGAGAAAAAGAGAGACAGAGATTGAAACAGAGAGAGACAGTGAAACAGAGAGAAAAAGAGAGAGAGATTGAAACAGAGAGAGACAGTGAAACAGAGAGAAAAAGAGAGAGAGATTGAAACAGAGAGAGACAGTGAAACAGAGAGAAAAAGAGTGTGTGTAGAAGCATTTGCTGTGTGTTGCCTAAACACCATTTCTTCTTCTTCTCCTCAGCTTCATCTAGATGTTGTTCCACATCACATACATCTTTAGACTGTGTGTGTGTTTGCAGGTGTAAATCCTCTGTGTACTGACCTTGTTTACTGTGAATATAATGTAGTAAAGAGATCAGGAGAGGGAGAGAGAGAGCTAGAGAACAAGGGAGGGAAGGAGAGAGAGCTAGAGAACAAGGGAAAGAGAGAGAGAGCTAGAGAACAAGGGAGGGAGAGAGAGAGAGCTAGATAACAAGGGAGGGAGAGAGAGATAGAGAACAAGGGAGGGAGAGAGAGAGCTAGAGAACAATGGAAAGAGAGAGAGAGCTAGAGAACAAGGGAGGGATAGAGAGAGATAGAGAACAAGGGAGGGGGAGAGAGAGCTAGAGAACAAGGGAGGGATAGAGAGAGATAGAGAACAAGGGAGGGGGAGAGAGAGAGCTAGAGAACAAGGGAAAGAGAGAGAGCTAGAGAACAAGGGAGGGAGAGAGAGAGCTAGAGAACAAGGGAAAGAGAGAGAGAGCTAGAGAACAAGGGAGGGAGAGAGAGAGAGCTAGATAACAAGGGAGGGAGAGAGAGAGAGCTAGAGAACAAGGGAGGGAGAGAGAGAGCTAGAGAACAAGGGAGGAGCGAGCTAGAGAACAAGGGAGGGAGAGAGAGCTAGAGAACAAGGGGGGAGAGAGCTAGAGAACAAGGGGGGAGAGAGAGAGAGCTAGAGAACAAGGGAGAGAGAGAGCTAGAGAACAAGGGAGAGAGAGAGCTAGAGAACAAGGGGGGAGAGAGCTAGAGAACAAGGGGGGAGAGAGAATAGTGGGAGTGAAGGATGAGAGAAAACGAAAGAAAGAAAGAGCGTGCGTAGATGATCTGGTCTATCCCCTCTATTTCCTCCCCCCTCTCTTTCCTGCCCTATTTCCCCAATCCCCTCTAGAACACTGCAGCAGCAGCAGCCCACAGTAGAAAACAAACCCACTACCCTCCCAAAAACGCTTTACTGGTACCTCCCGCCATCCCTCTATGCCTCCATCCCGCTTCTCCTTACTCCTCCCCCTCTCCTCTACTCATCCTCCACTCCAACCCTCTACAATCCCATTATTCCCCATCCTCTTCCTATCTACAATCCCTCTCATCCTCTTCCTATCTACAATCCCATTATTCCCCATCCTCTTCCTATCTACAATCCCCCTCATCCTCTGACTATCTACAATCCCATTATTCCCCATCCTCTTCCTATCTACAATCCCATTATTCCCCTTCCTCTTCCTATCTACAATCCCCCTCATCCTCTTCCTATCTACACTCCCCCTCATCCTCTTCCTATCTACACTCCCCCTCATCCTCTTCCTATCTACAATCCCCCTCATCCTCTTCCTATCTACAATCCCATTATTCCCCTTCCTCTTCCTATCTACAATCCCCCTCATCCTCTTCCTATCTACAATCCCCCTCATCCTCTTCCTATCTACACTCCCCCTCATCCTCTTCCTATCTACAATCCCCCTCATCCTCTTCCTATCTACAATCCCCCTCATCCTCTTCCTATCTACACTCCCCCTCATCCTCTTCCTATCTACAATCCCCCTCATCCTCTTCCTATCTACAATCCCCCTCATCCTCTTCATATCTACAATCCCCCTCATCCTCTTCCTATCTACAATCCCCCTCATCCTCTTCCTATCTACAATCCCATTATTCCCCTTCCTCTTCCTATCTACAATCCCATTATTCCTCATCCTCTTCCTATCTACACTCCCCCTCATCCTCTTCCTATCTACAATCCCCCTCATCCTCTTCATATCTACAATCCCTCTCATCCTCTTCCTATCTACAATCCCATTATTCCCCATCCTCTTCCTATCTACAATCCCCCTCATCCTCTGACTATCTACAATCCCATTATTCCCCATCCTCTTCCTATCTACAATCCCATTATTCCCCTTCCTCTTCCTATCTACAATCCCCCTCATCCTCTTCCTATCTACACTCCCCCTCATCCTCTTCCTATCTACACTCCCCCTCATCCTCTTCCTATCTACAATCCCCCTCATCCTCTTCCTATCTACAATCCCCCTCATCCTCTTCCTATCTACAATCCCATTATTCCCCTTCCTCTTCCTATCTACAATCCCCCTCATCCTCTTCCTATCTACAATCCCTTTCTTCCTCTTCCTATCTACAATCCCCCTCATCCTCTTCCTATCTACAATCCCCCTCATCCTCTTCCTATCTACAATCCCCCTCATCCTCTTCCTATCTACAATCCCCCTCATCCTCTTCCTATCTACAATCCCCCTCATCCTCTTCCTATCTACAATCCCCCTCATCCTCTTCATATCTACAATCCCCCTCATCCTCTTCCTATCTACAATCCCCCTCATCCTCTTCCTATCTACAATCCCCCTCATCCTCTTCCTATCTACAATCCCCCTCATCCTCTTCCTATCTACAATCCCCCTCATCCTCTTCATATCTACAATCCCTTTCTTCCTCTTCCGATCTACAATCCCCCTCATCCTCTTCCTATCTGCAATCCCCCTCATCCTCTTCCTATCTACACTCCCCCTCATCCTCTTCCTATCTACAATCCCCCTCATCCTCTTCCTATCTGCAATCCCCCTCATCCTCTTCCTATCTACAATCCCCCTCATCCTTTTCCTATCTACAATCCCCCTCATCCTCTTCCTATCTACAATCCCCCTCATCCTCTTCCTATCTACAATCCCCCTCATCCTCTTCCTATCTACAATCCCCCTCATCCTCTTCCTATCTACAATCCCCCTCATCCTCTTCCTATCTACAATCCCCCTCATCCTCTTCCTATCTGCAATCCCCCTCATCCTCTTCCTATCTACAATCCCCCTCATCCTCTTCCTATCTACAATCCCCCTCATCCTCTTCCTATCTACAATCCCCCTCTTCCTCTTCCTATCTACAATCCCCCTCATCCTCTTCCTATCTACAATCCCCCTCATCCTCTTCATATCTACAATCCCTTTCTTCCTCTTCCTATCTACAATCCCCCTCATCCTCTTCCTATCTACAATCCCCCTCATCCTCTTCCTATCTACAATCCCCCTCATCCTCTTCCTATCTACAATCCCCCTCATCCTCTTCCTATCTGCAATCCCCCTCATCCTTTTCCTATCTACACTCCCCCTCATCCTCTTCCTATCTACAATCCCCCTCATCCTCTTCATATCTACAATCCCTTTCTTCCTCTTTCAAAACACGTTCTCCCCCGGACACCAATAATCAACTCTACTTTAGTTTTCTAGGATAGGAACAGATTTACATTGAACTACATTATATGTGAGAGAGAGAGAGAGAGAGAGAGAGAGAGAGAGAGAGAGAGAGAGAGAGAAAGAAAGAGAGAGAGAGAAAGAGAGAAAGAGAGAAAGAGAGAGGGAGAGAGGGGTGGTGGGATGCTGAAAAATAGTCATCTGTATTCCACGGTCGTCCATTCAGGGAAAAGACAAACAGAGGAGAGAGGAGGAACAGCTGAGATTGGCTCACACACACACACAAAAACACACGTACACACAGGGAGAGAGGGAGAGAGACAGAAGGAGAGAAAAGGGAGAGAGAAAGAGAACGGATGAGAGAAAAAGAGTGAGCGAGAGAGAGACGGAGAGAGAGAGAAAAAGAAAGAAGTAGAAAAGAAAGAAGTAGACAGCATCAGGAAGAATGTTTTTTGTGTCTGATTATGAAAATACCATTTTCCTCTCCTCTCCTCTCCTCTCCTCTCCTCTCCTCTCCTCTCCTCTCCTCTCCTCTCCTCTCCTCTCCTCTCCTCTCCTCTCCTCTCCTCTCCTCTCCTCTTCTCTCCTCTCCTCTCTCCTCTCCTCTTCTCTCCTCTCTCCTCTCCTCTACGTCTCTTCTCCTCTCTCCTCTTCTCTACGTCTCTTCTCCTCTCTCCTCTTCTCTCGTCGCTCCTCTCCTCTCCTATACTTCCCCTCTCCTCTCCCCTCTCCTCTCCTCTCCTATACTTCTCCTCTCCCCTCTCCTCTCTCCTATACTTCTCCTCTCCCCTCTCCTCTCTCCTATACTTCTCCTCTACCCTCTCCCCTCTCCTCTCCTCTCCTCTCCTCTCCTCTCCTCTCCTCTCCTCTCCTCTCCTCTCCTCTCCTCTCCTATACTTCCCCTCTCCTCTCCTCTCCTCTCCTCTCTCCTCTCCTCTCCTCTCCCCTCTCCTATACTTCTCCTCTACCCTCTCCCCTCTCCTCTCCTATACTTCTCCTCTCCTCTCCTCTCCTCTCCTCTCCTCTCCTCTCCTCTCCTCTCCTCTCCTCTCCTCTCCTCTCCTCTCCTCTCCTCTCCTCTCCTCTCCTCTCCTCTCCTCTCCTCTCCTCTCCTCTCCTCTCCTCTCCTCTAATATACTTCCCCTCTCCTCTCCTCTCCTCTCCTCTCCTCTCCTCTCCTCTCCTCTCCTCTCCTCTCCTCTCCTCTCCTCTCCTCTCCTCTCCTCTCCTATCCTATCCTATCCTATCCTATCCTATCCTATCCTATCCTATCCTATCCTATCCTATCCTATGCTTCTAGGCCTTCCCTGTGGCTCAGTTGGTAGAGCATGGTGTTTGCAACGCCAGGGTTGTGAGTTCGATTCCCACAGGGGGCTAGTACGAACACACATACAAATATTTTTTTTTAATGAAATGTATGCATTCACTAGTGTAAGTCGCTCTGGATAAGAGCGTCTGCTAAATGACTAAACTGTAAACTGTAAACTTCCTCTCTTCTCTCCTCTACCCTCTACATCTCTCCTCTCCTCTCCTCTCCTCTACCCTCTCCTCTACGTCTCCTCTCCTCTCCTCTCCCCTCTCCTCTCCATTTTAACAATAATTCCTATCATCACACTGTGGATGTGCTATTGTGTGTGCGTTCATGCGTTCTTGAGTTTGTGCGTTCGTGTGTTCGTGTGTGTGTGCTATGGTGTAAACTCTATTTAAACACTTGCACACTAATTAACAAACTAACACATTCAATCACAGTCCCAAAAATAATTTTAATTAAGAAATGTTGCAAATAAATGACATGTTTAATAATTAACTCCACTGTGTGGTTTTGACAATAAGCTGATGACTCTATTCATTTAACAATCTATATTTAATCAAACACTGCTTCAGCAATCTACTGTTATACAGACATTACCACCTCCATATCTCTCTCTCTCTCTCAGCATCTCTCTCTCTCTCCCTTCCTCTCTCCCTCTCTCTCTCTCTCAGCATCTCTCTCTTTCTCTCTCTCTCAGCATCTCTCTCTTTCTCTCTCTCTCTCAGCATCTCTCTCTTTCTCTCTCTCTCCCCTTCAGCCTCCCTCTCTCAGCAACAAGCTCTTACAGTCTCACTGCAGAATTAGATGTGTGTGACCCACCGTCTCTTTTCAGTATTGTGTTCCAAAATGTAATGGCCAGTGCTTTCCGGGATCCTTGGGACATCCTTACTCTAAACCCTAGCCTTAATCATAACCCTTCTTTAACATTTGGCATTTTTAAATTCCAAGTATCCCAGATAGCACAGACCATATGTGAGTCTGTACTCTTTACCTGGATAAAAGTACAGACTCAGTGCTTCAACATGGCACATCATACACTGTAGTTGGAGGAAACATGGGGAAGTAATGCCGCTTTAAAAGTTGATAAAGGTATAATTCCATTTAGGGGAAAAATGGCATTCAAACGTTTTTGCTGTGATTTTTACACTTGCTCCTTGGAGAAAAAATATTTACAAACATGTTAGAAAAGGAATACAAAATGAATTCTCTGAACATGATCTCACCGACTTCCCCCATTAGGCAAACCATTTACAGTGTTAACTGGCCTGTTGTTGTACAATAAAGATAAGCTGTTCCTTCTCCTATTCAGACCCGCTAAAGCCTTAGACCCAATCATCGCTTTGATAATTCACTATGGAACTGTAACGGCCCTGTGTGTAGCTGGTGTAGAGAGTCAGGCGCAGGACAGCATATATGAGTAGAACAACACCAGGTCTGTAAGGGTCCTGTGTGTAGCTGGTGTAGAGAGTCAGGCGCAGGACAGCAGATATGAGTAGAACAACACCAGGTCTGTAAGGGTCCTGTGTGTAGCTGGTGTAGAGAGTCAGGCGCAGGACAGCAGATATGAGTAGAACAACACCAGGTCTGTAAGGGTCCTGTGTGTAGCTGGTGTAGAGAGTCAGGCGCAGGACAGCAGATATGAGTAGAACAACACCAGGTCTGTAATGGTCCTGTGTGTAGCTGGTGTAGAGAGTCAGGCGCAGGACAGCAGATATGAGTAGAACAACACCAGGTCTGTAAGGGTCCTGTGTGTAGCTGGTGTAGAGAGTCAGGCGCAGGACAGCAGATATGAGTAGAACAACACCAGGTCTGTAAGGGTCCTGTGTGTAGCTGGTGTAGAGAGTCAGGCGCAGGACAGCAGATATGAGTAGAACAACACCAGGTCTGTAAGGGTCCTGTGTGTAGCTGGTGTAGAGAGTCAGGCGCAGGACAGCAGATATGAGTAGAACAACACCAGGTCTGTAAGGGTCCTGTGTGTAGCTGGTGTAGAGAGTCAGGCGCAGGACAGCAGATATGAGTAGAACAACACCAGGTCTGTAAGGGTCCTGTGTGTAGCTGGTGTAGAGAGTCAGGCGCAGGACAGCAGATATGAGTAGAACAACACCAGGTCTGTAAGGGTCCTGTGTGTAGCTGGTGTAGAGAGTCAGGCGCAGGACAGCAGATATGAGTAGAACAACACCAGGTCTGTAAGGGTCCTGTGTGTAGCTGGTGTAGAGAGTCAGGCGCAGGACAGCAGATATGAGTAGAACAACACCAGGTCTGTAAGGGTCCTGTGTGTAGCTGGTGTAGAGAGTCAGGCGCAGGACAGCAGATATGAGTAGAACAACACCAGGTCTGTAAGGGTCCTGTGTGTAGCTGGTGTAGAGAGTCAGGCGCAGGACAGCAGATATGAGTAGAACAACACCAGGTCTGTAAGGGTCCTGTGTGTAGCTGGTGTAGAGAGTCAGGCGCAGGACAGCAGATATGAGTAGAACAACACCAGGTCTGTAAGGGTCCTGTGTGTAGCTGGTGTAGAGAGTCAGGCGCAGGACAGCAGATATGAGTAGAACAACACCAGGTCTGTAAGGGTCCTGTGTGTAGCTGGTGTAGAGAGTCAGGCGCAGGACAGCAGATATGAGTAGAACAACACCAGGTCTGTAAGGGTCCTGTGTGTAGCTGGTGTAGAGAGTCAGGCGCAGGACAGCAGATATGAGTAGAACAACACCAGGTCTGTAAGGGTCCTGTGTGTAGCTGGTGTAGAGAGTCAGGCGCAGGACAGCAGATATGAGTAGAACAACACCAGGTCTGTAAGGGTCCTGTGTGTAGCTGGTGTAGAGAGTCAGGCGCAGGACAGCAGATATGAGTAGAACAACACCAGGTCTGTAAGGGTCCTGTGTGTAGCTGGTGTAGAGAGTCAGGCGCAGGACAGCAGATATGAGTAGAACAACACCAGGTCTGTAAGGGTCCTGTGTGTAGCTGGTGTAGAGAGTCAGGCGCAGGACAGCAGATATGAGTAATCAACGTTCTTTACTCAAAAAGACAAATATACAACGTAACATAATGAGCCCACAAAGATGGACCGAAATACAATGAACAATCACTCACAATCACAACCTAGGGAACAGAGGGTTAAATAATAAACAATCTCTCACAAACACAACCTGGGGAACAGAGGGTTAAATAATAAACAATCTCTCACAAACACAACCTGGGGAACAGAGGGTTAAATAATAAAGAATTACTCACAATCACAACCTGGAACAGAGGGTTAAATAATAAACAATCACTCACAATCACAACATGGGGAACAGAGGTTTAAATAATAAACAATCACTCACAACCACAACATGGGGATTAGAGGGTTAAATAATAAACAATCACTCACAACCTGGGGAACAGAGGGTTAAATAATAAACAATCACTCACAACCTGGGGAACAGAGGGTTAAATAATAAACAATCAATCACAACATGGGGAACAGAGGGTTAAATAATAAACAAGTAATTGGTAGAGGGAAGCCAGGTATGTAGGACAAAGACAGAACAAATGGAAAATGAAAAATGGATCGGCGGCGGCTAGAAAGCCGGTGACGTCGACCGCCAAACGCCGCCCGAACAAGGAGAGGGACCGACTTTTGCGGAAGTCGTGACAGGAACACACGTGACTGTGGCCATGTGCTAAAGCAGGGAGGTAGTGCTTAAAAAACTGAAAAGATTTCAACAATAAAATACTTTATTAACTTCAAGTGCGAAAGGTAGTAGTCTACAATTAGGACAAACTTAAAACGCATGAAGGCTCAGGTAGAAACACTATCTAGACCTAGGTGGAAACATTATCTAGACCTAGGTAGAAACACTATCTAGACCTAGGTAGAAACACTATCTAGACCTAGGTAGAAACACTATCTAGACCTAGGTAGAAACACTATCTAGACCTAGGTAGAAACACTATCTAGACCTAGGTAGAAACACTATCTAGACCTAGGTAGAAACACTATCTAGACCTAGGTAGAAACACTATCTAGACCTAGGTAGAAACACTATCTAGACCTAGGTAGAAACACTATCTAGACCTAGGTAGAAACACTATCTAGACCTAGGTAGAAACATTATCTAGACCTAGGTAGAAACATTATCTAGACCTAGGTAGAAACATTATCTAGACCTAGGTAGAAACACTATCTAGACCTAGGTGGAAACATTATCTAGACCTAGGTAGAAACACTATCTAGACCTAGACCTATATCATAAGATCCTTTGAAGCAACTTTGGTTCAGATTATGTTATGATATGAACAAAGCAATCTAGCCTGAGAGAATATTTATGTCCTGCCCTTTTGGAGCAGGACATGTAATGTCCATGGCCTTTTCAAAAATGTGTCTGGCTGTGTCCAGTCCGGTGGATGTTTTCACATCTCTGGGAGGAAGGACGTCAACATTGCACAGCAGCTGAAACCTGGTTCCATCTGAGTGAAAGCTCCTTGGCCACAACAACACCAGGCTCCAGACAATTAAAGCTGTAAAGGACGAAAGCAGACTATAAAATAGAAAAGACATACCAGAAATAACATTCATTGACCCCCAAGTCCAAACAATAAGCTCAAAGTACAAAGAAGTGTTTCTTGTTCACCCTCGATCATCTCCTTGTACTGATGGCTGAGAGCAGGTTTATGCTGAAAGACAAATTCGAGAAGAATTGGTTTAAAACATGAATGAATCAATGTTCTAGAGCTTTTTATTGACTCATGCATGAATTAATCGATGTTCTAGGGCTTGTTATTGACTCCTGCATGAATGAATTACATTTACATTACATTTAAGTCATTTAGCAGACACTCTTATCCAGAGCGACTTACAAATTGGTGCATTCACCTTATGATATCCAGTGGAACAACCACTTTACAATAGTGCATCTAAATCTTTTAAGGGGGGGGGGGGGGGGGTTAGAAGGATTACTTTATCCTATCCTAGGTATTCCTTAAAGAGGTGGGGTTTCAGGTGTCTCCGGAAGGTGGTGATTGACTCCGCTGTCCTGGCGTCGTGAGGGAGCTTGTTCCACCATTGGGGTGCCAGAGAAGCGAACAGTTTTGACTGGGCTGAGTGGGAACTGTGCTTCCTCAGAGGTAGGGAGGCGAGCAGGCCAGAGGTGGATGAACGCAGTGCCCTTGTTTGGGTGTAGGGCCTGATCAGAGCGTGAAGGTACGGAGGTGCCGTTCCCCTCACAGCTCCGTAGGCAAGCACCATGGTCTCGTAGCGGATGCGAGCTTCAACTGGAAGCCAGTGGAGAGAGCGGAGGAGCGGGGTGACGTGAGAGAACTTGGGAAGGTTGAACACCAGACGGGCTGCGGCGTTCTGGATGAGTTGTAGGGGTTTAATGGCACAGGCAGGGAGCCCAGCCAACAGCGAGTTGCAGTAATCCAGACGGGAGATGACAAGTACCTGGATTAGGATCTGCGCTGCTTACTGTGTGAGGCAAGGTCGTACTCTGCGAATGTTGTAGAGCGTGAACCTACAGGATCGGGTCACCGCCTTGATGTTAGTGGAGAACGACAGGGTGTTGTCCAGGGTCATGCCAAGGTTCTTAGCACTCTGGGAGGAGGACACAATGGAGTTGTCAACCGTGATGGCGAGATCATGGAACGGGCAGTCCTTCCAAGGGAGGAAGAGCAGCTCCGTCTTGCCGAGGTTCAGCTTGAGGTGGTGATCCGTCATCCACACTGATATGTCTGCCAGACATGCAGAGATGCGATTCGCCACCTGGTTATCAGAAGGGGGGAAAGGAGAAGATTAATTGTGTGTCGTCTGCATAGCAATGACAGGAGAGACCATGTGAGGATATGACAGAGCCAAGTGACTTGGTGTATAGCGAGAATAGGAGAGGGCCTAGAACAGAGCCCTGGGGGACACCAGTGGTGAGAGCACGTGGTGCGGAGACAGATTCTCGCCACGCCACCTGGTAGGAGCGACCTGTCAGGTAGGACGCAATCCAAGCGTGGGCCGCGCCGGAGATGCCCAACTCGGAGAGGGTGGAGAGGAGGATCTGATGGTTCACAGTATCAAAGGCAGCCGATAAGGATGAGAGCAGAGGAGAGAGAGTTAGCTTTAGCTGTGCGGAGCGCCTCCGTGACACAGAGAAGAGCAGTCTTAGTTGAATGACCAGTCTTGAAACCTGACTGATTTGGATCAAGAAGGTCATTCTGAGAGAGATAGCAGGAGAGCTGGCCAAGGACGGCACGTTCAAGAGTTTTGGAGAGAAAAGAAAGAAGGGATACTGGTCTGTAGTTGTTGACATCGGAGGGATCGAGTGTAGGTTTTTTCAGAAGGGGAGCAACTCTCGCTCTCTTGAAGACGGAAGGGACGTAGCCAGCGGTCAAGGATGAGTTGATGAGCGAGGTGAGGTAAGGGAGAAGGTCTCCGGAAATGGTCTGGAGGGCAGGTTGTTGGGTGGCCGATTTCATCTGGAGAGAGAGGGGAGAAAGAGGTCAAAGCACAGGGTAGGGCAGTGTGAGCAGGACCAGCGGTGTCGTTTGACTTAGCAAACGAGGATCAGATGTCGTCGACCTTCTTTTCAAAATGGTTGACGAAGTCATCCGCAGAGAGGGAGGAGGGGGGGGGAGGGGGAGGAGGATTCAGGAGGGAGGAGAAGGTGGCAAAGAGTTTCCTAGGGTTAGAGGCAGATGCTTGGAATTTAGAGTGGTAGAAAGTGGCTTTAGCAGCAGAGACAGAAGAGGAAAATGTAGAGAGGAGGGAGTGAAAGGATGCCAGGTCCGCAGGGAGGCGAGTTTTCCTCAATTTCCGCTCGGCTGCCCAGAGCCCTGTTCTGTGAGCTCGCAATGAGTCGTCGAGCCACGGAGCAGGAGGGGAGGACCGAGCCGGCCTGGCGGATTGAGTGAGAAGTGTGAGAAGTGAGAAGTGTTGGATGAGAGCGAGAGGGAAAAGGATACAAGGTAGTGGTCGGAGACTTGGAGGGGAGTTGCAATGAGATTAGTGGAAGAACAGCATCTAGTAAAGATGAGGTCAAGCGTATTGCCTGCCTTGTGAGTAGGGGGTGACGGTGAGAGGGTGAGGTCAAAAGAGGAGAGGAGTGGAAAGAAGGAGGCAGAGAGGAATGAGTCAAAGGTAGACGTGGGGAGGTTAAAGTCACCCAGAACTGTGAGAGGTGAGCCATCCTCAGGAAAGGAACTTATCAAGGCGTCAAGCTCATTGATGAACTCTCCAAGGGAACCTGGAGGGCGATAAATGATAAGGATGTTAAGCTTGAAAGGGCTGGTAACTGTGACAGCATGGAATTCAAAGGAGGCGATAGACAGATGGGTCAGGGTAGAGAGAGAGAATGTCCACTTGGGAGAGATGAGGATCCCAGTGCCACCACCCCGCTGACCAGAAGCTCTCGGGTGTGCGAGAACACGTGGGCAGACGAGGAGAGAGCAGTAGGAGTAGCCGTGTTATCTGTGGTAATCCATGTTTCCGTCAGCGCCAAGAAGTCGAGGGACTGGAGGGTAGCATAGGCTGAGATGAACTCTGCCTTGTTGGCCGCAGACCGGCAGTTCCAGAGGCTGCCGGAGACCTGGAACTCCACGTGGGTCGTGCGCGCTGGGACCACCAGGTTAGAGTGGCAGCGGCCACGCGGTGTGAAGCGTTTGTATGGCCTGTGCAGAGAGGAGAGAACAGAATTGATGTTCTAGGGCTTGTTATTGACTCATGAATGAATGAATTGTTGTTCTAGGGCTTATTATTGACTCCTGCATGAATTAATTGATGTTCTAGGGCTTATTATTGACTCCTACATCTGCACTAAAATGCCCTGGACACACTTCCTGCTTCCAGTCCAACAACAGCAATGCAGACACAAGATAACTAGCTAGATTTAGCAAACATTTAGCTTTATAATTACCAGCTGGCTAGATGTATATGCTATACATCTGGCTAGCAAGCTAGTTGAACATGCAACAAGAATTACCTTGAAATCTATAATCCAATAGCTAGTTCATCGTGGCTACCTAGCTAGCCAACTTAGCATGTGCCCCTATAACGTGACGTGGGGTTTGATTAGCATTCGCACCACAGTGGCTATTTTCGCTAGCTAGCTAGATAAACATGACAAACTATCAAACATGAAAAAGATGATCATCATGTCATGCAGGGCTTTAGCACATCAGCTATCAACCTTAACAGCAGAATGCAAATGGCCAGCTCAGCTAGCTAGCTGGCTATAACGTTACCTGTATGCAACTGTCTCGCTAGCTATTTATATAGCTAACAATAGCTAGCAATGAAAATGACTTGTTGAGACAATAACATAGCCATCTTGACATGTTAACTGTAGACTCTTACCAGTGGATGGATAATGGGGATTGTGCCTTTTTGACATGTTAACTGTAGACTCTTACCAGTGGATGGATAATGGGGATTGTGCCTTTTTGACAGAGAAGCCTTGATTGACAGATTGGACTCTCTTTTGTTGTGAATATCCCCCTCATTATCTCAACCAATTACGGATATGCATGATTCTGTATTTTCTCAGTGTCTTTGTGATTTCACATTTTATTTATATTCACAGATTTCCAGACACGTTTGTTATTAAGGCACATGAAAGTAAAAAAAAAAAAAAAACTAATTTTGATGAAAGAAACTAGTTTTTATGTTCAAATGCGTGTCCTGTGAAGTAGTGACATGCATCATACACCCAGCTTTCAGTAACGGGTCACATGTATCCACGTTTTCCAAACGTCAAATTTAAACGTCCATTTCGAAGTTGCTCCAAACGTCAACTTTGGAAGTGTTTTTTCACACCTTGGGGTTTTCCTCTGTATCGTTCCATTTCTCCAAACGTCAATAGGTTTAAGAACTCCTTCCGAAGGGCTAAGGCAGGGCTCTTCAACCCTGTTCCTGGAGAGAAACCCTCCTGTAGGTTTTAACTCCTGTTCCTGGAGAGAAACCCTCCTGTAGGTTTTAACTCCTGTTCCTGGAGAGAAACCCTCCTGTAGGTTTTAACTCCTGTTCCTGGAGAGAAACCCTCCTGTAGGTTTTAACTCCTGTTCCTGGAGAGAAACCCTCCTGTAGGTTTTAACTCCTGTTCCTGGAGAGAAACCCTCCTGTAGGTTTTAACTCCTGTTCCTGGAGAGAACCCCTCCTGTAGGTTTTAACTCCTGTTCCTGGAGAGAAATCATCCTGTAGGTTTTAACTCATGTTCCTGGAGAGAACCCCTCCTGTAGGTTTTAACTCATGTTCCTGGAGAGAACCCCTCCTGTAGGTTTTAACTCCTGTTCCTGGAGAGAACCTCCTGTAGGTTAAATCCTGTTCCTGGAGAGAAACCCTCCTGTAGGTTTTAACTCCTGTTCCTGGAGAGAAACCCTCCTGTAGGTTAACTCCTGTTCCTGGAGAGAAACCCTCCTGTAGGTTAAATCCTGTTCCTGGAGAGAAACCCTCCTGTAGGTTTTAACTCCTGTTCCTGGAGAGAAATCATCCTGTAGGTTTTAACTCATGTTCCTGGAGAGAACCCCTCCTGTAGGTTTTAACTCATGTTCCTGGAGAGAAACCCTCCTGTAGGTTTTAACTCCTGTTCCTGGAGAGAACCTCCTGTAGGTTAAATCCTGTTCCTGGAGAGAAACCTTCCTGTAGGTTAAATCCTGTTCCTGGAGAGAAACCCTCCTGTAGGTTTTAAATCCTGTTCCTGGAGAGAAACCCTCCTGTAGGTTTTAACTCCTGTTCCTGGAGAGAAACCCTCCTGTAGGTTTTAACTCCTGTTCCTGGAGAGAAACCCTCCTGTAGGTTAACTCCTGTTCCTGGAGAGAAACCCTCCTGTAGGTTTTAACTCCTGTTCCTGGAGAGAAACCCTCCTGTAGGTTTTAACTCCTGTTCCTGGAGAGAAACCCTCCTGTAGGTTAACTCCTGTTCCTGGAGAGAAACCCTCCTGTAGGTTAACTCCTGTTCCTGGAGAGAAACCCTCCTGTAGGTTTTAACTCCTGTTCCTGGAGAGAACCCCTCCTGTAGGTTTTAAATCCTGTTCCTGGAGAGAAACCCTCCTGTAGGTTTTAACTCCTGTTCCTGGAGAGAAACCCTCCTGTAGGTTTTAACTCCTGTTCCTGGAGAGAAACCCTCCTGTAGGTTTTAAATCCTGTTCCTGGAGAGAAACCCTCCTGTAGGTTTTAACTCCTGTTCCTGGAGAGAAACCCTCCTGTAGGTTAACTCCTGTTCCTGGAGAGAAACCCTCCTGTAGGTTTTAACTCATGTTCCTGGAGAGAAACCCTCCTGTAGGTTAACTCCTGTTCCTGGAGAGAAACCCTCCTGTAGGTTTTTGCTCCAACCCTGTTGTAACTAACCTGATTCATCTTATCAACCAGCTAATTATTAGAATCAGGTGTGCTAGATTAGGGTTGGGGTTAAAACCTACAGGATGGTATCTCTCCAGGAACAGAGTTGGAGTATAAACCTACAGGACAGTAGCTCTCCTGGAACAGAGTTGGAGATAAAACCTACAGGATGGTAGCTCTCCAGGAACAGGGTTGGAGTTAAAACCTACAGGAGGGTATCTCTCCAGGAACAGGGTTGGAGTTAAAACCTACAGGAGGGTATCTCTCCAGGAACAGGGTTGGAGAGCCTTGGGTTAAGGTAAGGGTTAAGATTTGGGATAGGGTTAAACTAAACAAACAAAATATAAACCAGCGTCCATGACTGGGATTGAACACGCAACCTTCTGACCCTACTTGATGGTGATAGGGCTCACTGTTGCCCCTAGTGGCCAGTTTTAAAGGCATTTCCAGCGCCCTCAGGACATGGACAGATGTCCAATTTGGACATCAATCTTGAACGATCTCCCTGCTCTCAGACCCAGGCAGTGTCATCCCCTCTCCCTCCATCCCACTGCAGCTGCTCTCCTCTCTCCTTCCTCCCTCCCTCCTCTTTCCCCATCCCTCACTCAAACTGCTCTCCTCTCTCCTCCCTCACTCCCTCGCTTGCTCCTTCCCTCCCTCCGTCCACCCTCTCATTCAAGCTGCTCTCTCAACATCCCTCCCTCCCTCCCTCCCTCACTGACTGAAAATGAACCTCCGGTAGTATTTCATTCTGATTATATTAATGTATATTCCCTCAGTATTTCATTCTGATTATTTTAATGTATATTTCCTCAGTATTTCATTCTGATTATTTTATTGTATATTCCCTCAGTATTTCATTCTGATTATTTTAATGTATATTCCCTCAGTATTTCATTCTGATTATTTTAATGTATATTCCCTCAGTATTTCATTCTGATTATTTTAATGTATATTCCCTCAGTATTTCATTCTGATTATTTTAATGTATATTCCCTCAGTATTTCATTCTGATTATTTTAATGTATATTCCCTCAGTATTTAATACTGATTATTTTATTGTATATTCCCACAGTATTTCATTCTGATTATTTTAATGTATATTCCCTCAGTATTTCATTCTGATTATATTAATGTATATTCCCTCAGTATTTCATTCTGAATATATTAATGTATACTCCCTCAGTATTTAATAACATGACATGTATTATTAACTAACTCTGTTAAATATGCATCACTGCTCTGGTCACTGATCTCTTGTCTCTCCTCGGGGGTGTGTGTGTGTGTGTGTGTGTGTGTGTGTGTGTGTGTGTGTGTGTGTGTGTGTGTGTGTGTGTGTGTGTGTGTGTGTGTGTGTGTGTGTGTGTGTGTGTGTGTGTGTGTGCGCGTTTGTGTGCGCGTGTGTGTATACTGTATGCGGTCACTGATCAGTACTCTCCTCTCATTTGCATCGAGCAGTCGTCAGCAAGAAACACAAGTGCACACACACAGAAGACTGAAACACTCAAGACTTAAAAAGCTCTCTCGTTTCTCTCTCTCGTTTCTCTCCTCTGTCGTTTCTCTCCTCTGTCGTTTCTCTCCTCTGTCGTTTCTCCCCTCTGTCGTTTCTCCCCTCTGTCGTTTCTCTCTGTCGTTTCTCTCCTCTGTCGTTTCTCTCTGTCGTTTCTCTCCTCTGTCGTTTCTCTCCTCTGTCGTTTCTCTCCTCTGTCGTTTCTCTCCTCTGTCGTTTCTCTCTGTCGTTTCTCCCCTCTGTCGTTTCTCTCCTCTGTCGTTTCTCTCCTCTGTCGTTTCTCTCCTCTGTCGTTTCTGTCTGTCGTTTCTCTCCTCTGTCGTTTCTCTCCTCTGTCGTTTCTCTCTGTCGTTTCTCCCCTCTGTCGTTTCTCTCTGTCGTTTCTCTCCTCTGTCGTTTCTCTCTGTCGTTTCTCTCCTCTGTCGTTTCTCCCCTCTGTCGTTTCTCTCCTCTGTCGTTTCTCTCTGTCGTTTCTCTCCTCTGTCGTTTCTCTCTGTCGTTTCTCTCCTCTGTCGTTTCTCCCCTCTGTCGTTTCTCTCTGTCGTTTCTCTCCTCTGTCATTTCTCTCCTCTGTCAGTTTTCTTTCACTTCTCTCTTTTCTGATGTTTATCATCTGCTTGTTCATCTTTTCTGAAAGTTGATGAGAAAGAAAGAGAGAAAGAGGAGGGGGTGAGGGAGAGAGAGAGATGGGGATAGAGAGGGAGAGAAATATATAGAGACAGAGAGACAGACAGAGAGACAGACAGAGAGTTAGAGAGAGCGAGACAGAGAGACAGAGAGACAGACAGAGAGACAGACAGACAGACAGACAGACAGAGAGAGAGCGACAGAGAGAGAGACAGACAGGCAGACAGACAGACAGACAGACAGACAGAGAGAGAGAGGGGGAAGGAGGGAGAGAGAGTGTGATGTGTCTGCTTCAGGCTATCTGAGCTCAGAGTGAGGAATGCTAATCTTCTCCTTTTCCACCCAATTACACAACGTTACACACCGTCACGCCATTATCTGTGTGTGTGTGAGCATCTGTGTGTGTGTGTGTGTGTGTGGTGTGTGTGTGTGGTGTGTGTGCGTCTGTGTGTGGTGTGTTGTGTGTGTGGTGTGTGTGCGTCTGTATGTGTGTGTGTGTGTTTTACAGGTATTTCAGTGTGTTTGTGTGAGCGTCTGCTTCCTAACCAGTCAATTTCACAGCATTATCTATCTCCACACAGACACATGAGAGTTCAGACTGGGATTTACTTCCCAAATGGCACCCTATTCCCTATATAGTACACTACTGTTGACCAGAGAGCTATGGGTTCCATTTCAGACACAGACTGCTTCTCTGTTCTGGTATTTACTGGATTTGGGAGGATTAAGACTGCGTCCAAACGGCACTCAATTCCCTATATAGTGCACTACTAACCTGTAGGCTCCAGTTAAAGATAGTGCACTACTAACCTATAGGCTCCGGTCAAAAATAGTGCACTATGAAGGGATTAGGGTGCTGTTTGGGACCCAAGCTAGGTGCTGTTGTTTGATGTGTTTAGCAGTACTTGAAGTGGACAAATAAAAGTAAGTTGTAGTACTTTGTACAGACAGTATATACATGTACACTGTAATTCAAAAACAGTGTGTATTTATAATGAATACATAAATACATGAATACATGAATAAATCAACTATTTAAACCTCGCCTTGAGTGTACATTTCCCTTCTAAGTGTGAGTGTTAGCTGTAATGAGTACAGAGAGTAGATCCTATAACTTAGCCCACACTGCCTTGTAGATGGTGTTTCTCTCTCCTTCTCGCTCTCCATGTCCCGTACATCTCCTCCCTATTCCTCCCTCTCTCCTTCTCTCTCTCCTTCTCTCTCTCCATGTCCCGTACATCTCATCCCTATTCCTCCCTCTCTCCTTCTCTCTCTCCTTCTCTCTCTCCATGTCCCCTACATCTCCTCCCTATTCCTCTCTCTCTCCTTCTCTCTCTCCATGTCCCCTACATCTCCTCCCTATTCCTCCCTCTCTCCTTCTCTCTCTCCATGTCCCCTACATCTCCTCCTTATTCCTCCCTCTCTCCTTCTCTCTCTCCTTCTCTCTCTCCATGTCCCCTACATCTCCTCCCTATTCCTCCCTCTCTCCTTCTCTCTCTCCATGTCCCCTACATCTCCTCCCTATTCCTCCCTCTCTCCTTCTCTCTCTCCATGTCCCCTACATCTCCTCCCTATTCCTCCCTCTCTCCTTCTCTCTCTCCATATCCCCTACATCTCCTCTCTCTCCATATCCCCTACATCTCCTCCCTATTCCTCCCTCTCTCTTCTCTCTCTCCTTCTCTCTCTCCATATCCCCTACATCTCCTCCCTATTCCTCCCTCTCTCCTTCTCTCTCTCCTTCTCTCTCTCCATATCCCCTACATCTCCTCCCTATTCCTCCCTCTCTCCTTCTCTCTCTCCATGTCCCTTACATCTCCTCCCTATTCCTCCCTCTCTCCTTCTCTCTCTCCATGTCCCTTACATCTCCTCCCTATTCCTCCCTCTCTCCATAACCCCTAAACCTCCTCTCTCTCTCCTCCTCTCTCTCCCTCTCCCTCTTCCCTCTATAGTGGTGGTGTTATTTTGACCACAGCCCTAGGGGGGGTTTAGCACTATGGTGTTAACAGTTATTAGTACCAGGGCTAACACACACACACACACACACACACACACACACACACACACACACACACACACACACACACACACACACACACGAACACACACACATACAGACACACGAACACATACACACATGCACACACACACACACACACACACACACACACACACACACACACACACACACACACACACACACACACACACACACACAGCTCCAGGCTTAATGAAGATCCAGAGCCTGTAGAGAAGTGAGCATCAGAACATGATGGTGATCTGTTGAAAGGCCTCTGGGTTTCAGAGTCCATAATGCAGTCTGTCTGGAGGTTAAACACACAGCTACAGTGATTTACTGCGGCACATTAGTGGAACGTCACATTAATGAGGATGTTTGTTGACTAATGCATCCTGGGTCATGATGCATGCCATTATGTATGTGTGTCTTCTGTGTCTGTATGTGTGTGTGTGTTCCTGTGTCTGTATGTGTGTATGTGTTCGTGTGTCTGTATGTGTGTGTGTGTTTGTGTGTCTGTATGTGTGTGTGTGTGTTTGTGTGTGTTTGTGATGGTAATTTTGTAACTGCGCTCAATACAGAGAGAGATAGATGAGATGAGAGAACGAGGGATGCCCACTCAAGAGATCAATACAGAGAGAGAGAGAGATGAGAGAACGAGGGATGCCCACTCAAGAGATCAATACAGAGAGAGAGAGAGATGAGAGAACGAGGGATGCCCACTCAAGAGATCAATACAGAGAGAGAGAGAGATGAGGGAACGAGGGATGCCCACTCAAGAGATCAATACAGAGAGAGAGAGATGAGATGAGAGAACGAGGGATGCCCACTCAAGAGATCAATACAGAGAGAGAGAAGAGAGAACGAGGGATGCGCACTCAAGAGATGGATGAAGAGAAAGATGGGGATGACAGGAGCGGATACTCAATATTCTTCCTCTGTTATTTCCGCAGGTAACTGCACTCCAGAGCCCCAAGACAACAAGAGGACATCCCTGACCTTTAACCTAAAGTAAGGCTCACTGCCCTGTATTACTACTCGTAGTCGGGTCGTTTTGTCCACAAACTGTCCACGGCATAATAGGGACCAAATACAGTCAACTATGACCAGACGGGACCAGCTGACACCCATTTTTTCAACACCTGTCTTTGGATGGATGTGTTGGCTGTAATCTGGGTGGGAATAACTTGCCCATAGGGCATACAGTACATGACATACACTCTCTATACGAAAATATGTGGACACCCCTTCAAATGAGTGGATTTGGCTGTTTCAGCCACACCCGTTGCTGACAGGCCTTACTGAAGAGCTCAGTGACTTTCAACGTGGCACCATCATGGAGACTCATTCAACCCTAACACACACGGCCTGGTATCCCCCATCTCTGACTCTAGGAGGCTCAATCAACAGACATTACCCCCTCCATCTCTCTCTCTCTCTCTCTCTCTCTCTCTCTCTCTCTCTCTCTCTCTCTCTCTCTCTCTCTCTCTCTCTCTCTCTCTCTCTCTTTTCTCTCTCTCTCTCTCTTTTTCTCTCTCTCTCTCTCTCTCTCTCTGCTGGGAGGCCTACAAATTGAATCTGTGGTCTTGACAGGCAAGAGAACGAGGAGAGGGTGAATAAAAACGGCCTTATTTCCGCATGCACACACACATAAACAGATGCATTAGATGGGGAATGAAGAAAGGCTGTAAATTGGAATCAAACTGTATTTAGTGTGTTAACTGTGACAGACAGCTTGTCAAGGTCATATGATATTCAGTGATGTCACAGTGATATCATCGATGATGACCGTTGATGACAAGAATGAGAATGACACTGGGAACCATCATCTTCTATTCTCCTTTTATTTTCTAGAATAGAGACAGTATTGTTCTAGAATAGTGACAATATTGTTCAAGAACAGGGACAGTATTGTTCTAGAATAGTGACAGGTTGTTCTAGAATAGGGAGAGTATTGTTCTAGAATAGTGAGAGTATTGTTCTAGAATAGTGAGAGTATTGTTCTAGAATAGTGAGAGCGTTGTTCTAGAATAGGGACAGTATTGTTCTAGAATAGTGACAGGTTGTTCTAGAATAGTGACAGTATTGTTCTAGAATAGTAACATATTGTTCTAGAATAGTGAGAGTATTGTTCTAGAATAGCAAGAGTATTGTTCTAGAATAGTGACAATATTGTTCTAGAATAGTGGGACAGTATTGTTCTAGAATAGTGAGAGTATTGTTCTAGAATAGCAAGAGTATTGTTCTAGAATAGTCACAATATTGTTCTAGAATAGTGAGAGTATTGTTCTAGAATAGTGAGAGTATTGTTCTAGAATAGTGAGAGTATTGTTCTAGAATAGTGAGAGCGTTGTTCTAGAATAGTGACAGTATTGTTCTAGAATAGTGACAGGTTGTCCTAGAATAGTGACAGTATTGTTCTAGAGTAGTAACAGTATTGTTCTAGAATAGTGAGAGTATTGTTCTAGAATAGCAAGGGTATTGTTCTAGAATAGTGACAATATTGTTCTAGAATAGTGAGACAGTATTGTTCTAGAATAGTGAGAGTATTGTTCTAGAATAGTGAGAGTGTTGTTCTAGAATAGTGAGAGTATTGTTCTAGAATAGAGTGAGCGTTGTTCTAGAATAGGGACAGTATTTTTCTAGAATAGTGAGAGTATTGTTCTAGAATAGTGACAGTATTGGTCTAGAATTGTGAGATTAGTGTTCTAGAATTGTGAGAGTATTGTTCTAGAATAATAAAAGTATTGTTCTAGAATAGTGATAGTATTGTTCTAGAATAGTGACAGTATTGTTCTAGAATAGTGAGAGTATTGTTCTAGAATAATGAAAGTATTGTTCTAGAATAGTGATAGTATTGTTCTAGAATAGTGACAGTATTGTTCTAGAATAGTGACCGTATTGTTCTACAGTAGTGAGAGTGTTGTTCTAGAATAGTGATAGTATTGTTCTAGAATAGTGACAGTATTGTTCTACAATAGTGAGAGTATTGTTCTAGAATAGTGACAGTATTGTTCTAGAATAGTGACAGTGTTGTTCTACAATAGTGAGAGTGTTGTTCTAGAATAGTGACAGTATTGCTCTAGAATACATTCTAATATTCCTCTGCTCACTATAATGGGAATAGGGTGCCATTTGAGACACAGACGTTATCTATGGAGTTTGGGAGTACAGCTCATCTATTCTCTGAGGTCATCAGAATCTCTTTCTGCTCTGATAAT
>NC_138302.1:11045000-11075000 GCF_965601325.2 Salmo salar
GAGAGAGGGAGAGAGAGAGATGGAGAGCGAGAGAGGGAGAGAGAGAGAGAGAAGGAGATATATATATATATATATATAGAGAGAGAAGGAGAGATGGAGAGATAGATGGAGAGAGAAGGAGAGATGGAGGGAGAGAGATGGAGAGAGAGCGAGAAGGAGAGATGGAGAGAGATGGCGAGATGGAGAGAGATGGAGAGATCAAAATCAAATCAAATCAAATTTATTTTTATATAGCCCTTCGTACATCAGCTGATATTCTCAAAGTGCTGTACAGAAACCCAGCCTAAAACCCCAAACAGCAAGCAAAGCATGTGAAAGAAGCACGGTGGCTAGGAAAAACTCCCTAGGAAAAACTCCCTAGAAAGGCCAAAAACCTAGGAAGAAACCTAGAGAGGAACCAGGCTATGAGGGGTGGCCAGTCCTCTTCTGGCTGTGCAGGGTGGATATTATAACAGAACATGGTCAAGATGTTAAAATGTTAAAATGTTCATAAATGGTCCTAGGGCTCAGGTCCTCCGAGAGAAAGACAGAAAGAGAGAAAGAGAGAATTAGAGAGAGCATATTTAAATACACACAGGACACCGGATAAGACAAGAGAAATACTCCAGATGTAACAGACTGACCCTAGCCCCCCGACACATAAACTACTGCAGCATAAATACTGGAGGCTGAGACAGGAGGGATCAGAAGACACTGTGGCCCCATCCGATGATACCCCCGGACAGGGCCAAACAGGCAGGATATAACCCCACCCACTTTGCCAAAGCACAGCCCCCACACCACTAGAGGGATGTCTCCAACCACCAACTTACCGTCCTAAGACAAGGCCGAGTATAGCCCACAACGATCTCCGCCATGGCACAACCCAAGGGGGGGCGCCAACCCAGACAGGAAGACCACGTCAGTGACTCAACCCACTCAAGTGACGCACCCCTCCCATGGACGGCATGGAAGAACACCAGTAGGCCAGTGACTCAGCCCCTGTAAAAGGGTTAGAGGCAGAGAATCCCAGTGGAAAGAGGGGAACCGGCAAGGCAGAGACAGCAAGGGCGGTTCGTTGCTCCAGCCTTTCCGTTCACCTTCACACTCCTGGGCCAGACTATACTTAATCATAGGACCTACTGAAGAGATAAGTCTTCAGTAAAGACTTAAAAGTTGAGACTGAGTCTGCGTCTCTCACATTGGTAGGCAGACCATTCCATAAAAATGGAGCTCTATAGAAGAAAGCCCTACCTCCAGCCGTTTGCTTAGAAATTCTAAGGACAATTAGGAGGCCTGCGTCTTGTGACCGTAGCGTACGTGTTGGTATGTACGGCAGGATCAAATCGGAAAGATAGGTAGGAGCAAGCCCATGTAATGCTTTGTAGGTTAGCAGTAAAACCTTGAAATCAGCCCTTGCCTTAACAGGAAGCCAGTGTAGGGAGGCTAGCACTGGAGTAATATGATCAAATTTTTTGGTTCTAGTCAGGATTCTAGCAGCCATATTTAGCACTAACTGAAGTTTATTTAGTGCTTTATCCGGGTAGCCGGAAAGTAGAGCATTGCAGTAGTCCAGCCTAGAAGTAACAAAAGCATGGATTAATTTTTCTGCGTCATTTTTGGACAGAAAATTTCTGATTTTTGCAATGTTACGTAGATGGAAAAAAGCTGTCCTTGAAACAGTCTTGATATGTTCTTCAAAAGAGAGATCAGGGTCCAGAGTAACGCCGAGGTCCTTCACAGTTTTATTTGAGACGACTGTACAACCATCCAGATTAATTGTCAGATTCAACAGAAGATCTCTTTGTTTCTTGGGACCTAGAACAAGCATCTCTGTTTTGTCCGAGTTTAAAAGTAGAAAGTTTGCAGCCATCCACTTCTTTATGTCTGAAACACAGGCTTCTAGCGAGGGCAATTTTGGGGCTTCACCATGTTTCATTGAAATGTACAGCTGTGTGTCGTCCGCATAGCAGTGAAATTTAACATTATGTTTTCGAATGACATCCCCAAGAGGTAAAATATATAGTGAAAACAATAGTGGTCCTAAAACGGAACCTTGAGGAACACCGAAATTTACAATTGATTTGTCAGAGGACAAACCATTCACAGAGACAAACTGATATATTTCCAACAGATAAGATCTAAACCAGGCCAGAACTTGTCCATGTAGACCAATTTGGGTTTCCAATCTCTCCAAAAGAATGTGGTGATCGATGGTATCAAAAGCGGCACTAAGATCTAGGAGCACGAGGACAGATGCAGAGCCTCGGTCTGACGTCATTAAAAGGTCATTTACCACCTTCACAAGTGCAGTCTCAGTGCTATGATGGGGTCTAAAACCAGACTGAAGCGTTTCGTATACATTGTTTGTCTTCAGGAAGGCAGTGAGTTGCTGTGCAACAGCTTTTTCTAAAATTTTTGAGAGGAATGGAAGATTTGATATAGGCCGATAGTTTTTTATAATTTCTGGATCAAGATTCGGCTTTTTCAAGAGAGGCTTTATTACTGCCACTTTTAGTGAGCTTGGTACACATCCAGTGGATAGAGAGCCGTTTATTATGTTCAACATAGGAGGGCCAAGCACAGGAAGCAGCTCTTTCAGTAGTTTAGTTGGAATATGGTCCAGTATGCAGCTTGAGGGTTTGGAGGCCATGATTATTTTCATCATTGCGTCAAGAGATATAGTACTAAAACACTTTAGTATCTCCCTTGATCCTAGGTCCTGGCAGAGTTGTGTAGACTCAGGACAATGGAGCTTTGGAGGAATACCCAGATTTAAAGAGGAGTCTGTAATTTGCTTTCTAATGATCATGATATTTTCCTCAAAGAAGTTCATAAATTTATTACTGCTGAAGTGAAAGCCATCCTCCATTTGCGAAGGCTGCTTTTTAGTTAGCTTTGCGACAGTATCAAAAAGAAATTTCGGATTGTTGTTATTTTCCTCAATTAAGTTGGAAAAATAGGATGATCGAGCAGCAGTGAGGGCTCTTCGATACTGCACGGTACTGTCTTTCCAAGCTAGTCGGAAGACTTCCAGTTTGGTGTGGCGCCATTTCCGTTCCAATTTTCTGGAAGCTTGCTTCAGAGCTCGTGTATTTTCTGTATACCAGGGAGCTAGTTTCTTATGACAGATGTTTTTAGTTTTTAGGGGTGCAACTGCATCTAGGGTATTGCGCAAGGTTAAATTGAGTTCCTCGGTTAGGTGGTTAACTGATTTTTGTCCTCTGACGTCCTTGGGTAGGCAGAGGCAGTCTGGAAGGGCATCAAGGAATCTTTGGGTTGTCTGAGAATTTATAGCACGACTTTTAAAGCACTCTGAGCAGATTATTTGTTGCAATTGCAAACGTAATAAAATGGTGGTCCGATAGTCCAGGATTATGAGGAAAAACATTTAGATCCACAACATTTATTCCATGGGACAAAACTAGGTCCAGAGTATGACTGTGGCAGTGAGTAGGTCCAGAGACATGTTGGACAAAACCCACTGAGTCGATGATGGCTCCGAAAACCTTTTGGAGTGGGTCTGTGGACTTTTCCATGTGAATGTTAAAGTCACCAAAAATTAGAATATTATCTGCTATGACTACAAGATCCGATAGGAATTCAGGGAACTCAGTGAGGAACACTGCATATGGCCCAGGAGGCCTGTAAACAGTAGCTATAAAAAGTGAGTGAGTAGGCTGCATAGATTTCATGACTAGAAGCTCAAAAGACGAAAACGTAATTGTTTTTTTTTTTGTAAATTGAAATTTGCTATCGTAAATGTTAGCAACACCTCCGCCTTTGCCGGATGCACGGGGGGTATGGTCACTAGTGTAACCAGGGGGTGAGGCCTCATTTAACACAGTAAATTCATCAGGCTTAAGCCATGTTTCAGTCAGGCCAATCACATCAAGATTATTATCAGTGATTAGTTCATTGACTATAACTGCCTTGGAAGTGAGGGATCTAACATTAAGTAACCCAATTTTGAGATGTGAGGTATCACAATCTCTTTCAATAATGGCAGGAATGGAGGAGGTCTTTATACTAGTGAGATTGCTAAAGCGAACACCGCCATTTTTAATTTTGCCCAACCTAGATCGAGGCACAGACACGGTCTCAATGGGGAAAGCTGAGCTGACTACGCTGACTGTGCTAGTGGCAGACTCCACTAAGCTGGCAGGCTGGCTAACAGCCTGCTGCCTGGCCTGCACCCTATTTCATTGTGGAGCTAGAGGAGTTAGAGCCCTGTCTATGTTCGTAGATAAGATGAGAGCACCCCTCCAGCTAGGATGGAGTCCGTCACTCCTCAACAGGCCAGGCTTGGTCCTGTTTGTGGGTGAGGCCCTCGAAAGAGGGCCAATTATCTACAAATTCTATCTTTTGGGAGGGGCAGAAAACAGTTTTCAACCAGCGATTGAGTTGTGAGACTCTGCTGTAGAGCTCATCACTCCCCCTAACTGGGAGGGGGCCAGAGACAATTAATCGATGCCGACACATCTTTCTAGCTGATTTACACGCTGAAGCTATGTTGCGCTTGGTGACCTCTGACTGTTTCATCCTAACATCGTTGGTGCCGACGTGGATAACAATATCTCTATACTCGCCAGTTTTAGCTTTAGCCAGCACCGTCTTTAGATTAGCCTTAACGTCGGTAGCCCTGCCCCCTGGTAAACAGTGTATGATCGCTGGATGATTAGTTTTAAGTCTAATACTGCGGGTAATGGAGTCGCCAATGACTAGGGTTTTCAATTTGTCAGAGCTAATGGTGGGAGCCGTCGGCGTCTCAGACCCCACAACGAGAGGAGTAGAGACCAGAGAAGTCTCGGCCTCCGACTCCGACTCGCTTAATGGGGAGAACCGGTTGAAAGTTTCTGTCGGCTGAATAAGCGACACCGGTTGAGCATTCCTACAGCGTTTCCCTCCAGAAGCCATGAGAAAGTTGTCCGGCTGCGGGCACCGTGCGAGGGGATTTATACTAACGTTACTATCTGTACTTACTGGTGGCACAGACGCTGTTTCATCCTTTCCTACACTGAAATTGCCCTTGCCTAACGATCGCGTCTGAAGCTGGGCTTGCAGCACAGCTATCCTTGCCGTAAGGCGATCGTTCTCCTGTATATTATAAGTACAACGACTGCAATTAGAAGGCATCATGTTAATGTTACTTAGCTTCGGCTGTTTGAAGTCCTGACGAACCATGTCCAGATAAAACCTCCGGGGTGAAAAAGTTGAATGAAAAAAGTTGAGTGAGGGAAAAAGTAAAAATATACGGTAATGAAAAAGTAAAAAACCGTCAGGTAGCAAAGTAAGATCGGCAACAAAACGCACAGCAGCGTAAACAAGTCTGCAAGTTGTGACCGGAAACAAATCTAATTGCCTGTAGCTCAGGACCTGATGGAGAGAGAGATGGAGAGAGAGATGGAGAGATGGAGAGAGAGAGATGGAGAGAGAGCGAGATGGAGAGAGGGAGAGAGAGATGGAGAGAGAGATGGAGAGATAGAGGACAGAGATTTGATTTTATCTTTTAGTCCTCATTTGAGTCCTTAAACATTAAAATACAATTTATAAAACAATCCCATGTCCACATACAGCACACAGTTCCAAACAGCAGACATAATACACTGCCAAATTGACCAGATAAATACTCTCTGGACAGATAGATTGGTTCCTTCATCTACCATAGTCCTTCATGTGTTATATTTAAGTGGTACTAAAATATTGTATGAATGTATATATTCAAAAGGTTTCTGGTTTGCTCAGATAAATTATTCAATTTCTTTGTTGCTCTGAATTGAACTTTTGCCTATTTCTCTTTCCGGCTGACAACAAGGCCATTTATCTCAAGGCCATCAGACTGTTAAACAGCCATCACTAGCACAGAGAGGCTGCTGCCCTACATACAGACTTGAAATCATTGGTCTTTCCACGGAAATGACAAAACAGCTATATTTACTGCTCTAATTACGTTGGTAACCAGTTTATAATAGCAATAAGGCACCTCGTTGGTTTGTGATATATGGCCAATATACCACGGCTAAGGGCTGTATCCAGGCACTCCGTGTTGTGTCGTGCCTAAGAGCAGCCCTTAGCTGTCGTATATTGGCCATATACCACAACCCTCGGGTCTTATTGCTTAATTCTATACTATTTATTGCATATTAGCCTATGCCGCTCTGTCATTGCTCATCCATATATTTATATGTATATATTCTTATTCCATCCCTTTACTTAGATTTGTGTATTTGGTCATTGTTGGGGATTGTTAGATTACTTGTTAGATATTACTGCACTGTCGGATCTAGAAGCACAAGCATTTCGCTACACTCACAATAACATCTTCTAACCATGTGTATGTGATCAATACATTTTGATTTGATTTGATTTGTCAACATCCTGTTGGAATCCTGCAACAACATTCTTAGAGTACAGAGAAAATATTACCACCTCTCACTACAGAGATGAACACAGAGAAAATATTACCACCTCTCACTACAGAGACGAACACAGAGAGAATATTACCACCTCTCAATACAGAGATGAACACAGAGAAAATATTACCACCTCTCACTACAGAGATGAACACAGAGAAAATATTACCACCTCTCACTACAGAGACGAACACAGAGAAAATATTACCACCTCTCACTACAGAGATGAACACAGAGAAAATATTACCACCTCTCACTAGAGAGACGAACACAGAGAAAATATTACCACCTCTCACTACAGAGATGAACACAGAGAAAATATTACCACCTCTCACTACAGAGACGAACACAGAGAAAATATTACCACCTCTCACTACAGAGATGAACACAGAGAAAATATTACCACCTCTCACTACAGAGACGAACACAGAGAAAATATTACCACCTCTCACTACAGAGACGAACACAGAGAAAATATTACCACCTCTCACTACAGAGATGAACACAGAGAAAATATTACCACCTCTCACTACAGAGACGAACACAGAGAAAATATTACCACCTCTCACTACAGAGACGAACACAGAGAAAATATTACCACCTCTCACTACAGAGATGAACACAGAGAAAATATTACCACCTCTCACTACAGAGATGAACACAGAGAAAATATTACCACCTCTCACTAGAGAGACGAACACAGAGAAAATATTACCACCTCTCACTACAGAGACGAACACAGAGAAAATATTACCACCTCTCACTACAGAGATGAACACAGAGAAAATATTACCACCTCTCACTACAGAGATGAACACAGAGAAAATATTACCACCTCTCACTACAGAGACGAACACAGAGAAAATATTACCACCTCTCACTACAGAGACGAACACAGAGAAAATATTACCACCTCTCACTACAGAGACGAACACAGAGAAAATATTACCACCTCTCACTACAGAGATGAACACAGAGAAAATATTACCACCTCTCACTACAGAGATGAACACAGAGAAAATATTACCACCTCTCACTACAGAGATGAACACAGAGAAAATATTACCACCTCTCACTACAGAGACGAACACAGAGAAAATATTACCACCTCTCACTACAGAGACGAACACAGAGAAAATATTACCACCTCTCACTACAGAGATGAACACAGAGAAAATATTACCACCTCTCACTACAGAGATGAACACAGAGAAAAGTTTCCTCATCCAGCTGGTAGAGAGGCTAAGTTCACAAACCACTACCAACCCAACAAAGCCTCAGGACAGCACTCAGACAGTCTGGCCCAACCAAATTATAATCAAACAACAATAAAATGATATTACCTATTGGGAAAACATGACCAAAATCTCAAAGTAAACTGAAAGACTATCTGACCACTGTGACTGGTAGAAAACAGACTCAGTGAGTCTATTGAGAGAGGCCGCCGTAGGCAGACTTGGCTCTCAACAGAAGCCCTCAAAATGAGCTGGCAGCTGAGCTACACTTCCTCACCTCCTGTCTAATATATGACCGTATTAGAGACCAATACTATTTCCCACAGATTACAAGGACCACAAAATAATCACAAAACTAATCAAATATTGATAAGCTCCCTTATCTGTTAGGTGAAATACCACAGTGTGCAATCATGGCAGCAGAATGTGTGACCTGCTGCAGTAAGAAAAGGATGGAGAAGAAACACCACAGTAAATTAAACCTCATTTCATTTCCCTCGCCATTTCTGCTTATTCTTTTCACAGCACACGCTCTCGCACACACGCCGGCTTGCTGAGCAGACCCTAGTGAAGCCGGCTTGCTGAGCAGACCCTAGTGAAGCCGGCTTGCTGAGCAGACCCTAGTGAAGCCGGCTTGCTGAGCAGACCCTAGTGAAGCCGGCTTGCTGAGCAGACCCTAGTGAAGCCGGCTTGCTGAGCAGACGCTAGTGAAGCCGGCTTGCTGAGCAGACCCTAGTGGAGCCGGCTTGCTGAGTAGGCCATAGTGGAGCCGGCTTGCTGAGTAGGCCCTAGTGGAGCCGGCTTGCTGAACGGGCCCTAGTGAAGCCGGCTTGCTGAACGGGCCCTAGTGGAGCCGGCTTGCTGAGCAGGCCCTAGTGGAGCCGGCTTGCTGAACGGGCCCTAGTGAAGCCGGCTTGCTGAACGGGCCCTAGTGAAGCCGACTTGCTGAACGGGCCTTAGTGGAGCCGGCTTGCTGAGCAGACCCTAGTGAAGCCGGCTTGCTGAGCGGGCCCTAGTGGAGCCGGCTTGCTGAACGGGCCCTAGTGAAGCCGGCTTGCTGAACGGGCCTTAGTGGAGCCGGCTTGCTGAGTAGGCCCTAGTGAAGCCGGCTTGCTGAGCGGGCCCTAGTGGAGCCGGCTTGCTGAGCGGGCCCTAGTGAAGCCGGCTTGCTGAACGGGCCTTAGTGGAGCCGGCTTGCTGAGTAGGCCCTAGTGAAGCCGGCTTGCTGAGCGGGCCCTAGTGGAGCCGGCTTGCTGAACGGGCCCTAGTGAAGCCGGCTTGCTGAACGGGCCTTAGTGGAGCCGGCTTGCTGAGTAGGCCCTAGTGAAGCCGGCTTGCTGAGCGGGCCCTAGTGGAGCCGGCTTGCTGAGCGGGCCCTAGTGAAGCCGGCTTGCTGAACGGGCCCTAGTGGAGCCGGCTTGCTGAGTAGGCCCTAGTGAAGCCGGCTTGCTGAGCGGGCCCTAGTGGAGCCGGCTTGCTGAGCAGACCCTAGTGGAGCCGGCTTGCTGAGTAGGCCCTAGTGGAGCCGGCTTGCTGAGCGGACCCTAGTGGAGCCGGCTTGCTGAGTAGGCCCTAGTGGAGCCGGCTTGCTGAGCGGGCCCTAGTGGAGCCGGCTTGCTGAACGGGCCCTAGTGAAGCCGGCTTGCTGAACGGGCCCTAGTGAAGCCGGCTTGCTGAACGGGCCTTAGTGGAGCCGGCTTGCTGTGCAGACCCTAGTGAAGCCGGCTTGCTGAGCGGGCCCTAGTGGAGCCGGCTTGCTGAGTAGGCCCTAGTGAAGCCGGCTTGCTGAGCGGGCCCTAGTGGAGCCGGCTTGCTGAGCGGGCCCTAGTGAAGCCGGCTTGCTGAACGGGCCCTAGTGGAGCCGGCTTGCTGAGTAGGCCCTAGTGAAGCCGGCTTGCTGAGCGGGCCCTAGTGGAGCCGGCTTGCTGAGTTGGCCCTAGTGAAGCCGGCTTGCTGAACGGGCCCTAGTGGAGCTGGCTTGCTAAAACGGGCCCTAGTGGAGCTGGCTTGCTGAACGGGCCCTAGTGGAGCCGGCTTGCTGAACGGGCCCTAGTGGAGCTGGCTTACTGACCGGACCCTAGTGGAGCCGGCTTGCTGAACGACAATGTTAACAAATGTTTCCCATGCCAATAAAGCCTCTTTGAATTGAATTGAGAAAGGGAAGGAGAAAGTAAGAGAGAAAGAGAGTGATAGAGTTACGAGAACCTTCAGCCCTTCAGGAAGGAGTTGTCACACGATAATCTCTGGGTTCGAGGGCCTTATTGATTTTATAAAACAGTTGCCAACATATTTATAAAAAATACTTATTTTTATTAAAAACAATTTTCATGAGTATATTCGTTTTTTTACAATCTGAAGTTGCTATGGCTGGTCGCAAGGTCTTTTCTCATGTTTTGACCCAGTCATTAATTCCAATAATTCTATTAATTTGATGTTGCTATGCTAAACAAATCACTGGCGTGTAGTTATCAGAGATTCATTGATGATGAGAGACAAAAACTTAAATAAATTATAATAAATATCCAATAGGCCTATATAGGCCGCTCTGCGCTGGTTAATTAATGAATGAATGGAATTCTGAGTGTTTCAAATCAAATCAAACTTTATCAGTCAAATGCGCTGAATACAAGTGTAGACCTTACAGTGAAATGCTTACTTACAAGCCCTTAACCAAAAGTGCAGTTTTAAGAAAAATGAGTGTTAAGAAAGTATTTACTAAAATAACCTGAAGTAAAAAATACATTTAAAAAAAGCTAAAATTTAAAAATAACAAATATTTAAAAAGCAACAATAAAATAACAGTAGCAAGGCTATATACAGGAGGTACCGGTCCAGAGTCAATGTGCAGGGGCACCGGTTAGTCAAGGTAATTGAGGTAATATGTACACGTAGGTACAGGTAAAGTTACTATGCATAGATAAAAACAGAGAGTAGCAGCAGCGTAAAAGAGGGGTCTGGGTAGCCATTTGATTAGCTGTTCAGGAGTCTTATGGCTTAGGGGTAGAAGCTGTTTAGAAGCCTTTTGGACCTAGACTTGGTGCTCCGGTAGAGATAAGTCTATGACTAAGGTGGCTGGAGTCTATGGCAATTTTTACGGCCTTCCTCTGACACTGCCTGTATAGACATTCTGGATGGCAGGAAGCTTGGCCCCAGTGATGTACTGGGCCGTACGCACTACCCTCTGCAGTGCCTTGTGGTCGGAAGCCGAGCAGTTGCCAGACCAGGCGGTGATTCAACCAGTCAGGATGCTCTCGATGGTGCAGCTGTAGAACCTTTTGAGGATCTGGGGACCCATGCCAAATCTTTTCAGGCTCCTGAGAGGGAATAGGCGTTGTTGTGCCCTCTTCACGACTGTCTTGGTGTGTTTGGACCATGATAGTTCATTGGTGATGTGGACACCAAGTAAATTGAAGCTCTCAACCTGCTTCACTACAGCCCCGTCGATGAGAATGGGGGCGTGCTCGGTCCTCTTTTTCCTGTAGTCCACAATCATCTCCTTTGTCTTGATCAAAGGTTTATACCCCCAACTGTAGAGACAGACAGGTAGGTTTATACCCCCAACTGTTGAGACAGACAGGTAGGTTTATACCCCCAACTGTAGAGACAGACAGGTAGGTTTATACCCCCAACTGTTGAGACAGACAGGTAGATTTATACCCCCAACTGTTGAGACAGACAGGTAGGTTTATACCCCCAACTGTAGAGACAGACAGGTAGGTTTATACCCCCAACTGTTGAGACAGACAGGTAGGTTTATACCCCCAACTGTAGAGACAGACAGGTAGGTTTATACCCCCAACTGTAGAGACAGACAGGTAGGTTTATACCCCCAACTGTAGAGACAGACAGGTAGGTTTATACCCCCAACTGTTGAGACAGACAGGTAGGTTTATACCCCCAAATGTTGTTGAGACAGACAGGTAGGTTTATACCCCCAACTGTAGAGACAGACAGGTAGGTTTATACCCCCAACTGTTGTAGAGACAGACAGGTAGGTTTATACCCCCAACTGTTGTAGAGACAGACAGGTAGGTTTATACCCCCAACTGTTGTAAACCAAATAGTAATGTAGGAAAATAATGTGTAGATGCCATAACTAAATGGTACCATATTTCCTCCACAGTGCAGTGCACTATAGAGAATAGGGAGACATTTAGGACCAAACTAAATGGTACCATATTTCCTCCACAGTGCAGTGCACTATAGAGAATAGGGAGACATTTAGGACCTAACTAAATGGTACCATATTTCCTCCACATTGCAGTTCACTATAGAGAATAAATAGGGAGACATTTGGGACCTAACTAAATGGTACTATATGTCCTCCACAGTGCAGTGCACTATAGAGAATAGAGAGAGATTTGGGACATAAGTATAAAGTGTGTTGAGGAGAGGACTACATTCTAGACAGGTCTTGTTACAGTCTACCTATCACACTTTACCCCATTACTACTGCTGCAGAGCAATCTACTGTGTGTGTGTGTGTGTGTGTGTGTGTGTGTGTGTGTGTGTGTGTGTGTGTGTGTGTGTGTGTGTGTGTGTGTGTGTGTGTGTGTGTGTGTGTGTGTGTGTGTGTGTGTGTGTGTGTGTGTGTGTGTGACCAACCAGATCTCACAGAATCACGTCAGAATCAAACATTCATCCATGTTTTTAAAACATGAAATTTTAAAGTTGTTCCAAAAGTGTTTAAGGTTAACGTTAAGGATTTAACTCTGAATGGTTAAGGTTAGACATTAACTCTGAATGGTTAAGGTTAGACATTAACTCTGAATGGTTAAGGTTAGTCATTAACTCTGAGTGGTTAAGGTTAGTCATTAACTCTGAATGGTTAAGGTTAGACATTAACTCTGAATGGTTAAGGTTAGGGTTAAGGTTTGACATTAACTCTGAATGGTTAAGGTTAGACATTAACTCTGAATGGTTAAGGTTAGGGTTAAGGTTTGACATTAACTCTGAATGGTTAAGGTTAGACATTAACTCTGAATGGTTAAGGTTAGACATTAACTCTGAATGGTTAAGGTTAGGGTTAAGGTTTGGGATAGGCTTAAAACAAAAATATTTAGCTGGATTCAAACCTTTAGAATGAAAGGCAGAGTCTGAGGCCCATCCACCATCCCCGTCCACAACACCCTAGCAGAACCAACAACCTACTGGACAGTAACAGGACTCCCTGTTGCCCCTAGTGGCCGGTTTCCACGTCATCTCTCCAGGTCCTCAGACATGGATGGACGTCGAATACTGACTTGTATCACGGGTGACCTGGCTGGTGTGACCACCAGACCAGTCTGTTTATGTGAATGTGTATGTACAAATCCACCGGTGTGTTTGTGTGTGTTTGTGTGAGTGTATATGATTGCATGTGGCTTGAGGATATATTTATCTACAGAAATGTTGTCTGTTGCATGTGTGTGTTGCGTGTGTTGGGTGTATGAAATCCCGTTAACTGTGTTAAGTCCTCTAGCCTGCAGCCTGTTCAGAGAGAGAGAGAGAGAGAGAGAGAGAGTGAGTGTATGTGTGTCAGTTTGTGTACAGTATGTGTTGTGTGTGTGTCACTCTTGTGTTTGTGTTACTCTCATGTGTGTGTATTTGTGTGTCTGTGTGTGTGTCTGTGTCTGGGTCTGGGTGTAGGTGTAGGTGTAGGGTGTGTGTGTGTGTGTGTGTGTGTGTGTGTGTGTGTGTGTGTGTGTGTGTGTGTGTGTGTGTGTGTGTGTGTGTGTGTGTGTGTGTGTGTGTGTCAGCCTTTGCCTGGGGGGGTAAGAGGGATAATTTAGGTTACTACTTCATATCACAACACTCTTCTCTTCTCATCTCTCCTCTCTTCATTCTCTCTCTCCCTCCCTCTACCCTTTCTCTCTCTCTCTCCTCTGTCTCCCTCTACCCTTTCTCTCTCTCTCTTCTCTGTCTCCCTCTACCCTTTCTCTACCCTCTGTCTCTCTCCGTTCTCTTTCTCTCCTCTGTCTCCCTCTCTCCGTTCTCTTTCTCTCCTCTGTCTCCCTCTCTCCGTTCTCTTTCTCTCCTCTGTCTCCCTCTCTCCGTTCTCTCTCTCTCCGTTCTCTCTCTCTCCTCTGTCTCACTCTACCCTTTAAATCTCTCTTTCCTCTCTCTCCCTCTACCCTTTCTCTACCCCCTGTCTCTCTCTCTGTTCTCTTTCTCTCCTCTATCTCCCTCTCTCCATTCTCTCTCTCTCTCCTCTGTCTCCCTCTCTCCATTCTCTCTCTCTCTCCTCTATCTCCCTCTCTCTGTTCTCTCTCTCTCTCCTCTATCTCCCTCTCTCTGTTCTCTTTCTCTCCTCTCTCTCCCTCTACCCTTTCTCTCTCTCTCTCCTCTCTCTCCCTCTACCCTTTCTCTATCCTCTGTCTCCCTCTCTCCGTTCTCTTTCTCTCCTCTGTCTCCCTCTCTCCGTTCTCTTTCTCTCCTCTGTTTCCCTCTCTCCGTTCTCTCTCTCTCCTCTGTCTCCCTCTACCCTTTCTCTCTTCCAACCTCTCTGCTCCCTTTCTCCCCTCGTTCCACTTTCTCTGTCCACGTTCTTCCTCTTTGTCCCCAATCTTTTTCTTCCCCTCGCTCCCCCTCTCCCTCTATCAGAGTTAAATATATTACTAGGACAGTGGTGTAAAAGTGGGTGACATTGAGAGATCCAAGGCCGAGAGTTTGCTGCAGCTAGCGACTGGAACGAGCTGCAAAAAAACACTCAGAACTACCTTCTTGCCCTTTGTGTTGTTGTCTGTGCCCAATAATGCTTGTACCATGTTGTGCTGCTGCCATGTTGTGTTGCTACCATGTTTTTGTCATGTTTTGTTGCTACCATGCTGTGTTTTCATGTGTCGCTGCCATGTTATGTTGTTGTCTTAGGTCTCTCTTTATTTAAAAAACAAAACATGATTTTTGAATGACTACCTCATCTCTGTACCCCACACCTACAATAATCTGTAAGGTCCCTCAGTCAAGCAGTGAATTTCAAACAGATTTAACCACAAAGACCAGGGAGGTTTTTCAATGTCTCGCAAAGAAGGGCACCTATTGGTAGATGTGTAAATATTAAAAAGCAGACATTGAATATCCCTTTGAGCCTGGTGAAGTTATTAATTACACTTCTGATGGTTTATCAACAGACTCAGTCACTACAAAGATACAGGCGTCCTTCCTAACTCATTCGCCGGAAGGGAAGGAAACCGCTCAGGGATTTCAATATGAGGCCAAAGGTGACTTTAAAACTGTGACTGAGTTGGATGGCTGTGATAGGAGAAAACTGAGGATGGATCAACATTGTAGTTACTCCACAATATTAACCTAATTAACAGAGTGAAAAGAAGGAAGCCTGTACAGAATACAAATATTAAAAAACATGCATCCTGTTTGCAACAAGGCACTAAAGTAATACTGCAACAAATCCTAGAGGAAAACCAGTCTGCTTTCCACCAGACACTGGGAGATGAATTCACCTTTCAGCAGGACAGTAACCTAAAACACAAGGCCAAATCTACACGGGGAGAGGAATTCACCTTTCAGCAGGACAGTAACCTAAAACACAAGGCCAAATCTACACTGGGAGAGGAATTCACCTTTCAGCAGGACAGTAACCTAAATCACAAGGCCAAATCTACACGGGGAGAGGAATTCACCTTTCAGCAGGACAGTAACCTAAAACACAAGGCCAAATCTACACGGGGAGAGGAATTCACCTTTCAGCAGGACAGTAACCTAAAACACAAGGCCAAATATACACTGGGAGAGGAATTCACCTTTCAGCAGGACAGTAACCTGAAACACAAGGCCAAATATACACTGGGAGATGAATTCACCTTTCAGCAGGACAGTAACCTAAAACACAAGGCCAAATATACACTGGGAGAGGAATTCACCTTTCAGCAGGACAATAACCTAAAACACAAGGCCACATATACACTGGGAGAGGAATTCACCTTTCAGCAGGACAATAACCTAAAACACAAGGCCAAATCTACACGGGGAGAGGAATTCACCTTTCAGCAGGACAGTAACCTAAAACACAAGGCCAAATCTACGCTGGGAGATGAATTCACCTTTCAGCAGGACAGTAACCTAAATCACAAGGCCAAATCTACACTGGAGTTGGTTACCATGACAACATTGAATGTTCCTGAGTGGCCTAGTTACAGTTTTGACTTAAATCTACTTGGAAATCTATGGCAAGACTTAAAAATGGCTGTCCAGCAATGATAAACAAACAACTTGACAGAGCTTGAAGAATTTAAAAAATAATAATGTCCAATCCAGGTGTGTAAAACTCTTGGAGACCCAGAAGGCTCACAGCTGTAATCACTGACAAAGGTGATGCTGACATGTATTGACTCAGGGGTGAGAGTACTTATGTTAATTCAATATTTCTCTATTTCTTTTTCAATAAATTAGTAAAAAATAAATTTGCAAAAAACATGTTTTAACCTGTTGGGGCTACAGGTTAGCAATGAACCCCGAGTCGGGATTGCTAACAAGGCTGGAAATTCAAAACATCAAAAATCTAATAATTTCAATTTCTCAAACAATCAACTATTTTACACAATTTAAAAGATAAACATCTCCTTAATCTAACCACATTGTTCGATTTTCAAAGAGGCTTTACGGCAAAAGCATAAAGTTAGATTATGTTAGGACAGTACATAGCCACAAAAGTACAAACATCCATTTTCAATTCAAGGTCAGGCGTCACCAAAAGCAGAAACCAGCTAGAATTATGCACTAACCTTTGTCAATCTCCATCAGATGACACTCCTAGGACATTATGTTATACAATACATGCATTTTTTGTTCCATCAAGTTCATATTTATATCCAAAAACAGCATTTTACAGTAGCGTGAAATTCAGATTTTTTTCTTCTCTGAAATGCTTCCGGTGAACATAACAAAATTACTATTCGAAAACATTGGTAAATTATAATATTGTCATTCAAAGAATAATATATTATCATCTCGTAATTGCTACCGAATGGCCAGATCTCAAAATAACTTTACTGGGAAATCACATTTTGCAATAAACGGGGTGCTATGCTAAGAACAACAAGCTATGCTATACAGTTAGCATCATCTAATATCGATAATAACATTGTAAATATCCCCTTACCTTTGATTATCTCCATCAGAAGGCACTGCCAGGATTTCCCAGGTCCGGAACAAATGTGGTTTCTTTTGACAAAGTTCATAATTTATGTCCAAATAACACCAAGCAGTTAGCGTTCATTATGCTCCCACAAAACGTGGTGGGGGGGGGGTTGTAAAATCACGCCGAAAAGCTAAAAAAAACGAGTAAATAATCTATTTACGTTCGTTCAAACATGTCAAACCTTGTTTAGCATTAATCTTTTGGTCCATTTTTAATGTTAAACATCAGTAATATTTTCACACAACCTATCCTATGTCTTGATAAACAATTAATGACAAACTCACGCTTCTCAGATTTATGCGCAGGCGCAAAAAAATGAAGTGATGACATGTCAACTTCCCTGCATTCTAATTTGCTCTCTGTTTATCATAGACGCTTCAAACAACTTTATAAAGATCGTTGACATCTAGTGGAAGCCGTAGGTGTTGCGAAATGAATCCTTTCTCACTATGGTATCTATAAAACAATGACACTAAATAGTACAGTCACAAAATTTTTGGATCTATTTTTCACAGGTTTTTGCCTGCAATATGAGTTTTGTTATACTTACAGACACCATTCAAACTGTTTTAGAAAATTCAGAGTGTTTTCTATCCGAATGTGTTAATAATATGCATATCCTAGCTTCTGAGTTGGTGTAGGAGGCAGTTAAAAATGGGCACATATTTTTTTCAAAATTTCTCAATACTGCCCCCGAGCCCCAACAGGTTTTAACTTAACATTATGAGGTATCGTGTGTTTTTTAAAATCCATTTTGTTTTCAGGCTGTAACACAACAAAATGTGGAATAAGTCAAGGGGTATGAACCAACCAACCAAGAATTCACAAAATGGGACAAACACCAAATTGAGACTGCATGCAGAATTCTGCAAAAATATCCTAAGTGTATTACGTAAAACACCAAATAATACATGCAAAGCAGAATTATGCCGATACCCACTAATTATCAAAATCCAGAAAAGAAATTCTACAACCACCTGAAAGGAATCGATTCCCAAACCTTCCATAACAAAGCCATCACCTACAGAGAGATGAACCTGGAGAAGAGTCGCCTAAGCAAGCTGGTCCTGGGGCTTTGTTCACAAACACAAACAGATCCCATAGATCCCTAGGACAGCAACACAATTAGACCCAACCAAATCATGAGAAAACAAAAAGATAATTACTTGACACATTGGAAAGAATTAACAAAAAAACAGAGCAAACTAGAATGCTATTTGGCCCTAAACAGAGAGTACACAGTGGCAGAATACCTTACCACTGTGACTGACCCAAACATAAGGAAAGCTTTGACTATGTACAGACTCAGAGAGCATAGCCTTGCTATTGAGAAAGGCCGCCGTTGGCAGACCTGGCTCTCAAGAGAAGACAGGCTACGTGTCCACTGCCCACAACATGAGGTGGAAACTGAGCTGCACTTCCTAACCTCCTGTCAAATGTATGACCATATTAGAGACACATATTTCCCTCAGATTACAAAGATCCACAAAGAATTCGAAAACAAACCCAATTTTGATAAACTCCCATATCTACTGGGTGAAATTCCACAGTGTGCCATCACAGCAGCAAGAGTTGTGACCTGTTGCCACAAGAAAAGGGCAACCAGTGAAGAACAAACACTATTGTAAATACAACCCATATTTATGCTTATTTATTTTCCCTTGTAATACTTTAACCATTTGTACATCGTTACAATACTGTATATATACATTATATGACATTTGTGATGTCTTTATTCTTTTGGAACTTCTGTATGTTAAATGTTTACTGTTCATTTTTATTGTTTATTTCACTTTTGTATATTATCTACCTCACTTGCTTTGGAAATGTTAACATATATTTCCCATGCCAATAAAACCCCTTGAATTGAATTGAATAGAATACTTTCTGAAGGCACTGTATCTCTTAGAAGTAAAAAATATTGTCTATTCTCAAAAGCATCGGCTCATTGGGATAACAAACAACTGTCTGCGTCTCAAATGGCACCCTATGCCCTTAGGGCCCTGGTCAAAGGTAGTGTTCTATATAGGGAATTGGGCCCTGGTCAAAGGTAGTGTTCTATATAGGGAATTGGGCCCTGGTCAAAGGTAGTGTACTATACAGGGAATAGGGCCCTGGTCTAAAGTAGTGCACTATATAGGGAATAGGGCTCTGGTCTATAGTAGTGTTCTATATAGGGAATAGGGCCCTGGTCAAAGGTAGTGGGCTTTATAGGGAATAGGGCTCTGGTCTAAAGTAGTGTTCTATATAGGGAATAGGGCTCTGGTCTAAAGTAGTGTTCTATATAGGGAATAGGGCTCTGGTCTATAGTAGTGTTCTATATAGGGAATAGGGCTCTGGTCTATAGTAGTGTTCTATATAGGGAATAGGGCTCTGGTCTATAGTAGTGTTCTATATAGGGAATAGGGCTCTGGTCTATAGTAGTGTTCTAT
Source organism: Salmo salar (assembly GCF_965601325.2). NCBI lineage: Eukaryota > Metazoa > Chordata > Actinopteri > Salmoniformes > Salmonidae > Salmo > Salmo salar. The sequence continues at coordinate 11,064,196 of NC_138302.1, forward strand.
ATAGGGAATAGGGCTCTGGTCTATAGTAGTGTTCTATATAGGGAATAGGGCTCTGGTCTATAGTAGGACACTATATAGGGAATAGGGCTCTGGTCTATAATAGTGTTCTATATAGGGAATAGGGCTCTGGTCTAAAGTAGTGCACTATATATAGGGAATAGGGCTCTGCTCAAAGGTAGTCAAATCAAATCAAATTGTATCAGTCACATGCACCGAATACAACAGGTGTAGACCTTACAGTGAAATGCGTACTTACGAGCCCCTAACCAACAATGCAGTTAAAAAGTACGGATAAGAATAAGAGATACAATTAACAAGTAATTAAAGAGCAGCAGTAAAATAACAATAGCGAGACTATATACAGGGGGGGGTACCGGTACAGAGTCAATGCACCGGTTAGTCGAGGTAATTGAGGAAAGATGTACATGTAGGTAGAGTTATTAAAGTGACTATGCATAGATAATAACAGAGAGTAGCAGCAGCGTAAAATAGGGTGGGGGGGCAATGCAAATAGTCCGGGTAGCCATTTGATTAGATGTTCAGGAGTCTTATGGCTTCTTCTGACTGCCTGGTATAGAGGTCCTGGATGGCAGGCAGCTTATTGAGCCGTACTCACTACCCTCTGTAGTGCCTTGCGGTCGGAGGTCGAGCAGTTGCCATACCAGGCAGTGATGCAACCAGTCAGGATGCTCTCGATGGTGCAGCTGTAGAACCTTTTGAGGATCTGAGGACCCATGCCAAATATTTTCAGTCTCCTGAGGTGGAATAGGTTTTGTGTGCTCTCTTCACGACTGTCTTGGTGTGCTTGGACCATGTTAGGTTGTGATGTGGACGCCAAGGAACTTGAAGCTCTCAACCTGCTCCACTGCAGCCCCGTCGATGAGAATGGGGGCGTGCTCGGTCCTCTTTTTCCTCCATCTCCTGCACTATAAAGGGAACACGGTGCTATTTGGGAGACAGCAATATATGCCAATAAATCACAATGAGACAATTGTATGAATAGTAGTATTATTCAATAACATAATGTTATATAATTACCCAACAAGATCACTACGGTTACGTCCCAAATGCCAGAGTATTCACTGCTGAGTCTGCATAGGGCTCTGGTTAAAAGTAGTGCACTATATAGGGAATAGAGTGCCATTGGCCATAGGGCTCTGGTTAAAAGTAGTGCACTATATAGGGAATACGGCTCCAGTTCGGACACTATATGTTTGCTGTTCTGGGACCAGTCACTTCTTTTCATTCAGTCTGTCATTCCTTTTCCAAACTGGACGGACCGTAACTGGCGTCGCTAGGGACCATAACTGGCGTTGCTAGGGCAGACATCTGTCTCTGTTCTATCAGACTCTCTGCATGACACACACACACACACACACACACACACACACACACACACACACACACACACACACACACACACACACACACACACACACACACACACACACACACATACACACCCTATTACAGCCAGGGTCATTGGCTTGTTGTTTTCCATCTGTATTCAGAGAGAATCCTTATCCACTATTCCGCAGCTGGGAGAGATTCAGGGATGGAGCATTCTTCTTTGTGTGTGTGTGTGTGTGTGTGTGTGTGTGTGTGTGTGTGTGTGTGTGTGTGTGTGTGTGTGTGTGTGTGTGTGTGTGTGTGTGTGTGTGTGTGTGTGTGTGTGTGTGTGTGTGTGTGTGTGTGTGTGTGTGTGTGTGTGTGTGATAAAGGTTCAATTAATGTCTCCCTCTTAGGACCCATCTGAGAAACTACTGATCACCACTCACTATTTATCACACATTATCACACAAACATACAGAGAGAAGAGAGAGAGAAAGAGGGAGAGAAGGAGGGAGGGAGGGATGGAGAAGGAGAGAGGGGGGGAAGAGAGAGAAAGAGGGAGAGAGGGATGGAGAAGGAGAGAGGGGAGGAAGAGGGAGAGAAAGAGGGATGGAGAAGAAGAGAGGGAAGGAGGAAGAGAGAGAAAGAGGGAGAGAGAAGGAGAAGGAGAGAGGGAAGGAGGAAGGGAGAGAAAGAGGGAGAGAGGGATGGAGAAGGAGAGAGGGGAGGAAGAGGGAGAGAAAGAGGGATGGAGAAGAAGAGAGGGAAGGAGGAAGAGAGAGAAAGAGGGAGAGAGAAGGAGAAGGAGAGAGGGAAGGAGGAAGGGAGAGAGAAAGAGGGATAGAGGGATGGAGAAGCAGAGAGGGAAGGAAGAGGGAGAGAAAGGGACACGGTGTCACTTTGGTATGAAGGGTCGGGAGACAGGCGCAGGAATGCATAATATGGGTTTTTAATTCCTAATTACAGCGTGCCATGTAAAAACACAGGGAAGAAACCGCAAACAAATTAGCGAGGAGTACCTCTAATAAATTCACAATTGCACAATGAATATCACACGGGACGAGACCCGTAATCGTCTGCACGAAAGCCAAAACAACAGCACAGGTACTCACAAGACCAACGGACATTGGAACAATAATCGACAGGACAATGGTGAACAGAGGACACATTTATACAATTACTAATCAAATGGGAATAGGGACCAGGTGTGCGTAATGACAATTCCGGAGGGATCCGTGACACACGGTTTGTTAAATGCAGGAAGTAAAATACGACCTGTGAAGTGTGAAATGTGCTTGAGAGAGTGCGTGCATGCATGCGTGAACTGGGTGAAGAATTATGGTGTGCGAGCGTGTTCCTCTCTCTCTCTCTCTGTGTGTGTGTGTGTGTGTATGTGTGTGTGTGTGTGTGTGTGTGTGTGTGTGTGTGTGTGTGTGTGTGCGAGCGTGCGCCTCTGTGTGTGTGTGTGTGTGTGTGTGTGTGTGTGTGTGTGTGTGTGTGTGTGTGTGTGTGTGTGTGTGTGTGTGTGTGTGTGTGTGTGTGTGTGTTGTAACCTAAGACATACCTAGACAGAGTACCACCTCTTCTCCTCTCCTCCATAAGGTATCATGGTACTAACAGAGTATTCACTACCTCTCCTCCATAAGGTATCATGGTACTAACAGAGTATTTACTGTCACTATAAAGGCTGTGAGGAGCCCTGTGTCCACATACTGTTTGTAGCCCTCTCTTCTCTCCTCTCTCTCACCTCTTTCTCTGTCTCTCTCCCTCTCTCTTACCTCTCTCTACCCCCTCACCTCCGCTCCCCCCTCTCTTTCTTCTTTCTCTCTCCCCCCTCACCTTCGCTCTCCCCCACACTCTCTCTCTCTCTCTCTCTCCTCTCTCTTCCAGTTGACATCACTAAAAGAGGATTCATTCTACTGTAAAATTGGGATCAAGCAGCAAACAAATATCTACAGTGAGAGATACTGTCTACTGTGAGAGATACTGTCTACTGTGAGAGATACGGTCTACAGTGAGAGATACGGTCTACTGTGAGAGATACGGTCTACTGTGAGAGATACGGTCTACTGTGAGAGATACGGTCTACTGTGAGAGTTACGGTCTACAGTGAGAGATACAGTCTACTGTGAGAGATACGGTCTACTGTGAGAGATACTGTCTACTGTGAGAGATACGGTCTACTGTTGTAACGGTTGTCGTCGGGAATGGAGGACCAAAACGCAGCAGGAATGTGGATGCTCATCTTGTGTTTTATTTTAAACCAAGAAAACACGAACAACTCACGAACAACAAAACAGTCTTGTCAAGCTCACACATGCAAAACAAGAAACAATCTCCCACAAACACTAAACCAAACACATACCCATATATAGGACTCCCAATCAGAGGCAACGAGAAAACACCTGCCTCCAATTGAGAGTCCAACCCCAATAAACCAGACATAGAAATACAAAAGACCAGAGACCACAGAAATACAAACATAGAACATTACCCAAAAACCCGGAAATAATAAATCAAACGCCCTACTAAATAAACCACCACCCCGAACCACATAAAACAAATTCCCTCTGCCACGTCCTGACCAAACTACAATAACAAATAACCCTTATACTGGTCAGGACGTGACAACTGTGAGAGATACTGTCTACTGTGAGAGATACTGTCTACAGTGAGAGATACTGTCTACTGTGAGAGATACTGTCTACTGTGAGAGATATTGTCTACTGTGAGAGATACTGTCTACTGTGAGAGATACTGTCTACCTTGAGAGATACTGTCTACAGTGAGAGATACTGTCTACGTGAGAGATACTGTCCACCATGAGAGATACTGTCTACCGTTAGATACTGTCCACCGTGAGAGACACTGTCCACCGTGAGAGATACTGTCCACTGTGAGAGATACTGTCTACCGTTAGAAATACTGTCCACCGAGAGAGATACTGTCCACCGTGAGAGATACTGTCTACCGTTAGAAATACTGTCCACCGTGAGAGATACTGTCAACCATGAGAGATACTGTCCACCTTGAGAGATACTGTCCACCGTGAGAAATACTGTCCACTGTGAAAGATACTGTCTACCGTTAGAAATACTGTCCACCGTGAGAGATACTGTCCACCGTGAGAGATACTGTCTACCGTTAGAAATACTGTCCACCATGAGAGATACTGTCCACCGTGAGAGATACTGTCTACCGTTAGAAATACTGTCCACCGTGAGAGATACTGTCCACCGTGAGAGATACTGTCCACCGTGAGAGATACTGTCTACCGTTAGAAATACTGTCCACCGTGAGAGATACTGTCTACCGTGAGAGACACTGTCCACCGTGAGAGATACTGTCCACCGTGAGAGATACTGTCTACCGTTAGAAATACTGTCCACCGTGAGAGACACTGTCGACCGTCCTCTCTCTCTCTCTCTCTCTTTTTCTCTCTCTCTCTCCCCCTCTCTCTCTCTTTCTCTCTTTCTCTCTCTCTTTCTCTCTCTCTTTCTCTCTCTCTCTCTCTTTCTCTTTCTCTCTCTCGCTCTCATTTAAATTAAATTCAAAGGGCTTTATTGGCATGGGAAACATACCAAATCAAGTGAAATAGATAATAAACAAAAGGGAAATAAACTATCAAAATGAACAGTAAACATTACACTCACAAGTTTCAAAGGAATAGACACATTTAAAATGTAATATTATGGCTATATACATTGTTGTAACGATGTGCAAAGTGTTAAAGTACAAAAGGGAAAATAAATAAACATAAATATGGGTTGTACATACGTATATATATATATACATATACATACATACATACAGTTGAAGTCGGAAGTTTACATACAAGAGTGGCAAGACCCCGGGCCCAGATGGATACCCTGGTGAATTCTATAAAACATTCAGCGACATGCTCTCTCCCTTCCTGCACAAAATGTTGGTTCAGGCCAATGAGGATGGAGCTCTCCCAGCTACTTTGGATAAGGCGTTCATTACAGTTATACATCAGAAGGGTAAAGATCCGGAAGAGGTAGGCTCATATACACCAATATCTCTCCTTAATACAAACCAAAAGATTTTAGCAAAAACTCTGGCTAACACTTTAGTGGGCAAATTGGTCTATTCGGACCAGACCGGCTTTATCCCCAACAGAAACTCATTCTTCAATCTCAGGCACCTCTTCAACATTATGTATGCTCAGAGGTTAACCAACGTGGACCTTGCTGTTATATCTCTTGACGCTGAAAAGGCCTTTGACCAAGTTGAGTGGCCCTATCTATTCAAGGTCATACAGAAATGTAATATTGGAGATGGGTTCATAAATTGGATCCAGCTTTTATATAGGAATGCCTGTGCGAGAATACTCACTAACCAATCATTGTCGCCCCGATTTACCGATTTAACCTTTATTGCGGGACAAGGCAGCGTTGTGCCCTGTCGCCTATGCCCTTTGCTCTAATTATTGAACCTCTTGCTCAGGTGATCAGATCCCATGCAGCAATACACGGCTATAATACTAAAGATAAACTCTAAATAAGATCTCTCTATACGCAGATGACATTCTCCTCTATGTAACAGAACCCCAATCTAGTATTCCAGCTATTCTTGATTTGATTCATTTGTTTGGTACCTTCTCGGGATACAGAATAAATTGGAACAAGAGCGAATGAATTCCCATACGGTTGCAAAACACCTCTTGGTTAGAACATATACCAAGTTATCTTCAGAAATGTTTTCCTACCTAGGATTTGTAGTTACCAAACAATACTCCTCACTATTTAAAGAGAATTTCCCCTGTCTGATGCAAAATTCAAGGCAAACAAAACATACAATTTTGGAGAGCTCTCCCAATTTCTCTGCTCGGAAGAATTAATGCCATTAAAATGGTCTTCCTCCCACAACTTCTCTACCTATTCCAGAACATCCCAGTATTCATACCTAAGTCCTTTCATAAAAAACTGGACTCAATTATCAATCCATTCATCTGGGATTATAAAACACACAGGATAGGTAAAAAAGAAAAACTCTGTAAATCCAAGATGGAAGGAGGATTGTCTCTCCCAAATGTTATATTTTACTATTGGGCTGCTAACCTTCGTGCAGTTACGTTTTGGTTGGATGACGCACATATGGACCGTGAGGATTGTCAGCCCTTCTCTATTGGCGCTGTGATTTTGTCGCCTGTCAATCTGGAGATGTCACTTTATAGTAACAATCCTATTATACATAGCACAGTCCGTATCTGGAAGAAAATTAAAGTCTACTTTGACCTTAGACCATTATCATTCATGCTCCCTGTTGCGAGGAATCCCTCCTTTTCCCCCTCTAACCTTGATAACACTGAGCGATGGGGCGAGCTAGGGATAAATACCATAGGGGATCTATATATAGAAGGGACCTTTGCCTCCTTTGAGTTGCTGAGGGAAACTTATAATCTTCCTAGAAATAACTTTTTCAGATACCTACAGATTAGAGACTATGTTAGAAAACACCTTCCGACATTTGGGAACGCTAAACCTTCCATGTTTGACGGATACATAAAAAGATGCTGTCCTCTCCTTGTTCGGGCGGCAGTCGGCATCACCGGTCTTCTAGCCATCGTCGATCCACTTTTCATTTTCCATTTGTTTTGTCTTGTTTTCCTACACACCTGGTTCTCATTTCCCTCATTAAGTGTATTTAACCCTCTATTCCCCCCCATGTCTTTGTGTGGAATTGTTTGTTGTAAGTGCTTGTGCACATGTTTACTGGTGCGCGTCGGGTTTTGTACCCATGTTGGTTATTTCTTAATGCCTTTGGTTTTGAAATTAAACTGCTCCGGCTCTTACCTAGTTCTGCTCTCCTGCGTCTGACTTCACTGCCACCAGTGACGCACCCCTTACAGATGCCCCATCTCAGACAAACTGATATCTCGTCTATATGATGCTTTTCAATCTGTTAGCACTACAGATGCCATTAAGGCAAAATGGGAGGAAGAACTAGGGACTGACATTTCTGTGGCAGACTGGGAAGATAGCTTGGAGTATATCCACACCTGCTTCATCTCGTCTCCCCTCTGTCTTTCTACTTGTCCTTGTTCTGTATTTTATTTACTTTGTACCTAGAACTCTAGGTCTTATTGTTTGTCTGCTCTTTCATGTTTAGATAAGAAATGAATACTTGTCTTTTATACCTATACAGCATTATTGTGTTTGTTCAATAAAAAATATGTTATTTTTTTATTTTTTTATAAAAAAAGTAACAGTCAGTATCTGGTGTGGCCATCAGCTGCATTAAAACCACGACTCGTCAGTGAAGAGCACTTTTTCCCAGTCGTGTCTGCTCCAGCGATGGTGGGTTTGTGCCCATAGCCGACGTTGTTGCTAGTGATGTCTGGTGAGGACCTGCCTTACAACAGGGCTACAAGCCCTCAGTCCAGCCTCTCTCAGCCTATTACGGACAGTCTGAGCACTGATGGAGGGATTGTGTGTTCCTGGTGTAACTCGGACAGTTGTTGTTGCCATCCTGTACCTGTCCTGCAGGTGTGATGTTCGGACGTACCGATCCTGTGCAGGTGTTGTTACACGTGGTCTGCCACTGCAAGGATGATCAGCTGTCCGTCTTATCTCCCTGTAGCGCTGTCTTAGGCATCTCACAGTATGGACATTGAAATGTATTGCCCTGGCCACATCTGCAGTCCTCATGCCTCCTTGCAGCATGCCAAAGGCCCATTCACGCAGATGAGTGGGGACCCTGGGCATCTTTCTTTTGGTGTTTTTTAGAGTCAGTAGAAAGGCCTCTTTAGTGTCCTAAGTTTTCATAACTGTAACCTTAATTGCCTACCGTCTGTAAGCTGTTAGTGTCTTAACGACCTTTACACAGGTACATGTTCATTAATTGTTTACGTATCAGTGAACAAGCATGAAAAACAGTGGATTTTTATGAATTATCTTTGAAAGACAGGGTCCTGAGTTTATATAGTTTTCTGAGTTTGCTTGTTTATATATACACATACATACATACATACATACATACATACATACATACATACATACATACATACATTCATACACATATACATACATACATACATACATACATACATACATACATACATACATACATACATACATACATACATACATACATACATACATACATACATACATACATACATACAGTTGAAGTCGGAAGTTTACATACACTTAGGTTGGAGTCATTAAAACTGGAATAAGAGCAAGCGTATATCGTGGTAGAAAGGGCAATAGAGGATAAAATTATTTTCATTTTCTATTTCGTCGAGGTCACAATAATTACATAGTCTTTCCAATTCCATTTCACCACAATACTGACCTGTTTCAATATGCAGAGGCAATATGCCTGATCTCACCTGTGCACAAGGTGATCTCTTGTTTTTAGGTAGGTTATACATAATATCTCTCACACACAAATTCACCCTTAATCAATCACAAGGTTCTCAATTTGGGTTTATGATTAATCTCCTTCACCCATTTCTTTTTCATATTGCATCAGCAGTTGTTTTTTAATCATATCTATGTCTCCCTTAACTTGGTTTTCATACAGACGTTCACAGTCAGACTGTTAAAATAGATCAGACATTTCAGTTGCCCAGGCTCCCCCTATGGATAGATCCCATTGAAAAATGTTGCTAGATATTCTGGCAGTTGGTATATCTAACAGTCTATTCTAAAGTCTCACCATACACCCCTTCCATCTCATCTCACAGGGTTCCCAGCCCATGTCCCCAGTTATTGCAAGTATCAAAAGTATATCAAAATGTGATTTGTTTGCGAATTCTTTGTAGGTCTGTGTAATCTGAGGGCAATATGTGTCTATGGGCATACATTTGGCAGGAGGTTAGGACGTGCAGCTCAGTTTCTTCTCTGTTTAGGGCCAAATAGCATTTTAGTTATCTCTGTTTTTTTGTAAATTCTTTCCAATGTGTCAAGTAATTATCTTTTTGCTTTCTCATGATTTGGTTGAGTCTAATTGTGTTGTTGTACTGGGTCTCTGTTTGTGTTTGTGAACAGAGCCCCAGGACCAGCTTGCTTGGGGGTCTCTTCTCCAGGTTCATCTCTCTGTAGGTGATGGCTTTGTTAACTCTTCAGCGTCTGATCCCGTTAGCGGGATCAAAATCCAGCGAAAAATCATATCGCCAATTAGCATTAAAAATATTAATATTTTTTTTTTTTTTTAATTAATATATATATATTTTTTTTATAGATACACCTCTCCTGAATCGACCCACGTCGTCCGATTTCAAAAAGGTTTTACAGGAAAAGCAAATCATTAGATTATGTTAGATGAGTCCATCGTAAAAAGCAGCAACATAGCCATTTTCCGACCAACCACTTGCATCACAAATAACCAAAAAACAGCTAAATGCAGCACTAACCTTTTACAAACTTCATCAGATGACACACCTAGGACATCATGTTACACAATGCATGCATTCTTTTGTTCAATAAAGGTCATATTTATATATAAAAACAGCATTTTACATCGGCGTCTGATGTTGACTAACTATTTTCCCCTCAAATGCGTCCCGGGAAACAATGCTACAATTCCCTAAATTACTATTCGAAAACGATTTTTTAAATTTATATTGTCAATCTAACATTTATAGATGAATATCTCTTGAGAACACCTGTCATACCAGATTTTAAATTAACTTTACTGGGTAATCACACTTTGCGATAAAAGGAGATGGGATACTCAGAAAATGAGCTAATATACCGAGCTCGGCGCCATCTTGGAACAATCGCATGTCACATCTCATCTTGTATAATATTGTCAATAATCGCCTACCTTTAGTTGTCTTCATCAGAAAGCACTTCCAGGAATCCCAGGTCCACAACAGATGTATTTTCGGTCGAAAAAGTCCATCATTTATGTTCCATTAGCTTTCTGTTGTTAGCGCGTCTGAATGCTGTATCCAAATACTCTGCCGGGCGCGGCACAGCCGTTTCGAAATAAAACATTTTTTTCCCATTTAGGTTCGTTCAAACATGTCAAACGTTGTAAAACATTAATCTTCAGGGCCTGTAACACCTAGAGAGCCAATAAGATTCGACGGGGACGGTTGCAGAGTGTTTTGAAACATTTCCAAAGGTGGGGGTAGACAGCGCCGCCGGCGTCATAATGGTGATGGCCCATCCCCTGTGACCAATTTCCAATGCGTCTCATTCACTGAGTTTCGACTGTATAAGGCTCAAACCACTGTGAAAAGACTGGCGACATCTAGTGGAAGCAATAGGAAGTGCTCATTGAACCATTGTTAACGGTGTGATTAATAGGGAAAGATGAGAAGTCGAGTCCACAATTCAGAATTCCACTTCCTGTTTCAATCGGTCTCGGGGTTTTGACTGCCATATGAGTTCTGTTATACTCACAGACACCATTCAAACAGTTTTAGAAACTTTAGGGTGTTTTCTATCCATATATAATAAGTATATGCATGTCCTAGCTTCTGAGTTTGATTAGTA
>NC_138302.1:11080000-11102500 GCF_965601325.2 Salmo salar
AACAGCACTAGAGATGAAGATTAGTCCCTAGTAACAGCACTAGAGATGAAGATTAGTCCATAGTAACAGGACCAGATATGAAGATTAGTCCCTATTAACAGCACCAGAGAATAAGATTAGTCCCTAGTAACAGCACCAGAGATGATGATTAGTCCCTAGTAACAGCACTAGAGATGAAGATTAGTCCCTAGTAACAGCACTAGAAATGAAGATTAGTCCCTAGTAACAGCACCAGAGATGAAGATGAGTCCCTAGTAACAGCACTAGAGATGAAGATTAGTCCCTAGTAACAGCACCAGAGAAAGATTAGTCCCTAGTAACAGCACTAGAGATGAAGATTAGTCCCTAGTAACAGCACTAGAGATGAAGATTAGTCCCTAGTAACAGCACTAGAAATGAAGACTAGTCCTTAGTAACAGCACCAGATATGAAGATTAGTCCCTAGTAACAGCACCAGATGTGAAGATTAGTCCCTAGTAACAGCACTAGAGATGAAGATTAGTCACTAGTAACAGCACTAGAGATGAAGAACAGTCCCTAGTAACAGCACTAGAGATGAAGATTGGTCCCTAGAAGCAGCACCTGAGATGATGATTAGTCCCTAGTAACAGCACTAGAGATGAAGATTAGTCCCTAGTAACAGGACCAGATATGAAGATTAGTCCCTAGTAACAGCACTAGAGATGAAGATTAGTCCCTAGTAACAGCACCAGATATGAAGATTAGTCGCTAGTAACAGGACCAGATATGAAGACTAGTCCCTAGTAACAGCACTAGAGATGATGATTAGTCCCTAGTAACAGCACCAGAGATGAGGATTAGTCCCTAGTAACAGCACCAGAGATGAAGATAAGTCCCTACTAACAGCACTAGAGATGAAGATTGGTCCCTAGAAGCAGCACCTGAGATGATGATTAGTCCCTAGTAACAGCACCAGAGACAAAGATTAGTCCCTAGTAACAGCACTAGAGATGAAGATTAGTCCCTAGTAACAGGACCAGATATGAAGATTAGTCCCTATTAACAGCACCAGAGAATAAGATTAGTCCCTAGTAACAGCACCAGAGATGATGATTAGTCCCTAGTAACAGCACTAGAAATGAAGACTAGTCCTTAGTAACAGCACTAGAGATGAAGATTAGTCCCTAGTAACAGCACTAGAGATGAAGATTAGTCCCTAGTAACAGCACTAGAAGTGAAGACTAGTCCTTAGTAACAGCACCAGATATGAAGATTAGTCCCTAGTAACAGCACCAGATGTGAAGATTAGTCCCTAGTAACAGCACCAGAGATGAGGATTTGTCCCTAGTAACAGCACCAGAGATGAAGATTAGTCCCTAGTAACAGCACTAGAGATGAAGATTGGTCCCTAGAAGCAGCACCTGAGATGATGATTAGTCCCTAGTAACAGCACCAGAGACAAAGATTAGTCCCTAGTAACAACAATAGAGATGAAGATTAGTCCCTAGTAACAGGACCAGTTATGAAGACTAGTCCCTAGTAACAGCACCAGAGATGATGATTAGTCCCTAGTAACAGCACTAGAAATGAAGACTAGTCCTTAGTAACAGCACTAGAGATGAAGATTAGTCCCTAGTAACAGCACTAGAGATGAAGATTAGTCCCTAGTAACAGCACCAGAGATGAAGATAAGTCCCTAGTAACAGCACTAGAGATGAAGATTAGTCCCTAGTAACAGCACCAGAGATGAAGATAAGTCCCTAGTAACAGCACCAGATATGAAGATTAGTCCCTAGTAACAGGACCAGATATGAAGACTAGTCCCTAGTAACAGCACTAGAGATGATGATTAGTCCCTAGTAACAGCACCAGAGATGAGGATTAGTCCCTAGTAACAGCACCAGAGATGAAGATAAGTCCCTAGTAACAGCACTAGAGATGAAGATTGGTCCCTAGAAGCAGCACCTGAGATGATGATTAGTCCCTAGTAACAGCACCAGAGACAAAGATTAGTCCCTAGTAACAGCACTAGAGATGAAGATTAGTCCCTAGTAACAGGACCAGATATGAAGATTAGTCCCTAGTAACAGCACCAGAGAATAAGATTAGTCCCTAGTAACAGCACCAGAGATGATGATTAGTCCCTAGTAACAGCACTAGAAATGAAGACTAGTCCTTAGTAACAGCACTAGAGATGAAGATTAGTCCCTAGTAACAGCACTAGAGATGAAGATTAGTCCCTAGTAACAGCACTAGAAGTGAAGACTAGTCCTTAGTAACAGCACCAGATATGAAGATTAGTCCCTAGTAACAGCACCAGATATGAAGATTAGTCCCTAGTAACAGCACTAGAGATGAAGATTAGTCCCTAGTAACAGCACCAGAGATGAAGATTAGTCCCTAGTAACAGCACTAGAGATGAAGATTAGTCCCTAGTAACAGCACTAGAGATGAAGATTAGTCCCTAGTAACAGCACAAGAGACGAAGATTAGTCCCTAGTAACAGCACTAGAGATGAAGACTAGTCCTTAGTAACAGCACCAGAGATGAAGATTAGTCCCTAGTAACAGCACTAGAGATGAAGAACAGTCCCTAGTAACAGCACTAGAAATGAAGATTAGTCCCTAGTAACAGCACTAGAGATGAAGATTAGTCCCTAGTAACAGCACTAGAGATGAAGATTAGTCCCTAGTAACAGCACTAGAGATGAAGATTAGTCCCTAGTAACAGCACCAGAAATGAAGATTAGTCCCTAGTAACAGCACTAGAGATGAAGATTAGTCCCTAGTAACAGCACCAGAGATGAAGATTAGTCCCTAGTAACAGCACTAGAGATGAAGATTAGTCCCTAGTAACAGCACCAGAGATGAAGATTAGTCCCTAGTAACAGCACCAGAAATGAAGATTAGTCCCTAGTAACAGCACCAGAGATGAAGATGAGTCCCTAGTAACAGCACTAGAGATGAAGATTAGTCCCTAGTAACAGCACCAGACATGAAGATTAGTCCCTAGTAACAGCACCAGAGATGAAGATTAGTCCCTAGTAACAGCACTAGAGATGAAGATTAGTCCCTAGTAACAGCACCTAGAAATGAAGATTAGTCCCTAGTAACAGCACCAGATATGAAGATTAGTCCCTAGTAACAGCACCAGATGTGAAGATTAGTCCCTAGTAACAGCACTAGAGATGAAGATTAGTCACTAGTAACAGCACTAGAGACGAAGATTAGTCCCTAGTAACAGCACTAGAGATGAAGATTAGTCCCTAGTAAGCAGCACCTGAGATGAAGATTAGTCCCTAGTAACAGCACTAGAGATGAAGATTAGTCCCTAGTAACAGGACCAGATATGAAGATTAGTCCCTAGTAACAGCACTAGAGATGAAGATTAGTCCCTAGTAACAGCACCAGATATGAAGATTAGTCCCTAGTAACAGGACCAGATATGAAGACTAGTCCCTAGTAACAGCACTAGAGATGATGATTAGTCCCTAGTAACAGCACCAGAGATGAGGATTAGTCCCTAGTAACAGCACCAGAGATGAAGATAAGTCCCTACTAACAGCACTAGAGATGAAGATTGGTCCCTAGAAGCAGCACCTGAGATGATGATTAGTCCCTAGTAACAGCACCAGAGACAAAGATTAGTCCCTAGTAACAGCACTAGAGATGAAGATTAGTCCCTAGTAACAGGACCAGATATGAAGATTAGTCCCTATTAACAGCACCAGAGAATAAGATTAGTCCCTAGTAACAGCACCAGAGATGATGATTAGTCCCTAGTAACAGCACTAGAAATGAAGACTAGTCCTTAGTAACAGCACTAGAGATGAAGATTAGTCCCTAGTAACAGCACTAGAGATGAAGATTAGTCCCTAGTAACAGCACTAGAAGTGAAGACTAGTCCTTAGTAACAGCACCAGATATGAAGATTAGTCCCTAGTAACAGCACCAGATGTGAAGATTAGTCCCTAGTAACAGCACCAGAGATGAGGATTTGTCCCTAGTAACAGCACCAGAGATGAAGATTAGTCCCTAGTAACAGCACTAGAGATGAAGATTGGTCCCTAGAAGCAGCACCTGAGATGATGATTAGTCCCTAGTAACAGCACCAGAGACAAAGATTAGTCCCTAGTAACAGCACTAGAGATGAAGATTAGTCCCTAGTAACAGGACCAGTTATGAAGACTAGTCCCTAGTAACAGCACCAGAGATGATGATTAGTCCCTAGTAACAGCACTAGAAATGAAGACTAGTCCTTAGTAACAGCACTAGAGATGAAGATTAGTCCCTAGTAACAGCACTAGAGATGAAGATTAGTCCCTAGTAACAGCACCAGAGATGAAGATAAGTCCCTAGTAACAGCACTAGAGATGAAGATTAGTCCCTAGTAACAGCACCAGAGATGAAGATAAGTCCCTAGTAACAGCACCAGATATGAAGATTAGTCCCTAGTAACAGGACCAGATATGAAGACTAGTCCCTAGTAACAGCACTAGAGATGATGATTAGTCCCTAGTAACAGCACCAGAGATGAGGATTAGTCCCTAGTAACAGCACCAGAGATGAAGATAAGTCCCTAGTAACAGCACTAGAGATGAAGATTGGTCCCTAGAAGCAGCACCTGAGATGATGATTAGTCCCTAGTAACAGCACCAGAGACAAAGATTAGTCCCTAGTAACAGCACTAGAGATGAAGATTAGTCCCTAGTAACAGGACCAGATATGAAGATTAGTCCCTATTAACAGCACCAGAGAATAAGATTAGTCCCTAGTAACAGCACCAGAGATGATGATTAGTCCCTAGTAACAGCACTAGAAATGAAGACTAGTCCTTAGTAACAGCACTAGAGATGAAGATTAGTCCCTAGTAACAGCACTAGAGATGAAGATTAGTCCCTAGTAACAGCACTAGAAGTGAAGACTAGTCCTTAGTAACACCACCAGATATGAAGATTAGTCCCTAGTAACAGCACCAGATGTGAAGATTAGTCCCTAGTAACAGCACTAGAGATGATGATTAGTCCCTAGTAACAGCACCAGAGATGAGGATTTGTCCCTAGTAACAGCACCAGAGATGAAGATAAGTCCCTAGTAACAGCACTAGAGATGAAGATTGGTCCCTAGAAGCAGCACCTGAGATGATGATTAGTCCCTAGTAACAGCACCAGAGACAAAGATTAGTCCCTAGTAACAGCACTAGAGATGAATATTAGTCCCTAGTAACAGGACCAGATATGAAGACTAGTCCCTAGTAACAGCACCAGAGATGATGATTAGTCCCTAGTAACAGCACTAGAAATGAAGACTAGTCCTTAGTAACAGCACTAGTGATGAAGATTAGTCCCTAGTAACAGCACTAGAGATGAAGATTAGTCCCTAGTAACAGCACTAGAAATGAAGACTAGTCCTTAGTAACAGCACCAGATATGAAGATTAGTCCCTAGTAACAGCACCAGATGTGAAGATTAGTCCCTAGTAACAGCACTAGAGATGAAGATTAGTCCCTAGTAACAGCACTAGAGATGAAGAACAGTCCCTAGTAACAGCACTAGAGATGAAGATTAGTCCCTAGTAACAGCACTAGAGATGAAGATTAGTCCCTAGTAACAGCATCAGAGATGAAGATTAGTCCCTAGTAACAGCACTAGAGATGAAGATTGGTCCTTAGAAGCAGCACCTGAGATGATGATTAGTCCCTAGTAACAGCACTAGAGATGAAGATTAGTCCCTAGTAACAGGACCAGATATGAAGATTAGTCCCTAGTAACAGCACAAGAGACGAAGATTAGTCCCTAGTAACAGCACCAGAGATGAAGATAAGTCCCTAGTAACAGCACTAGAGATGAAGATTAGTCCCTAGTAACAGCACCAGAAATGAAGATAAGTCCCTAGTAACAGCACCAGATATGAAGATTAGTCCCTAGTAACAGGACCAGATATGAAGACTAGTCCCTAGTAACAGCACTAGAGATGATGATTAGTCCCTAGTAACAGCACCAGAGATGAAGATTAGTCCCTAGTAACAGCACCAGAGATGAAGATAAGTCCCTAGTAACAGCACTAGAGATGAAGATTAGTCCCTAGTAACAGCACCAGATATGAAGATTAGTCCCTAGTAACAGGACCAGATATGAAGACTAGTCCCTAGTAACAGCACCAGATGTGAAGATTAGTCCCTAGTAACAGCACTAGAGATGAAGATTGGTCCCTAGAAGCAGCACCTGAGATGATGATTAGCCCCTAGTAACAGCACCAGAGACAAAGATTAGTCCCTAGTAACAGCACTAGAGATGAAGATTAGTCCCTAGTAACAGAACCAGATATGAAGATTAGTCCCTAGTAACAGCACAAGAGACGAAGATTAGTCCCTAGTAACAGCACCAGAGATGAAGATTAGTCCCTAGTAACAGCACTAGAGATGAAGATTAGTCCCTAGTAACAGCACCAGATATGAAGATGAGTCCCTAGTAACAGGACCAGATATGAAGACTAGTCCCTAGTAACAGCACTAGAGATGAAGATTAGTCCCTAGTAACAGCACTAGAGATGAAGATTAGTCCCTAGTAACAGGACCAGATATGAAGACTAGTCCCTAGTAACAGCACTAGAGATGACGATTAGTCCCTAGTAACAGCACCAGAGATGAAGATTAGTCCCTAGTAACAGCACCAGAGATGAAGATAAGTCCCTAGTAACAGCACTAGAGATGAAGATTAGTCCCTAGTAACAGCACCAGATATGAAGATTAGTCCCTAGTAACAGGACCAGATATGAAGACTAGTCCCTAGTAACAGCACTAGAGATTAAGATTAGTCCCTAGTAACAGCACTAGAGATGAAGATTAGTCCCTAGTAACAGCACTAGAGATGAAGATTAGTCCCTAGTAACATCACTAGAGATGAAGATTAGTCCCTAGTAACAGCACCAGATATGAAGATTAGTCCCTAGTAACAGCACCAGATATGAAGATTAGTCCCTAGTAACAGGACCAGATATGAAGACTAGTCCCTAGTAACAGCACTAGAGATGAAGATTAGTCCCTAGTAACAGCACTAGAGATGAAGATTAGTCCCTAGTAACAGCACTAGAGATGAAGATTAGTCCCTAGTAACAGCACTAGAGATGAAGATTAGTCCCTAGTAACAGCATCAGAGATTAAAATGAGTCCCTAGTAACAGCACCAGAGATGAAGATTAGTCCCTAGTAACAGGACCAGATATGAAGATTAGTCCCTAGTAACAGCACCCGAGATGAAGATTAGTCCCTAGTAACAGCACCAGAGATGAAGATTAGTCCCTAGTAACAGCACCAGAGGTGATGATTAGTCCCTAGTAACAGCACCAGAGATGATGATTAGTCCCTAGTAACAGCACCAGAGATGAAGATTAGTCCCTAGTAACAGCACCAGAGATGATGATTAGTCCCTAGTAACAGCACCAGAGATGATGATTAGTCCCTAGTAACAGCACCAGAGATGAAGATTAGTCCCTAGTAACAGCACCAGAGATGAAGATTAGTCCCTAGTAACAGGACCAGAGATGAAGATTAGTCCCTAGTAATAGCACCCGAGATGAAGATTAGTCCCTAGTAACAGCACCAGAGATGAAGATTAGTCCCTAGTAATAGCACCCGAGATGAAGATTAGTCCCTAGTAACAGCACCAGAGATGATGATTAGTCTCCAGAGATGAAGCTTACGATGGGTTTTGGTTGAAAACTCAAGTGTTTTCTTGTTTGAGATGTGGGTTAATGCTCTGTAATGGTACAGCAATTTGTTGTTCTTTGATGTTTTGTATGAAGATACAGTCCCTAGTTAAAGTCTACACACCTCCGGCACGGTCTTCACATTTAACTTCCTTTAAATTACATCTCAAAAGGGAATTCCACTTTTTTCCCGATCACTCAACACAACCTACTCAACATTTATCAAAAGTGAAAAGACACATTTTAGAACATTTTCCAAATCAATACAAAATGAATACATGAAGTCTTGATTGCGTATGTTTTCACAGCCCCAGAGTTAATACTTGGTGGAAGCACCTTTGGCAGCCATTACTGCTGGGACTCATTTAAAATAAAATTCTATCAACTTTGCACAACTCTTAGGGCAACATTTACCCATCGTTTTTGTCAAGATTTCTCAAGATCACTACATTTGTTTGTGTGTCATTGATGGACAGCAATATTGAAACCTTGTTTCTGATTTTCAAGCAAATTTAAGTTAGGGGGAAACATGTATTCCCTTTTAAGATGTCATTTGTTTGTTTTTTCCCCGATTTTGAAGTTTGTCTGACCTACTCTCTCTCCTTTCTCTCCAGTTTCTGACCAACCTATGAACCACCAATGAGGAGGCAGGAGAGTAGACAGGGATCCAATCAGGGATGCAGAAGACCAACCATCAAATGGTGAAATAGCCAATCAGATGGGAGGAAAAGGACAGAGCCACACCCAGCCGTCTCCCTGACGACAGTCCCCAGGACCACAGACAAATGTAGTTCCAGAGGCAGTCCTTGTCATCCCTGACTCTCACACACTGTGGAAAACATAAAAAAAAATCTCAATGGAGGCTCAGATTGATATGTCAATGTGCAAAGTGCATAAATAAAAGGTGCAGAGACTCTGTCCAATGAGATACGTCAAGGTATTTCCCTCTAACTCTTCTCCCTTCCTCCAGACCAATCAAAGGAGGACCATTCTTCCTCTGCACCAATCACAGGAGGACCACCCTTCCTCCAAACCAATCAAAGGAGGACCATCTGCCCCAAAACTTTTGATTGGTGCGAAAAAAAACTCCAGTGAATCTGGATAAGCAAAATATGTAATGGGTCCGCAAGTCAAAAAGATGTTGGGTCCTTCCTACGGACTAACCTGAGAGAAAAACG
The DNA here is from genome assembly GCF_965601325.2 of Salmo salar. NCBI lineage: Eukaryota > Metazoa > Chordata > Actinopteri > Salmoniformes > Salmonidae > Salmo > Salmo salar. The sequence goes on from NC_138302.1 coordinate 11,088,845, forward strand.
AGTGCACACTTTTCCTTTTAAAACCTTCCTTTTTTTGTGGGACTAACCTGAGACAAAGACTAGGAAGGGCCAACAATACTCTCTCCTTCCAACCTAACCCTGCCTTTTACTGACGAGTGGACTAACAATACAGTGGAGCGCTAACATGGGTAAAGGCTGTATAGCTCTGGAGATCACAGTGCACAAGGTGCTCGTTGGATAGGTTCAACTAGAAGGAGGAGAAGAAGAATGCTTAATTAATAAATGCCAGATGGAAATTGGACTATAGTAACAATCATCATTCTCTACACTTCTCTTCCCCGCAGTGACGCTAACCTGGATAAATAAACAAATCAATAAACAAAAACAACTATAATCAACAACATGGACGTCATCATCAGAACGCCAACACAACCCCGAGAGGCGGGGTTTAACAACAGAGTGGGCGGGACTTCGGTGGCATTGTCGGCAACCAGTTGGTTTGCCTTCCTCTATGGCTTTGCCCTACTGTCAATCATCCAGTTTCCCACGGTGACGGGCGACTGTTGGCTGATTGAGGGGGAGAAGGGCTTCGTGTGGTTGGCTATCTGCAGCCAGAACCAGCCCCCGTATGAAGCTATCCCTGCCCACATCAACAGGTAAGAACCAGCCCCTGTATGAAGCTATTCCTGCCCACATCAACAGGTAAGAACCAGCCCCCGTATGAAGCTATCCCTGCCCACATCAGCAGGTAAGAACCGGCCCCCGTATGAAGCTATCCCTGCCCACATCAACAGGTATGAACCAGCCCCCGTATGAAGCTATCCCTGCCCACATCAACAGGTATGAATCCGCCCCCGTATGAAGCTATCTCTGCCCACATCAACAGGTAAGAACCAGTCCCCGTATGAAGCTATCCCTGCCCACATCAAAAGGTATGAATCCGCCCCCGTATGAAGCTATCTCTGCCCACATCAACAGGTAAGAACCAGCCCCCGTATGAAGCTATCCCTGCCCACATCAAAAGGTATGAATCCGCCCCCGTATGAAGCTATTCCTGCCCACATCAGCAGGTAAGAACCAGCCCCCATATGAAGCTATCCCTGCCCACATAAGCAGGTAAGAACCAGCCCCCGTATGAAGCTATCCCTGCCCACATCAACAGGTAAGAACCAGCCCCCGTATGAAGCTATCTCTGCCCACATCAGCAGGTAAGAACCAGCCCCCGTATGAAGCTATCCCTGCCCACATCAACAGGTAAGAACCAGCCCCCGTATGAAGCTATCCCTGCCCACATCAACAGGTAAGAACCAGCCCCCGTATGAAGCTATCCCTGCCCACATCAACAGGTAAGAACCAGCCCCCGTATGAAGCTATCTCTGCCCACATCAACAGGTATGAACCAGCCCCCGTATGAAGCTATCCCTGCCCACATCAACAGGTATGAATCCGCCCCCGTATGAAGCTATCTCTGCCCACATCAACAGGTAAGAACCAGCCCCCGTATGAAGCTATCCCTGCCCACATCAAAAGGTATGAATCCGCCCCCGTATGAAGCTATCTCTGCCCACATCAACAGGTAAGAACCAGCCCCCGTATGAAGCTATCCCTGCCCACATCAAAAGGTATGAATCCGCCCCCGTATGAAGCTATTCCTGCCCACATCAGCAGGTAAGAACCAGCCCCCATATGAAGCTATCCCTGCCCACATAAGCAGGTAAGAACCAGCCCCCGTATGAAGCTATCCCTGCCCACATCAACAGGTAAGAACCAGCCCCCGTATGAAGCTATCTCTGCCGACATCAGCAGGTAAGAACCAGCCCCCGTATGAAGCTATCCCTGCCCACATCAACAGGTATGAATCCGCCCCCGTATGAAGCTATCTCTGCCCACATCAACAGGTAAGAACCAGCCCCCGTATGAAGCTATCCCTGCCCACATCAAAAGGTATGAATCCGCCCCCGTATGAAGCTATCTCTGCCCACATCAACAGGTAAGAACCAGCCCCCGTATGAAGCTATCCCTGCCCACATCAAAAGGTATGAATCCGCCCCCGTATGAAGCTATTCCTGCCCACATCAGCAGGTAAGAACCAGCCCCCATATGAAGCTATCCCTGCCCACATAAGCAGGTAAGAACCAGCCCCCGTATGAAGCTATCCCTGCCCACATCAACAGGTAAGAACCAGCCCCCGTATGAAGCTATCCCTGCCCACATCAACAGGTAAGAACCAGCCCCCGTATGAAGCTATCTCTGCCGACATCAGCAGGTAAGAACCAGCCCCCGTATGAAGCTATCTCTGCCCACATCAGCAGGTAAGCGTGGCAGAGTGTAACGGTTGCCTTTAGAGAGAGTGGACCAAAACGCCGCGGAGTTAGTGTTCGTCATATTTAATTGAGAAAATGGACACTATACCATACAAAACAATAAACAGACAACCAGAACAGTCCTGTCACGTTAAACACAGTAACAGAAACAGAAACAATTACCCACAAAACCCCAATGGAAAAACATGCACTTATGTGTGACTCCCAATCAACAGCAACGAACTTCAGCTGTGCCTGATTTGGGAGCCACACACGGCCCAAAACAAAGAACTACAAACACATAGAAACGGAACATAGAACGCCCACCCAATGTAACACCCTGGCCTAACCAAAATAAAGAACAAAAAACCCCTCTCTATGGCCAGGGCGTTACACAGAGATAGGGTTGCAAAATTCCAGAGTCCCGAAGTTTTTAAATCAGTGATTTTATTTGGTTCATTAAACATAATTTGTGTTGTTAATATGTTCTATTATCCCATTTACTGTTCTTGAATTCATTTTCTTATGTTAATTTGATTGAATGCATGTGATTAAATTGCATAAATTGGATTCCCAGATTTCCTGCTTATTCCCAACTGATTCCAGAAATATTCCAACCGGGATTTTTGGATAACCTGGGAAATTTGGGAAAGTTACGGGAATTTTGCAACCCCAGGCAGACGGCATTGTGTGTGTTTTATTTTCCTTTGTTCGTCTATGTTTACTTCTAGTTAGGTTTTACTTGTTGTCATGTGAATGTTTTACTGTAAATTGCCTTTGAAGAAAAGAAAGACCTGTATCAACTTGTTGACCTTCGTCATTTTTTTGTTGTAAAGTGTGTTATTGCACGTTTAAATGCACTTTAAATAAAGTCTGCTTTGAACAGCACTATCGTGGACCTGAGGCTCAACGAGAATAAGATCAAGAGTATCCATTTCTCATCGCTCAGCCGCTTTGGGAACCTGACGTACCTAAACCTCACCAAGAATGAGATCTCGTACGTGGAGGATGGAGCTTTCTCGGCCCAGTTCAACCTACAGGTTGGTCCTGAACATCACAGTGATTCCTGGGGCTCTGGTGAACTATGTAGGGAGAAGTGTGCCATTTGGTACCTTACCTTCAATCACATTACCTTACCATATGTTACCTTACCTTACCTCACGTTACCTTACCTCACGTTACCTTACCTCACGTTACCTTACCTCACGTTACTTTACCTCACGTTACCTTACCTCACGTTACCTTACGTTACCTTACCTCATGTTACCTTACCTCACGTTAACTTACGTTACCTTACCTCATGTTACCTTACCTCACGTTACCTTACATCACGTTACCTTACATCACGTTACCTTACCTCATGTTACCTCACGTTACCACCTTACATCACCTTACCTCACGTTACCTTACGTCACCTCACTTCACATTACCTTACCTCATGTTACCTTACCTTACGTTACCTCACGTTACCTTACCTTACCTCACGTTACCTTACGTTACCTCACGTTACCGCACGTTACGGCACGTTACCTTACCTCACGTTACCTTACCTCATGTTACTATACCTAACCTTACCTTACGTTTCCTTACCTCAAGTTACCTTACCTCACGTTACCTTACCTCACATTACCTTACCGTACTTCACGTTATCTCATGTTACCATACATTACCTCACGTTAACTTACCTCACGTTACCTCACGTTACCTTACCTCACGTTACCTTACATCACCTTACCTCATGTTACCTTACCTCACGCTACCTTACCTCACCTTACCTCACCTTACCTTACATCACCTTACCTCACGTTACCTTACCTCACGCTACCTTACCTCACGTTACCTTACCGTACCTCACGTTACCGTACGTTACTTCATGTTAACTTACCTCACGTTACCTCACGTTACCTTACCTCATGTTACCTTACCTCACGTTACCTTACCTCACGTTACCTTACGTTACCTTACCTCATGTTACCTTACCTCACGCTACCTTACCTCACGTTACCTTACCTTACGTTACCTCACGTTACCTTACATTACCTTATGTTACCTCACATTACCTTACCTCACGTTACCTCATGTTACCTTACCTTACATCACCTTACCTCACGTTACCTCATGTTACCTTATATCACCTTACCTCACGCTACCTTACCTCATGTTACCTCACCTTATCTTACCTCACGTTACCTTACGTTACCTTACCTCATGTTACCTCACGTTACCTTACCTTATGTTACCTTACCTCACGTTACCTTACCTCACGTTACCTCACGTTACCTTACCTTACATCACCTTACCTCACGTTACCTCATGTTACCTTATATCACCTTACCTCACGCTACCTTACCTCACGTTACCTCACCTTATCTTACCTCACGTTACCTTACGTTACCTTACCTCATGTTACCTTACCTCACGTTACCTTACCTTATGTTACCTTACCTCACGTTACCTTACCTTACATCACCTTACCTCATGTTACCTTACCTCACACTACCTTACCTCACCTTACCTCACGTTACCTCACGTTACCATACCTTACATCACATTACCTCACTTTACCTCACATTACCTTACATCACCTTACCTCACGCTACCTTACCTCACGTTATCTCACGTTACCTTACCTCACGTTACCTTACATCACCTTACCTCACGTTACCTTACTTCACGTTACCTTACGTTACCTTACCTCATGTTACCTTACCTCACGCTACCTTACCTCACCTCACCTCACGTCACCTCACGTTACCTCATGTTACCTCACGTTATCTTACCTCACGTTACCTTATGTTACCTTACCTCATGTTACCTTACCTCACGTTACCTTACCTTATGTTACCTTACCTCACGTTACCTTACCTTACATCACCTTACCTCATGTTACCTTACCTCACGCTACCTTACCTCACCTTACCTCACGTTACCTCACATTACCTTACATCACCTTACCTCACGCTACCTTACCTCACGTTACCTCACGTTACCTTACCTCACGTTACCTTACATCACCTTACCTCACGTTACCTTACCTCACGTTACCTTATGTTACCTTACCTTATGTTACCTTACCTCACGCTACCTTACCTCACCTCACCTCACGTTACCTCACATTACCTCAAGATTACCTTACATTACCTCACCTTACCTCACGTTACCTCACGGTACCTCACCTCACGTTACCTTACCTCACATTACCTTACCTCATGTTACCGTTACCTTACCTCACGTTACCTTACCTTACGTTACCTTACCTCATGTTACCTTACCTCACCTCACGTTACCTTACCTCACCTTACCTTACTTTACCTTACGTTACCGTACGTTACCTTACTGCAAGTTACCCCACATTACCTTATGTTACCTTACCTTACGTAACCTTATGTTACCTTACCTTACGAAACCTTAAGTTACCTTACATTACCGTACGTTACCTTATCTCACGTTACCTTCTCACGTTACCTTATCTTACCGTGCGTTATGTTACCTTACCTCACGTTACCTTAAGTTACCCTACCTTATGTTAGCTTATCTTACCATTTCTTACCTTACCCTTTCTTACCTTACCCTACCTTACCCTTTCTTACCTTATCTTAGCCTTTCTTTCCTTATCTTACCCTTCTTACTTTACCTTACATTTTACACCTTACCTTACCCTTTATTGCCTTACCAACCCTTACCCTTTCTTACCTTACCTTACCCTTTCCTACCTTACCTTACCCTTTATTACCTTACCAAACCTTACCTTTTCTAACCTTACCTTACCCTTTCCTACCTTACATTACCCTTTTTTACCTTACCTTTCCATGTCTTACCTCACCTTACTCTTTCTTGCTCCACCTTACCTTTCCTACCCTACCTTACCCTTTCTTACCTTACCCTTTCTTACCTTACCCCACTTACCTTACCTTTACTCTTTCTTACCCACCTTACCTTACCCTTTCTTGCATTACCGTACCCTTTACATACTTTACCTTACCCTTTCATACCTACTTTACCTTACCCCTTTACCTTACCCTTTTTTACCCTACCTTACCCTTTCTTACCTTACCATACCCTTTCTTACCTTACTGGTTCTTACCTTACCCTTTCTTACCTTACCATACCCTTTCTTACCTTACTGGTTCTTACCTTACCCTACCTCACCTTACCTTGCCCTTCTTACCTTACCGTTTCTTACCATACCTTACATTTTCTTACCTTAACCTTTCTTACTTTACCATACCCTTTCTTACCTGACTCATTCTTACCTTACCCTTTCGGACCTTACCTTACCCTTTCCTACCCTACCTTACCCTTTCTACCTTACCCTTACTTACCTTTCTTACCCTACCTTGACATCCCCTTTCTTACCTTACCCTTTCTTACTTTACTTATTCTTACCTTACCCTTTCTTACCTTACGCTTTCCTAATCCTGTCTTACCTTACCCTTTCTTAGCTTACCCTTTCCTACCTTACCTTAATATTTCCTGCCTTCCCCTTTCCTACCTTACCTTACCCTTTCTTAGCTTACTTAACGTTTCCTTACTTCATATTACCTTACCTCGCCTTACCTCACGTTACCTCACGTTACCCTACCTTACATTACCTTACGTTACCTCACGTTACCTTACCTTACCACATGTTACCTCACGTTACCTCACGTAAGGACACCTCATGTTACCTCCTATCTTACCTTAATATTTCCTACCTTCATTTCTTACCTTACCTTACCCTTTCTTAGCTTACCCTTTCCTACCTTACCTTAATCTTTCCTACCTTCCCCTTTCTTACCTTCTCCTTTCCTACCTTCCCCTTTCTTACCTACCTTACCTTACCTTACCTTACCTTTCTTACCTTACCTTACCCTTTCTTACTTTTCCTTACCTTCCTACCTTACCTTATCCTTTCTTACCTTACCTTACCCTTTCTTAGCTTACCCTTTCCTACCATACCTTAATCTTTCCTACCTTCCACTTTCTTAACTACCTTACCTTACCCTTTCTTACTTAAACTTACCTTCCATGTCTCACCCCACCTTACCCTTTCTTACCTTACCCTTTCTTACTTTACCTTACTTTCCTACCTTACATTACCCTTTCTTACCTTACCTCACCCACCTTACCCTTTCTTACTTTACCTTACTTTCCTACCTTACATTACCATTTCTTACCTTACCCTTTCTTAACTTACCCTGTCTTACCTCAACTTACCCTTTCATACCATACTCTACCTAACCATTTCTTACCTTACCCTTTCTTATTTATCTTACCCTTTTTTAACTTACTCATTCTTAACATACCCTTTCTTACCTTACCCTACCATACCCTTTCTTACTTTACCCTTTCTTACCCTACTTCACCTTACCTTTTCTTACCTTACCCTTTCTTAACTTACCTTTTCCTACCTTACCCTCTCTTACCTTACCTTATCTTTCTTACCAGGTGCTGCAGTTGGGGTTTAACCGTCTGAGGAACCTAACAGAGGGAATCCTCAGAGGGCTGGGGAAGCTGCAGTACCTCTACCTACAGGCCAACCTGATCGAGGCAGTCACCCCCAACACCTTTGAGGAGTGTCCTAACATAGAGAACATTGACCTCTCCATGAACAGGATTCAGGTGCTGGACGGAGGCTTGTTTACGGGGCTCAGTAGTTTAACCACGTGTGAACTCTACACCAACCCATTCAACTGCTCCTGTGAGCTGTTGGGGTTTCTACGCTGGTTGGCAGTCTTCCCCAACAGGTAAAAAACACAAGTTGAAGCAAAATTGGATATTCAATCTATTTTCAATGACTTGTCAATACACTGAAAAGTATAAGCTATTTCTTTCAAAAGTGTTTCCCATTGTTTTTCAATGTAAATTAAAATGACTTCCTACATTGACTGCCTTGAACTGGATTTGACCCAAACACTGGTAATCGCCGTGTGTTCCCGACCAGGACCAACGAGAGGATGGTGTGTGATACTCCGGCCGGGTTTTCAGGCTACAGCCTCCTCAGTCAGAACCCCAGGATGCCTGCGAACCGCAACGCTCTGCACATGCTCAATATGGTGTGTAGACTAATACATATCATTATTATTATCATTTTTCAAAATCCACCCTAAAATAAACGATCTTTTGGGATTTGTTTCATTAGTCCATTGCTGACATAGTCCCAAAATGATTTGCTTGTCACTAATCAGGTTTTCAAAATATGTACATTTTCAAAATACAGAAATACATCTGGTATGATGCATGATAGAGTGTTGAGACAGTGTAGGCCATCATAGTAGGTTGTCATAGTAACAGTATATCGTTCATAGCAGTTAGAATACATAACATCATGTTATATTTTATGTTCAATGAGCTATACAAATGAATTATTGTTATTATTATTGTTATTGTTCTGATTTGATGATTACTTTTATAAAATATTTGTATGATTATTGTTATGGTTATATTTAGGATGATGATGATGATTGTTATTGTTATTATAGGTGTGTACCGACGACGGTAGCAACTCTTTGCCGAGCATCATTGTTCAGTCTGATTTTACGACCCTCCCACCGTACTCTCCCTGCGGATTGGACGACTGCCCTTCTGGAATGTCCCCAGAGGACCCAATCAGCATCAGCCCCAGCTACCTTGATGTGAACAACAAGCCTAGTATGAAGGTGAAACAGGTGAGCCCCAGGTGGAGCTGTCCCGACGGGCTCTAAGGGTTGTGTTTGTGTGCGTGTTACAGAGTTCAGAATATGTCTTAAGCCAATCCACAGCTACTTTGAAATGTTCCGGATGGAGCCATTCAATCGGTACCTTTTGGGTCTCGACCCGTTGGAACGTTGTCCAAGAGATGGATCACGTGTGTTGGTTAGAGTCCAGTCTGGGCCAGTCAGACAGTAGAGGATACTAAGCTTTAAGTTGATGTGGATGTCACGTGAAGCTGTTCCTACGGGCTCTTAGGGTTGTGTGTGTGTGTGTGTGTGTGTGTGTGTGTGTGTGTGTGTGTGTGTGTGTGTGTGTGTGTGTGTGTGTGTGTGTGTGTGTGTGTGTGTGTGTGTGTGTGTGTGTGTGTGTGTGTGTGTGTGTGGGTGTGGTGTGGTGTGGTGTGCGTGTGTGTGTGCATGCCTGTGTACGTGCGCACGTGCATGATGTCACGTGAAGCTGTTTCTATGGGTTACAAGGGTTGTCGTAGGTATTTGTGTTGATGTTTCTTCTCTGATGGACAGACGTACATAATGCTATGGGACGATATGACTAATGAGGAACTTTGATCATTTGGACAGATCACGATTTGCAGGTGTTCACATCTTTCTAATTTCAGATGAGGAGGAGACATTTGAGGTTGAGCTACTGCCCTGCTTTCACTCCTTCTAACAGGTCTACCCCCAGAACTACGCAACATTTTAGTTCTCTCTCTCTCTCTCTCTTCTTCTCTCTCTCTCTACTCACTCTCTCATCTCTCCCTACTCTCTCTCTCTCATCTCTCCCTACTCTCTCTCATCTCTCCCTACTCTCTCTCTCCCTACTCTCTCTCTCTCTCTCTCTTGTTCTCTCTCTCCCTACTCCCTCTCTCTCCTCTCTCTCTCTCCCTACTCTCTCTCTCCCTACTCCCTCTCTCTCCTCTCTCTCTCCCTACTCTCTCTCTCATCTCTCTCATCTCTCCCTACTCTCTCTCTCCCTACTCCCTCTCTCTCCTCTCTCTCTCCCTACTCTCTCTCTCATCTCTCTCATCTCTCCCTACTCTCTCTCTCCCTACTCCCTCTCTCATCTCTCTCTCATCTCTCTCTACTCCCTCTCTCTCCTCTCTCTCTCTCCCTACTCTCTCTCATCTCTCTCATCTCTCCCTACTCTCTCTCTCCCTACTCCCTCTCTCTCCTCTCTCTCTCCCTACTCTCTCTCTCATCTCTCTCATCTCTCCCTACTCTCTCTCTCCCTACTCCCTCTCTCTCCTCTCTCTCTCCCTACTCTCTCTCTCATCTCTCTCATCTCTCCCTACTCTCTCTCTCCCTACTCCCTCTCTCATCTCTCTCTCATCTCTCTCTACTCCCTCTCTCTCTCTCTCCCTACCCTCTCTCCCTACTCTCTCTCTCTAGATCTCCCACACCTCAGCAGTGATCATGGTCCAGATCCCTCACCCTACTCTCTCTCTCCCTACTCCCTCTCTCATCTCTCTCTCATCTCTCTCTACTCCCTCTCTCTCCTCTCTCTCTCTCCCTACTCTCTCTCATCTCTCTCATCTCTCCCTACTCTCTCTCTCCCTACCCTCTCTCCCTACTCTCTCTCTCTAGATCTCCCACACCTCAGCAGTGATCATGGTCCAGATCCCTCACCCTACTCTCTCTCTCTCTAGATCTCCCACACCTCAGCAGTGATCATGGTCCAGATCCCTCACCCTACTCTCTCTCTCTCTAGATCTCCCACACCTCAGCAGTGATCATGGTCCAGATCCCTCACCCTACTCTCTCTCTCTCTAGATCTCCCACACCTCAGCAGTGATCATGGTCCAGATCCCTCACCCTACTCTCTCTCTCTCTAGATCTCCCACACCCCAGCAGTGATCATGGTCCAGATCCCTCACCCTACTCTCTCTCTCTCTAGAGCTCCCACACCCCAGCAGTGATCATGGTCCAGATCCCTCACCCTACTCTCTCTCTCTCTAGATCTCCCACACCTCAGCAGTGATCATGGTCCAGATCCCTCACCCTACTCTCTCTCTCTCTAGATCTCCCACACCTCAGCAGTGATCATGGTCCAGATCCCTCACCCTACTCTCTCTCTCTCTAGATCTCCCACACCCCGGCAGTGATCATGGTCCAGATCCCTCACCCTACTCTCTCTCTCTCTAGATCTCCCACACCTCAGCAGTGATCATGGTCCAGATCCCTCACCCTACTCTCTCTCTCTCTAGATCTCCCACACCCCAGCAGTGATCATGGTCCAGATCCCTCACCCTACTCTCTCTCTCTCTAGATCTCCCACACCCCGGCAGTGATCATGGTCCAGATCCCTCACCCTACTCTCTCTCTCTCTAGATCTCCCACACCTCAGCAGTGATCATGGTCCAGATCCCTCACCCTACTCTCTCTCTCTCTAGATCTCCCACACCTCAGCAGTGATCATGGTCCAGATCCCTCACCCTACTCTCTCTCTCTCTAGATCTCCCACACCTCAGCAGTGATCATGGTCCAGATCCCTCATCCCTTCAGTAAGATGTACATCCTGGTCCTCTACAACAACAGCTTCTTCACTGATATACAGAACCTGAAGAACCACAAGGAAGAGATTGAACTGAACAACCTGAAAGCCCACACCGGTAGGACATATGTTCAATCATCCCTACCAAACATGCGCGTGTGTGTGTGTGTGTGTGTGTGTGTGTGTGTGTGAGAGAGAGAGAGAGAAAAGAGACAATGTATGCATACTAAATGGAACCATATAGTATCCTATGCAGTTATATATCAATATAATGTCATGTAAGTTACTCTCTTTCTCTCCCCCTACCCCCTCTCGCTCACTTCTACCTCCCTCCCTACTTTCTCCGTCCCTCCCTCTCTCTCTCTCTCTCTCCCTTCCCCCCCTCCCTCCCTCTCTCTCTCCCTCCCCTTTTCCCTCCCTCCCTCTCTCTCTTGCCGTCCCTCCCTCTCTCCCTACCTTCTCCGTCTCTCCCTCTCTCTCTCTCTCTCTCTCTCTCTCTCTCCCTTTCCCCTCACTCCCTCTCTCTCTCCATCCCTCCCTCCCTCCCTACCTTCTCCGTCCCTCCCTCTCTCTCCCTTCCCCCTCCCTCCCTCTCTCTCTTCGTCCCTCCCTCTCTCCCTACCTTCTCCCTCCCTCTCTCTCCCTTCCCCCTCCCTCCCTCTCTCTCTCCGTCCCTCCCTTTCTCTCTCCCTTCCCCCTCCCTCCCTCTCTCTCTCCCTCCCCTTCTCCCTCCCTCCCTCTCTCTCTCTGTCTCTCTCACCCCTTCTCCCTCCCTCTCTCTCCCTCACCCCTCCCTCTCTCTCCCTCCCCTTCTCCCCCCTCTCTCTCTCTCTCTCTCTCTCTCAGACTACACCTACTGCGTCGTGTCCATACGACACCAGCTTCGTTATAACCACACCTGTCTGTCCATCTCCACCGGAAGGAAGGCAGGTCTGGAGAGGACCTCCAACGACTCCTCTGCTACCCACTACATCATGACTATACTGGGCAGTCTCTTCAGCATGGTCCTCATACTAGGGTTAGTCTTCCACAGACAATGAAAAAAGAATCAGCACTTACTTCATTACAATTCCAATGCAGTCTGTTGTTTAGTCACGGTATTATGGAGAGTTCAGAGGCAAACACAATGATTTAAATGCGAAAAAAATTGGAACGAGAAAATTATTAATGATCAAATTTTCCCATCTCGAAAATGGTTTCATAAAATATTCTTCTTCTAGTTTTGTGTTCCACTGCCTGAGGAAGAAGAGGCAGCGAGACGAGAAGAACAAGAAGATTGGAAAGATACAGAAGAGCCTGATGGAGCTGAAATACGGAGCTGACCTGGAGGGTGGTGGAGGAACAGGAGGAGGGGGGTCCATCTCTCAGCTATCCCAGAAACAGATGCTCTCGGCTGGGGAGAGTCTCACGCGGATGCCCTACCTTCCCCAGGGTGGAACCTGTGAGATGGACCAGTACGATCTACAGGAGATCATTGATACTCCAAAGGCAGCGAAAGGGAACTATATCGAAGTGCGAGGAACTGTGGGCGACCTGCCGGATCGGAGGGAGAGAGAGCGGGAACGAGAGCGGGAGAGAGAGAGGGATAGAGAGAGGGAATGTAGTCTCTCTCCACAAGACAACCCTCAGGTAACCTGTTCATTTGACGCTGTACTGTGGTTACACTGTGGCTGCACTGTGGCTGCACTGTGGCTGCACTGTGGCTGTACTGTGGCTGCACTGTGGCTGTACTATGGCTGAACTGTGGCTACACTGTGGCTGTACTGTGGCTGCACTGTGGCTGTACTGTGGCTGTACTGTGACTGAACTGTGGCTGAACTGTGGCTGAACTGTGGCTGTACTGTGGCTGCACTGTGGCTGCACTGTGGCTGAACTGTGGCTACACTGTGGCTGTACTGTGGCTGAACTGTGGCTGCACTCCAACCTAGTGTGTGTATTGGAGGAGGATACAGCAGAATCCCATCTCCTGAGGATTAATAAAGTATTCTTCTTCATCATCTTTGTCCTCCTCCTCCTCCTCAGGGTTCAGTAGCAGAGATCTCCACCATCGCCTCAGAGGTGGACAAGGTGAACCAGATCATCAACAACTGTATTGATGTCCTCAAGTCTGAGTCTACGTCGTTCCAGGGCGTTAAGTCAGGCTCTGTGTCGACCGCTGAACCCCAACTAGAGCTGATCTCAGACCAGCCACAGAGACAGTCAGAGTTCCTGTCACCGCAGTATAAAGGTA
>NC_138302.1:11107500-11117500 GCF_965601325.2 Salmo salar
CTGAGTTTGACAAACCAATTTCCCCTCAGGGATGAATAAAGTGTTCTTCTAATATCTGATCTTATCTAGCCTACGCCCAGCTGTCCCCGCAGTACCACAACCTGAGCTACGAGTCCAGTCCTGAGTACTCCTGCACCCCGTCGCTAGGGATCTGGGAGAGGTTTAAACTCCATCGGAAGAGACACAGAGATGAGGATTACGAGGAGGAATACATGGCGGCGGGACACGCATTGAGGAGGAGTTTGCAGGTCGCCAAGGACGAGGATCTGCACGACATACTAGACTATTGGAAAGGTGTCTCGGCACAGCAGAAGTCGTGAATGGGCTGTTGTCGTGATGTGATGAGGCTCTGTCACTAATTAGTTGGGCATAAAGGAGGACGGAGATCGTATGGAGACTAAGGGCTCTATTCCAGCTGGAAAGATGAAGCGTTACAGATTCTGCGATTCATTTCTGATTGACGTCTGCAGCGTTTCACCGTCTCCGCTAAAGCAGGAACATTTACGATTCAATCAACTGTACAGCTGAACTTCCACGCTGTGAATTAGAGCCCTAGTGTCACACACACACACACACACACACACACACACACACACACACACACACACACACACACACACACACACACACACACACACACACACACACACACACACACACACACACACACACACACACACACACACACACACACACACACACACACACACACACACACACACACACACACACACATGCCTCTCTGCTTTTAAAAACATGGACCAAAATGAAATTAATACGATTTAAAAACTACGAATGAAGATCTTGATTAAAAATACATTATTTTTTAACAGAAGATTAAGAGATATTATTATTATTATTATAACTATTATTATAACTATTTCTCCCAGACTTCGATGTAGCTGTTTCTACTAAAACTAGGTTTTGGATGAACACAAAAAAACACAACACAAGATATTATATGGACTAGTAGTCTCACGAGTGTCAGTACGCTACAGTGTGTGTGCCAAATCAACAAGGGTCTCAAATAGCATCTTCTTCCCTAGAAAGTGGTGCACTGCATAGGGAATAGAGTGTGATTTGGGACGCAGGACCGAAGAGAACCGTAGAACACTGTATAAACCTCTCTCCGGCCTCATCACTCTTTTATATATATAAAACAAGTTAGAATAAGATGTGATTCTTACTATTATTATTGTTATTAATATTATCAGTACTATTATTTCAATATCGCATGGCTACGTCCTGTGACAGTGACTATTGTTGTGACTTTCGAGAAAGAAGGAACTCAAAATGGCCGTCGCACAACCTTATTATAAAATGTCCGCCTCTGAACAACCTCGACGAAGACAGACATTTTTGATCTCTTCTTTTTACCAGAGCACTCTTTCTCTCTTCCTTAAGGAACACTATTTTCCTCAACTAACAGACTCTTATTCTGAAACGTTCCTTGACGTATTACAGAGGGGACTTTTATTGTGAAACTACAAGAAGGGGGGATGATCTTGTTCAGAAGAAAGAGAAAAAGCTCTATATTTGCATAAAAATATGTCTTGTTAGTTAGTTAGCCAGTTAGTTTATTTCTACCGAGGGGATTTGAAAACCTTCTTTGAGACTTTGAGAGACCAGCTCCAAACTGACCTAACCTGCAGTACGTTTTTGATTTTGAAATCCTACCAATCTCTAATGAATGTCTTCAAGTCCCTAAAGTGGATGATTACTGCACTGTTCAAAATCAGAAAACGTCTCTTAACTCTAAAAACACCCTCCCTGAAAACACTGTAGCCTACAACTCCCAGATTCATTTTTTTTTTACCCACAATTCCTCTCTCTGTCCCTTCCTTGTCCCTCCCCCAATCCCTGTAGTTCCTCCCTCCCAGTCCCCTTCCTCAGTTGAGTTCTAGTTTGCCAAATCACAACTCAAACGGCACAATACGGACCGACCGGCCGACTGTCATCGAATCTCCCCGTACCTCAACCCAAATCATTCTATGACCAAAGTGCTGTGGTAGCAAAAGTTCCCAGACGTCCTTCTAGCCCAGTCTGTCCCCATGTACCCTGTCTGGGTCTCAGATGACAGCCTGTTTCCTATATAGTCACAACAACCTTTTCATTTGTTGGTTTGGTTGCTGCTTTTTATTTTATTTCATTTTTTTACAATTTTTGAAGCAGCCCTCGGTTTCCACGGATACAGCTCCTGGTTTCCATGGATACTGGGACACAGGAAGTGGAATCATGTGCACTATATAGGGAACGGGGTGCCATATGGGGCGTATCCATATCTACAGATCTACTACAGGAGATGAATGTACTTCTTTACATAATGAAAAGTAAACGGCAGCTGATACTGATCCTGCTGACCGCTAACGTTTTGTAATTCTCTCTCTTTCACTCTCTCTCTCTTCCTCTGTCTGTCTCTCTCTCTCTTCCTCTCTCTGTCTCTCTCTCTTCCTCTCCGTCTATTTCTCTCTCTCTTCCTCTCTGTCTGTCTCTCTCTCTCTTCCTCTGTCTGTTTCTCTCTCTCTTCCTCTCTGTCTGTCTCTCTCTCTCTTCCTCTCTGTCTGTTTCTCTCTCTCTCTTCCTCTCTGTCTGTGTCTCTCTCTCTCTTCCTCTGTGTCTCTCTCTCTCTTCCTCTCTGTCTGTCTCTCTCTCTTCCTATCTGTCTGTTTCTCTCTCTCTTCCTCTCTGTCTGTCTGTCTGTCTCTCTCTCTCTCTTCCTCTCTGTCTGTCTCTCTCTCTCTTCCTCTCTGTCTGTTTCTCTCTGTCTGTCTGTCTGTCTGTCTGTCTGTCTCTTCCTCTCTGTCTGTCTGTCTGTCTGTCTGTCTGTCTGTCTGTCTGTCTGTCTGTCTGTCTGTCTGTCTGTCTGTCTGTCTGTCTGTCTGTCTCTCTTCCTCTCTGTCTGTCTCTCTCTCTTCCTATCTGTCTGTTTCTCTCTCTCTTCCTCTCTGTCTGTCTGTCTGTCTCTCTCTCTCTCTTCCTCTCTGTCTGTCTCTCTCTCTCTCTCTCTTCCTCTCTGTCTGTCTCTCTCTCTCTTCCTCTCTGTCTGTTTCTCTCTGTCTGTCTGTCTGTCTGTCTGTCTGTCTGTCTGTCTGTCTGTCTGTCTGTCTGTCTGTCTGTCTGTCTGTCTGTCTGTCTCTCTTCCTCTCTGTCTGTCTCTCTCTTCCTCTCTGTCTGTCTCTCTCTTCCTCTCTGTCTGTCTCTCTCTCTCTTCCTCTCTGTCTGTCTCTCTCTCTCTCTCTCTCTCTCTCTCTCTCTCTTCCTCTCTGTCTGTCTCTCTCTCTCTTCCTCTCTCTCTGTCTCTCTCCCGCTCTGTCTGTCTCTCTCTCTCTTCCTATCTGTCTGTTTCTCTCTCTCTCTTCCTCTCTGTCTGTCTGTCTGTCTGTCTGTCTGTCTGTCTGTCTGTCTGTCTGTCTGTCTGTCTGTCTGTCTGTCTGTCTGTCTGTCTGTCTCTCTCTCCTCTGTGTCTGTCTGTCTCTCTCTCTCTTCCTCTCTGTCTGTTTCTCTCTCTCTCTTCCTCTCTGTCTGTTTCTCTCTCTCTCTTCCTCTCTCTCTGTCTCTCTCACTCTCTCTGTCTCTGTCTCTCTTCCTATCTGTCTGTTTCTCTCTCTCTCTTCCTCTGTCTGTCTGTCTGTTTCTCTCTCTCTTCCTCTCTGTCTCCCTCTCCCTCTCTGTCTGTCTCTCTCTCTTCCTCTCTGTCTGTCTCTCTCTCTCTTCCTCTCTGTCTGTCTCTCTCTCTCTTCCTTTCTGTCTGTCTGTTTCTCTCTCTCTTCCTCTCTGTCTGTTTCTCTCTCTCTTCCTCTCTATCTGTTTCTCTCTCTCCCTTTTTCTCTCTTATGGTTTCTCTCTGATACACTGTATAGTGATCTGATCATGATTGGTTGATTGATATTGACACCTTATATGATCTGATCATGATTGGTTGATTGATATTGACACCTTATATGATCTGATCATGATTGGTTGATTGATATTGACACCTTATATGATCTGATCATGATTGGTTGATTGATATTGACACCTTATATGATCTGATCATGATGTATTGTTGATTGATATTGATATCTTATGATTTCATCATAATTGATTGATATTGACACCTTATGATATGATCATGATTGATTGATATTGATATCTTATGATATGATCATGATTGATTGATATTGATATCTTATGATATGATCATAATTGATTGATATTGACACCTTGTGAGATGATCATGATGTATTTATTGATTGATTGATTGACTGCTTATACTTGCTTAAATCATTTAGCCCTGTTAACTAAACAGCCTTATACAGTTTCGATTCTTATTTTCTTGGTGTGTAATGACAATTTGAAGTTTTCACTTCATCTTTGGATGGTTTTCTCAACCATATTTTTCTAAATGCTACATGAAGGTTCTTCTTAAAGCCTCACACAAAGCTGTTTCTTTAAATAACAGTTATCTAAATGTCTGTAGTAAACTAATCCGTTTGTTGGTTAGATTGCTTTTTTCTGCTGCTTTTTTTTTTAAATAATGTTTTTTTTTTGTAGCAACCCTTGGTGTCCATGGATACCGCTGGGAGACAAAAAGTAGAAACATTGTGTAAAGGATGACAAGAGAAGAAGAAGGAGAAGTGGAGGAGGAGCAACTCGCCATTGGACAGTGTGCATTCTGCGTAAACAGGAAACAGAGACTGGACTGACAGCGTGTTCTGTGGCTGTGTTGCGTTTCCGCTCGCGACACGACGGAGAGAGACGTGGTTTTCACAACGATCTCTGAGATTCCGGAGTCTTCTCCTTGGTCTGTCGGAAATGAACATGAAGCACAATAAAAACCTATTTCTTGCCCTGTTCTTCTTCTTTTCCTGTAGAACGAATGGAGAATGAAAAGGAGGGGATTGTGGAGAGGGAGTAAAAGAGATGAATGAAGAAAGAGCGGGAGTGTGTGATGATGCGTGTCGAGAAAAGAGAGAGAATAAATGAGAGAGAGAAGGAGAAAAGAGCCAGGAGAAAAAACTGAAAAGCAGAGCTGGCCGACAGGGTCATTCTCTTACATCAGCACTGATCTGTCTCGTATCTCACACAGCGTAATGGGAGAGATTCAAAGGAGTCCGGCTACAATGTTCTGTCTGACATTCCCAAATATTACCCAGGTGACATCGTCTGCTGAACCCCATTTCATCCTCAAAACAGGCTGAATGAATCGAAGCTAAAACAATAAATCTGTCCATAATGTTGACGTTTTTTGTGGTGAAGAACTCCCACTATTTGACATCCAGCTAAGGAATTTTGTACTTCAACAAGCAGCATTTGGATTGACAATGTGTACGAAAGCTATCTTGAATGTGTCCAACATTAGCTTGTTAGCTGAGCCATTTGGATTGACAATGTGTACGAAAGCTAGCTTAAATGTGTCCAATATTAGCTTGTTAGCTGAGCCATTTGGATTGACAATGTGTACGAAAGCTAGCTTAAATGTGTCCAACTAGCAAACTAAATGTGTCCAGCTAGCAAGCTGAATGGCTCAGCTTGCTAGCTGAGCCATTCAAACTCATATATAAATATATATGTAAAAAAAATGGGATGCTGCTAACCAACCAGTTACCTTATGCTGCACACACACACAATACTGAACACTTCCACCAAAAGCTAGATTTATTTTTTTATTTATTTAACTAGGCAAGTCAGTTAAGAACAAATTCTTATTTTCAATGACGGCCTAGAAACAGTGGGTAAACTGCCTTTTCAGCTCTGGGATTCGATCTGGCAACCTTTCGGTTACTATTCCAATGCTCTAACCACTACGCTACCTGCCGCCCCAAGTGACTGTAGTAGCTAAAATTAGACTGCTTTTTCATGTGTTTTCATGAAGCACCTGGGCCATGTAGTGATGAGGGTGTTGTTCTGTGTTATCCTGTTAGAGCAGACATTTTTATGACTTGTTTTTATTTATTTTTATTTCACCTTTATTTAACCAGGTAGGCTAGTTGAGAACAAGTTCTCATTTATAACTGCGACCTGGCCAAGATAAAGCAAAGCAGTGCGAAACAAACAACAACACAGAGTTACACATGGAATAAACAAACATACTGTTAATAATACAATAGAGAAAGTCTATATACAGTGTGTGCAAATGAGGTAGGATAAGGGGGGTGAGGCAATAAATCGGCCATAGTGGGGAAATTATGACAGTATGGCAAATTAATCACTGGGGTGATAGATGTGCAGAAGATGAGTGTGCAAGTAGTGGTACTGGGGTGCAAAGGAGCAAGATAAATAAATAAATACAGTATGGGGATGAGATAGTTGGAAGGGCTATTTACAGACTAACTATGTACAGCTGCAGTGATCTGTGAGCTGTTCTGACAGCTGGTGCTTAAAGCTATTGAGGGAGATATGAGTCTCCAGCTTCAGTGATTTTTGCAGTTTGTTCCAGTCATTGGCAGCAGAGAACTGGAAGAAAAGGTGGCCGAAAGAGGAATTGGCTTTGGGGGTGACCAGAGAGATATACCTGCTGGAGCGCGTGCTACAGGTGGGTGCTGCTATGGTGACCAGCGAGCTGAGATAAGGGGGAACTTTACCTAGCAGGGTCTTGTAGATGACCTGGAGCCAGTGGGTCTGGCAACGGATATGTAGCGAGGGGCAGCCAACGAGAGCATACAGGTCGCAGTGGTGGGTAGTATATGGGGCTTTGGTGACAAAATGGATGGCACCAATTTGCTGAGTAGAGTGTTGGAGGCTATTTTGTAAATGACATCGCCGCAGTCAAGGATCGGTAGGATAGTCAGTTTTACTAGGGTATGTTTGGCAGCATGAGTGAAGGATGCTTTGTTGTGAAATAGGAAGCTGATTCTAGATTTAATTTTGGATTTGAGATGCTTAATGTGAGTCTGGAAGGAGAGTTTACAGTCTAGTCAGACACTTAGAATATGTGGACAACTACAAATACCTAAGTCAGATCCGTCCAGAGTAGTGATGCTGGACAGGTGGGTAGGTGTGGGCAGCGATCGGTAGAAGAGCATGCATTTAGTTTTACTTGCATTTAAGAGCAGTTGGATGCCACGGAAGGAGAGTTGTATGGCATTGAAGCTCGTCTGGAGGTTAGTTAACACAGTGTCCAAAGAGGGGCCAGAAGTATACAGAATGGTGTCGTCTGCGTAGAAGTGGATCAGAGAATCACCAGCAGCAAGAGCGACATCATTGATGTATACAGAGAACAGAGTCGGCCCGAGGATTGAACCCTGTGGCACCCCCATAGAGACTGCTTGAGGTTCGAACAACAGGCCCTCCGATTTGACACACTGAACTCTGTCTGAGAAGAAGTTGGTGAACCAGGCTAGGCAGTCATTTGAGAAACCAAGGCTGTTGAGTCTGCTGATGAGAATATGGTGATTGACAGAGTTGAAAGCCTTGGCCAGGTCGATGAATACAGACAGCTGCACAGTATTGTCTCTTATTGATGGCAGTTATGATATCATTTAGGACCTTGAGCGTGGCTGGGGTGCACCAATGACCAACTCAGAAACCAGATTGCATAGCGGAGAAGGTATGGTGGGATTTGAAATGGTCGGTGATCTGTTTGTTAACTTGGCTTGTTAACTTGACCTTAGAAATGCAGGGTAGGATAGATATAGGTCTGTAGCAGTTTGGGTCTAGAGTGTCTCCCCCTTTGAAGAGGGGGATGACTGCGGCAGCTTTCCAATCCTTGGGGATCTCAGACGATACGAAAGAGAGGTTGAACAAGCTAGTAATAGGGGTTGCAACCATTTCAGCGGATAATTTTAGGAAGAGAGGGTCCAGATTGTCTAGCCCTGCTAATTTGTAGGGGTCCAGACTGTCGTGTCTTTGGCTATGCCAGATTAAGTGATATGACATGCTATTCTATAAAATCCTTTCTCTGTAATTAATATCACCTGATTAGCTAATCATGTAAATGTAATTAACTAGAAAGTCGGGACACCACGGAAGAGTGTTTATAGAGCTGTTATCTTCCGAATAAACTCATAAAGACCTAGTAATATTTTACATCAATAGCAGTCATTATTAATCGTCACCTTATTTCAGTCTCATCTGAAAGTTGTAAATTCTTGGTTATCTTCACGAACCCTGGCTAACAAGTTGAATCAGCAATACAAAATTGGGTTTAATTATTTATTTCTTAACTACCTAACTAATCACACAGAATTACATATACACAGAATGCAAGTTATGTCATACAGAAAACGTCCCTGGTGGACGGAACCTGTATGATGGCTTGTTACACAAAGAGAGGGGGTTGGGCTTGAATGAAAGAGCGGGAAGACTGAGGAACAAAGGGAGAAGCTGTGCTATCGTAAATACAGTATCTTATGCATTCTAAATTACCGCCCATTTGGAAAAGGAAAATGCAATAAATATTTACTCTGAGCTGCGCTTCGGTAGGTTGGTCGTAGATGCTGGCCGTGTAGATGCTGGCCGGTCGATTAGAAAGGCCTGCTCGCTGAAGTGTTTTAGGGAGCGTTTGACAGTGATGAGGGATGGTCGTGTGACCGAGGACCCATTACGGATGCAGGCAATGAGGCAGTGATCGCTGAGATCCTGGTTGAAGACAGCAGAGGTGTATTTGGAGGGCGAGTTGGTTAGGATGACATCTATGAGGGTGCCCGTGTTTACGGATTTGGGGTTGTACCTGGTGGGTTCATTGATAATTTGTGTGAGATTGAGAGCGTCAAGCTTAGATTGTAGGATGGCCGGGGTGTTAAGCATGTCCCAGTTTAGGTCACCTAGCAGCACGAGCTCTGAAGAGAGATGGGGGGCAATCAATTCGCATATGGTGTCCAGGGCACAGCTGGGGGCAGAGGGTGGTCTATAGCAAGCGGCAACGGTAAGAGACTTGTTTCTGGAGAGGTGGATTTTAAAAGTTACAACACACACATTTCAAAGTAAGGTTGTGTGTGTGTGTGTGTGTGTGTGTGTGTGTGTGTGTGTGTGTGGTGTGTGTGTGTGTGTGTGTGTGTGTGTGTGTGTGTGTGTGTGTGTGTGTGTGTGTAACAATCCAATGCAACTAAACAGCAACAAAAGGTGTTTCATTATATCTTATCTGAGTCTGCTTTGAAAGGTTTAAGAGACTTCACCATTCCCTCCTACTCCTTCCTACTCCCCCAGGTATCTCCCTCCCACCTCCCCTCCACTCCCACCTGGGGTAGGTCAATTCAGTCTGTCTCCATGGCTACATCACCTTACTCCCCCCTCTACCCTCTCTTCCCGTCTCTCTCTCACTTACCTAACACATCAGTCTCTCTCTCTGTCTCTCTCTTTCTCCCCCTCTCCTCTCTCTCTGTCCTCACACATCAGTCTCTCTCCCCTCTCTCTGTCCTCACATATCAGTCTCTCTCTCTGTCCTCATACATCAGTCTCGCTCTTCTCTCTCTCTGTCCTCACACATCAGTCTCTCTCTCTGTCCTCACACATCAGTCTCTCTCTCTGTCCTCACATCAGTCTCTCTCTTCTCTCTCTATCCTCAAACATCAGTCTCTCTCTTCTTCTCTCTCTGTCCTCAAACATCAGTCTCTCTCTTCTCCCTCTATCCTCACATATCAGTCTCTCTCTCTGTCCTCATACATCAGTCTCTCTCTTCTTCTCTCTGTCCTCACACATCAGTCTCTCTCTCTGTCCTCACACATCAGTCTCGCTCTTCTCTCTCTCTGTCCTCACACATCAGTCTCTCTCTCTGTCCTCACACATCAGTCTCTCTCTCTGTCCTCACATCAGTCTCTCTCTTCTCTCTCTATCCTCAAACATCAGTCTCTCTCTTCTTCTCTCTCTGTCCTCAAACATCAGTCTCTCTCTTCTCTCTCTGTCCTCAAACATCAGTCTCTCTCTTCCTCTCTCTGTCCTCAAACATCAGTCTCTCTCTTCTCTCTCTGTCCTCAAACATCAGTCTCTCTCTTCTCTATCTCTGTCCTCACATCAGTCTCTCTCTTCTCTCTCTGTCCTCAAACATCAGTCTCTCTCTTCTCTATCTCTGTCCTCACATCAG
>NC_138302.1:11122500-11192500 GCF_965601325.2 Salmo salar
CGAGTGAAAGAGGGCAGAACGAGGGATCACCTCAGTGCAAATTAAAAGCTCCCTAATTACCCCCTCTGCCACTCTGCTAACGCGACGGCCATCTTGACTCGGCTCTGATCCCTGCCTGCTGTCTGGTTACCAGGGCTCCTCCTGCTGCCATAGAGAATGACTGGGGCCGGGCAGAACCGCAGGCGACTGCTGAAAATGTCACTCTCTCTGCCAAGGACCAAGAGGCACTGAAACTTTCCCTGAGACAAAGTTTAGTTTAGACAGATAGCTAGCTGCTTGAAACAAAGCAGGGGAAAGAGGTTTGACTTTGAGCAAGATTAAATCTGTCTTCAGTATTCTACTCATAGAATTACATAATAGAACTTCATTTAATGTATTCTATTTCACAGGATCTCTGTGATTATACGGCATCACAATAGATCAAAGGTAGAAGAGGGAGGTACTCAAATAGGAAGTGGTCGGACCAAGCAGACACGAGGCTACAAGACTGTTTTGCTAGTACAGACTGGGATATGTTCCGGGATTCATCCACAACAGTCACAAGCTTCCTCAATAAGTGCATACAGTGCCTATAAGAATGTATCCAAACTAAAAACCATGGATTACAGGCAGGGCTAAAGGGGCTATCCACGCTGGGCTAAAGGCTAGAGTTACCACTTACAAGGAACGGGACATGGACACATACAAGAAAGCTACGACATCAAACATGCAGAAGGACAATATAGGAGGAATCCTAGTACACCGGCTCCGATGCTCATCGTATGTGGCAGGGCTTGCAGATGATAACGTTTTACAAAGGGAAACCCAGCCATGAGTTGCCCAGCGATGTAGAACTCCCATATGAGCTAAATGCCTTTTATGCTCGCTTCAATGAATACAACACTGAGTCTTTTGTGAAAGCACCTGTTGTTAAGGATGACTGTGTGATGTCACTCTCCATGGCTCATGTAAGTAAAACCTTTAAACAGGTTAACACTCTCAAGGCCGCCGGGCCAGACGGAATACCAGGGCGCGTTCTCAGGAGCATGCCCAGACCAGCTGGCCAGTGTCTTCACAGACATTTTCTATCTCTCCTAGTGACAGTCTGTAATCACTGACCACCATTGTCCCTGTTCCCAATAACTCAAAGGAGGAGGTCCTGGATATTATATATTCTACTGCGCTTTATACTCTATGGCCCTCAAACTCAAACTCAATCATTGTTCCCTTCTATTCAGGGACTGATTTAGACCTGGGACACCAGGTGGCTTAATCTGTATTTGAACCCAACCCATACCCCATCCAACCCAACCCATACCCCATCCAACCCATACCCCATCCAACCCAACCCATACCCCATCCAACCCATACCCCATCCAACCCAACCCATACCCCATCCAACCCAACCCATCCAACCCAACCCATACCCCATCCAACCCAACCCATACAACCCAACCCATACCCCATCCAACCCATACCCCATCCAACCCAACCCATACCCCATCCAACCCATACCCCATCCAACCCAACCCATACCCCATCCAACCCATACCCCATCCAACCCAACCCATACCCCATCCAACCCAACCCATACAACCCTGTATAGAGAGACTATTTTTTTTCACATGCTCTGTAGAATAGCAAACTATCACACACACACACACACACACACACACACACACACACACACACACACACACACACACACACACACACACACACACACACACACACACACACACACACACACACACACACACACACTCTTTCTTTCTGATGCAACCCTGATGCAACCAACCAATGCCAGTGTGAGTGTCCTAGATATTAACGCTTGATGGATATTGTACATAAAGAGCTGCTGGGGAGAATGAGTCCCTTTGTTTTTTTTTCTCTCGCTTCTGTCTATACACAGTCCTGGCCCCAAAACTGTGTGTCATATAGAGAGAGAGAGGGAGAGAGAGGGAGAGAGAGAGACAGAGAAAAAAGACAGAGCGAGAGAGACAGAGAGAGACAGAGAGAGAGGGAGAGAGAGGGAGAGAGAGAGACAGAGAAAAAAGACAGAGCGAGAGAGACAGAGAGAGACAGAGAGAGAGGGAGAGAGAGGGAGAGAGAGAGACAGAGAAAAAAGACAGTGCGAGAGAGACAGAGAGAGACAGAGAGAGAGAGAGGGAGAGAGAGAGACAGAGGGAAAGAGAGAGAGAGACAGAGACAGAGAGACAGAGGGAAAGAGAGAGAGAGAGAGACTGAGAGAAAGAGAGAGAGACTGAGAGAAAGAGAGAGAGAGAGAGAGAGAGAGAGAGAGAGAGAGAGAGAGAGAGAGAGAGAGACACTACAATTACAATTAGTTTGGGATAGGGGGCAGTATTTTCACAGCTGGATAAAAAACGTACACGATTTAATCTGGTTACTACTCCTGCCCAGAAACTAGAATATGCATATAATTAGTAGATTTGGATAGAAAACACTCTAAAGTTTCTAAAACTGTTTGAATGGTGTCTGTGAGTATAACAGAACTCATATGGCAGGCCAAAACCTGAGAAGATTCCATACAGGAAGTGCCCTGTCTGACAATTTGTTGTCCTTCTGTAGCATCTCTATCAAAAATACAGCAGCTGTGCTGTAATGTGACATGTTCTAAGGCTTCCATTGGCACTCAGAAGGCGCCAGAAAGTGTAATGGGGTGTCTGCTGTCTCTGGGCGAAGAACAGCAGGAGAATTTGTTAGTGGTCAGCCTAGGAACAGTGAGACTGAGAGGCGCGTTCATGAGAATTCTCCATTTTTTTCTTTCAGCCATTGAATGAATACAACGTCACCCGGTTGGAATATTATCGCTATTTTACGAGAAAAATAGCATAAAAATTGATTTTAAACAGCGTTTGACATGCTTCGAAGTACGGTAATGGAATATTTTGAATTTTTTTGTCACGAAATGCGCTCGCGCGTCACCCTTCGGATAGTGACCTGAACGCACGAACAAAACGGAGCTATTTGATTATAACTATGGATTATTTGGAACCAAAACAGCATTTGTTGTTGACGTAGAAGTCCTGGGAGTGCATTCTGACGAAGAACAGCAAAGGTAATCCAATTTTTGTAATAGTAATTCTGAGTTTAGGTTGTCCCAAACTTGGTGGGTGTCAAAATAGCTAGCCATGATGGCCGGGCTATGTAATCAGAATATTGCAAAATGTGCTTTCCCCGAAAAGCTATTTTAAAATCTTATACCGCAATTGCATAAAGGAGTTCTGTATCTATAATTCTTAAAATAATTGTTATGTATTTTGTGAACGTTTATCATGAGTAATTTTGTAAATTTACCGGAGGTTTGCGGTGGGTATGCTAGTTCTGAACATCACATGCTAATGTAAAAAACTGGTTTTTGATATAAATATGAACTTGATTGAACAAAACATGCATGTATTGTATAACATAATGTCCTAGGAGTGTCATCTGATGAAGATCATCAAAGGTTAGTGCTGCATTTAGCTGTGGTTTTGGTTTTTGTGACATATATGCTTGCTTTGAAAATGGCTTTGTGATTATTTTTGGCAGGGTACTCTCCTGACATAATCTAATGTTTTGCTTTCGCTGTAAAGCCTTTTTGAAATCGGACAATGTGGTTAGATTAACGAGAGTCTTGTCTTTAAAATGGGGTAAAATAGTCATATGTTTGAGAAATTGAAGTTATAGCATTTTTTAGGTATTTGTATTTCGCGCCACGCTCTAACATTGGATATTGGTGAGGCGTTCCGCTAGCGAAACGTCTGTCCCTAAAAGGTTTTAAAAATCAGCTCAACTGGACACCTTAATGAGGCAGTGAATGAACTGAGAGAGAAAGCACGCAGGGCATTCTACGCCATTAAAAAGCAAATTCAAATTGAAATACCTATTTAAATTTGGCTAAAACTAATTGAATATGTAATTGAACCAATTGCACTTTATGGCAGCGAGGTGTGGGGTCCACTTGCAAAACGAGATTTCATCAAATGGGACAAACACCCCATTGAAACCCTGCATGCAGAGTTCTGTAAGATTCTCCTACGTGTCCAGAGGAAAACTACAAACAATGCATGCAGGGCAGAATTAGGCCAATATCCACTAATAATACAAATTCAAAAAAGAGCAATTAAGTTTTGGAAACATCTAAAATACAGTGACCCCCTTTCATATCATTACCAAGCCCTGCAATGCCAAGAGCTGAGCAAAGAAAAGAGTCCCCTCATCCAGCTGGTCCTGGGGCTGAGTTCACAAACCTGTTCTACTAACACACTGAAGCCTCAGGACCCTCATCCAGCTGGTCCTGGGGCTGAGTTCACAAACCTGTTCTACTAACACACTGAAGCCTCAGGACCCTCAGCCAGCTGGTCCTGGGGCTGAGTTCACAAACCTGTTCTACTAACACACTGAAGCCTCAGGACCCTCATCCAGCTGGTCCTGGGGCTGAGTTCACAAACCTGTTCTACTAACACACTGACGCCTCAGGACCAGAACATCCAATCAATCAGAATAAACCAAATTACAACACAGTCAAAACAAAACTACATTGCTTATTGGGAAACACAAGCACAAACACAAAGCAAAATGCAGTGCTATCTGGCCCTAAATCGACAGTACACCGTGGATAAATATTTGACCATGGTTACTGATCAAAACCTTAGAAAAACCTTGACAAAGTACAGGCTCAGTGAGCACAGCCTTGCCATTGAGAAGGGTAGACACAGGAAAACCTGGCTCCCTGTAGAGGAAAGGCTGTGCAACCACTGCACAACAGCAGCACCTGAGACAGAGCTGCATTTCCTGACAAAATGTCAAAAATATAAAACAATCACAGTGTCATTTCCCCAAATTTGAAACCCTTATTCAAGGTTTCAAAGACCCCATGAGTAGGCTACCCGTCCTGTTGGGGGAGGACGCAGAGAGCTGTGGGTTGGCAGCGCACTACATTGCTGCCTGCCTTAAGATGAGGGACAGTGTCTGGCAGACCAATCAACCTGCACATGTCCTCTACTGAATGCTTATTGTTATTGTTGAATGTATGGTTATTTTGACCCTTGGTTATTGTTGTTACTGTTGTCCCGTTGACAATTTTGATTCTCATTTTTATTTCTTTTTATATTGTAAATATCCAAAATAAGCTTTGGCAATATGTACATTGTTACGTCATGCCAATAAAGCGAATTGAATTGAATTTAATTGAATTGAGAGAGAGAGAGAGACAGAGACAAAGAGCGAGAGAGAGAGAGATGTTCAAAATCAACATCCCAATTAGATTTTGGACCAAAATATTTGACAGTGTAATCCTACCAATAGCTCTTTACGGAAGTGAGGTTTGGGGGCCACTCAATAAACTGGACTTTAAAATGTGGGACAAACATCCAATTGAAGCCCTACATGCAGAATTCTGTCGGAAAATCCTACAAGTCCAGAGAAATACACCAACTAATGCATGTAGGGCAGAATTGGGCCGCTTTCCAGTAATAATGAAAATACAGAAAAGATCATTAAAATGTTGGCTACATCTAAATTCAAGTCCAAATTCAAGTCTGCAATTTAAAGCACTCCAAACCCAAGAGCTGAGCCCAGAAACGAGCCCTCTCAGTCAGCTGGTGTTGGACCTCACCAACCAAGCTGACACCAGCACTGCTTCAAAAGAAAGAATTCAAATAAACAAAATCCTGAACCAATCAAAGGACTCATATTTACAACATTGGAAAAACGAAACAAAATCCCAAAGCCGACTAAATTGCTACCTGACCCTAAACAGAGAATATGAATTGGCTGATTATCTCTACTCTGTCAGAGATACGAAGCAGAGACAGATCCTTACCAAGTACAGGCTGAGTGACCACCGATTGGCAGTAGAAACCGGCAGACATAAAAAGACATGGCTACCCAAAGAGGAGCGTGTATGTGGTCACTGCACGACAGGGGAGGTAGAGACAGAGATGCACTTTCTCCTTTACTGTGATAAATATCCCTCACAAAGAGATTCCTTATTCACAGAAATGACTACATTTATTCCAAATTTGAACTTATTAAACCCAGAGGAAAAACTAAAAATACTCATGGGCGAAGGAGCAATGGCTCCTCTTGCAGCCAAATATGTATTTGCCTGCCATAGCATGAGGGACACTGAATAATAACATCTGCATAGTAAGCAGTAACTTACTTATTATTACTATTATTATTGTTGTTTATCATTCCAAATAGTAGTGGTATGGGTGGTAATGGTAATGATAGCAGTTTAGTGATGGTGGTGGTGGTAGTAGTGGTAATGACGATAGTAGTTGTAGTACTGATGTAATGGTGAAGATGACCGTTATTTAGTTATAAGTTAGTTATAGATTCATTTTCCATATTTAGATTTTTATATTTATTACATTCTACTAGTTTGCTATTATTTTACTATTTTATTGTTATTATTTTTATATTTAATTTTGTATTATTATTTACTGCCATTTTATATTATTATATGTTATTGTTTATAATTGTATTACAATGTATATTGTATACATTGTTGCTTTGGCAATATTGACACAATGTTTTTCATGCCAATAAAGCAGCTTGAATTTGAAAATGTGAATTTGAGAGAGTGAGACAGACAGAGAGAGAGAGACAGAGAGAGAGAGTGAGACAGACAGAGAGAGACAGAGAAAGACAGAGCGGGACAGAGAAAGAGAGAGTGAGAAAGATAGAGAGAGAGACAGAGAGAGAGAGTGAGACAGACAGAGATACAGAGAGACAGAGCGAGACAGAGAGAGAGAGTGAGAAAGACAGAGAGAGAGACAGAGAGAGAGAGTGAGACAGACAGAGAGAGAGACGGAGAGAGACAGAGCGAGACAGAGAGAGAGAGTGAGAAAGACAGAGAGAGAGACAGAGAGAGAGAGTGAGACAGACAGAGATACAGAGAGACAGAGCGAGACAGAGAGAGAGAGTGAGAAAGACAGAGAGAGAGACAGAGAGACAGAGAGTGAGACAGACAGAGAGAGACAGAGAGAGACAGAGCGAGACAGAGAGAGAGAGTGAGAAAGACAGAGAGAGAGACAGAGAGAGAGAGTGAGACAGACAGAGATACAGAGAGACAGAGAGACAGAGAGAGACAGAGAGTGAGAAAGACAAAGAGAGAGACAGAGAGAGAGAGTGAGACAGACGAGAGATACGAGAGAGACAGAGCGAGACAGAGAGAGAGAGTGAGAAAGACAGAGAGAGAGACAGAGAGAGAGAGTGAGACAGACAGAGATACAGAGAGACAGAGAGACAGAGCGAGACAGAGAGTGAGAAAGACAAAGAGAGAGACAGAGAGAGACAGAGAGAGACAGAGCGGGACAGAGAGAGAGAGTGAGAAAGACAGAGAGAGAGACAGAGAGACAGAGAGAGACAGAGAGAGAGAGAGACAGGGAGAGAGAGGGAGCTAAAGGGTCATCAATAATTATCCCACCTGATTGTCTGTGATGGCCTTGACCCAGTCAGTGAACAGCAGACTGAAAGTCCCCAGGTGACACATAGCATCTACTTTCTATAGAAATAACACCATTCTCCCACACTGCAATTCAGACATCGATTGACCCAAGCTGAGGCTGTAGCCTACAGAAACTCCTGCACACAGACAGTGGTACCGAACCTACAGAGTTGATTTATTGCTCTCTTGAATGTTTTAATTATATGCCCAGACATGAACCATTTCTATCATATTAAATATTAGCCACTATCGGTAGGCACCGTCAGTAATACCCACATACATAACAACTGTCACAGTAGTGCAGTGACTGTTAGTTCCCTTCAATTTGTAGCCTACATGTTGGATCTTTCCATTCCATTGTTAGTTTCCGTTTCTTTCCTCTGTCAGGTCCGTGTGGTTGTTCCTGAGGTTCCATTGTTAGTTTCCGTTTCTTTCCTCTGTCGGGTCCGTGTGGTTGTTCCTGAGGTTCCATTGTTAGTTTCCGTTTCTTTCCTCTGTCGGGTCCGTGTGGTTGTTCCTGAGGTTCCATTGTTAGTTTCCGTTTCTTTCCTCTGTCGGGTCCGTGTGGTTGTTCCTGAGGTTCCATTGTTAGTTTCCGTTTCTTTCCTCTGTCGGGTCCGTGTGGTTGTTCCTGAGGTTCCATTGTTAGTTTCCGTTTCTTTCCTCTGTCGGGTCCGTGTGGTTGTTCCTGAGGTTCCATTGTTAGTTTCCGTTTCTTTCCTCTGTCGGGTCCGTGTGGTTGTTCCTGAGGTTCCATTGTTAGTTTCCGTTTCTTTCCTCTGTCGGGTCCGTGTGGTTGTTCCTGAGGTTCCATTGTTAGTTTCCGTTTCTTTCCTCTGTCGGGTCCGTGTGGTTGTTCCTGAGGTTCCATTGTTAGTTTCCGTTTCTTTCCTCTGTCGGGTCCGTGTGGTTGTTCCTGAGGTTCCATTGTTAGTTTCCGTTTCTTTCCTCTGTCGGGTCCGTGTGGTTGTTCCTGAGGTTCCACAGTTAAGAACAAAATCTTATTTTCAATGATGGCCGAGTAACAGCGGGTTAACTGCCTTGTTCAGGGTCAGAACGACAGATTTTTACCTTGTCAGCTCGGGGATTCGATCTTGCAACCTTTCGGTTACTGGTCCAACGCTCTAACCACTAGGCTCCCTGGTTGGTGACAACTAGACTATTGTCATCACAGTTTCCATATTAATTTGTTCAATTCATGAAATAATGGAAGGTGAGAAAAGTGTACAATAGGGGTTGAACAATAGCCCTTTAAATCTACCCTACAATCCTCAATAACAGTGACACCACTGTAGTTTTTTGTCATCTACATATATATTTAGTGTGTAAAGGCTCTCCAACACTGTTTACGTGTGATTCATAAATACTTTCCTAACCCTAAATAATCAAAAGATCACAGTGCTTTTTAAATCTACCAATTGGTGCTGAAAATGAGACAAATATTAATATATTTAGATGTTCATATATTTAGATGTATATATATTTATATATTTATGTTTATATATTTAGATGTTTATATGTTTATATATTTACATGTTTATATGTTTATATATTTACATGTTTAAACACTTAGATGTTTATATATTCAGATGTTTATATATTTAGATGTTTAGATATTTATATGTTTATATATTTAATGTTTATATATTTATATATTTAGATGTTTATATATTTATATATTTATACATTTAGATGTTTATATATTTAGATGTTTATGTATTTAAATGTTTATATGTTTATATATTTAGATGTTTACATATTTAGATGTTTATATATTTATATATTTAGATGTTTATATATTTAGATGTTTATATATTTAAATATTTAGAAGTTTATATATTTAGATGTTTATATATATATAGATGTTTATATATTTAGATGTTT
This sequence comes from Salmo salar, assembly GCF_965601325.2. Classification (NCBI taxonomy): domain Eukaryota; kingdom Metazoa; phylum Chordata; class Actinopteri; order Salmoniformes; family Salmonidae; genus Salmo; species Salmo salar. Next base: position 11,131,823 of record NC_138302.1, read on the forward strand.
ATGTATTTAAATGTTTATATATTTAGATGTTTATATATTTAGATGTTTATATATTTAGATGTTTATATATTTAGATGTTTAGATGTTTAGATGTTTATATATTTAGATGTTTATATATTTATATGTTTATATATTTATATGTTTATATATTTATATGTCTATATAGTTATATTTTTATATGTTTATATATTTAGATGTTTATATATTTAGATGTTTATATATTTGGATGTTTATATATTTAGATGTATATATGTTCATATATTTATATGTTTATATATTTAGATGTTTATATGTTTATATATTTAAATGTTTATATATTTATATATTTAGATGTTTATATATTTAGATGTTTATATATTTAGCTGTTTATAAATGTAAATATTTATATGTTTATATATTTAGATGTTTATATATTTAGATGTTTATATATTTAGATGTTTATATATTTAGATGTTTAGATGTTTAGATGTTTATATATTTAGATGTTTATATATTTATATGTTTATATATTTATATGTTTATATATTTATATGTCTATATAGTTATATTTTTATGTGTTTATATATTTAGATGTTTATATATTTAGATGTTTAGATGTTTATATATTTAGATGTTTATATATTTATATGTTTATATATTTATATGTCTATATAGTTATATTTTTACATGTTTATATATTTATATGTTTATATATTTATATATTTAGATGTTTATATATTTAGATGTTTATATATTTAGATGTATATATGTTCATATATTTATATGTTTATATATTTAGATGTTTATATGTTTATATATTTAAATGTTTATATATTTATATATTTAGATGTTTATATATTTAGATGTTTATATATTTAGCTGTTTATAAATGTAAATATTTATATGTTTATATATTTAGATGTTTATATATTTAGATGTTTATATATTTATATGTTTAGATGTTTATATATTTATATGTTTATATATTTATATGTTTATATATTTAGATGTTTATATATTTATATGTCTATATAGTTATATTTTTATATGTTAATATATTTATATGTTTATATATTTATATGTTTATATATTTAGATGTATATATGTTCATATATTTATATGTTTACATATTTATATATTTAGATGTTTATATATTTAGATGCTATATATTTAGATGTTTATATATTTATATATTTAGATGTTTATATATTTAGATGTTTATATATTTAGCTGTTTATAAATGTAAATATTTATATGTTTCTATATTTATATGTTTATATATTTAGATGTTTATATATTTAGATGTTTAGATGTTTATATATTTATATGTTTATATATTTATATGTTTATATGTTTATATATTTACATGTTTAAACACTTAGATGTTTATATATTCAGATGTTTATATATTTAGATGTTTATATATTTAATGTTTATATATTTAGATGTTTATATATTTATATATTTATACATTTAGATGTTTATATATTTAGATGTTTATGTATTTAAATGTTTATATGTTTATATATTTAGATGTTTACATATTTAGATGTTTATATATTTATATGTTTATATATTTAGATGTTTATGTATTTAAATGTTTATATGTTTATATATTTAGATGTTTATATATTTATATGTTTATATATTTATATGTTTATATATTTATATGTCTACATAGTTATATTTTTATATGTTTATATATTTAGATGTTTATATATTTATATGTTTATATATTTATATGTTTATATATTTAGATGTTTAGATGTTTATATATTTAGATGTTTATATATTTATATGTTTATATATTTATATGTTTATATATTTATATGTCTATATAGTTATATTTTTACATGTTTATATATTTATATGTTTATATATTTAGATGTTTATATATTTAGATGTTTATATATTTAGATGTATATATGTTCATATATTTATATGTTTATATATTTAGATGTTTATATGTTTATATATTTAAATGTTTATATATTTATATATTTAGATGTTTATATATTTAGATGTTTATATATTTAGCTGTTTATAAATGTAAATATTTATATGTTTATATATTTATATGTTTATATATTTAGATGTTTATATATTTATATGTTTAGATGTTTATATATTTATATGTTTATATATTTATATGTTTATATATTTAGATGTTTATATATTTATATGTCTATATAGTTATATTTTTATATGTTAATATATTTATATGTTTATATATTTATATGTTTATATATTTAGATGTATATATGTTCATATATTTATATGTTTACATATTTATATATTTAGATGTTTATATATTTAGATGCTATATATTTAGATGTTTATATATTTATATATTTAGATGTTTATATATTTAGATGTTTATATATTTAGCTGTTTATAAATGTAAATATTTATATGTTTATATATTTATATGTTTATATATTTATATATTTATATGTTTATATATTTATATATTTATATGTTTATATATTTATATGTTTATATATTTAGATGTTTAGATGTTTATATATTTATATGTCTATATAGTTATATTTTTATATGTTAATATATTTATATGTTTATATATTTAGATGTTTATATATTTAGATGTATATATGTTCATATATTTATATGTTTACATATTTATATATTTAGATGTTTATATATTTAGATGCTATATATTTAGATGTTTATATATTTATATATTTAGATATGTTTATATGTTTAGATCGATCATTAAGCCCTATTCTGAACCTGTTCTCCCCATATATATTTTAGTGAGTCTGTTGAGAAATTTCTAATCAAAGGTTCACTGTATTTAAAGGAATGGCTTTAGATAAATGTACTGAATTGAATGAAAGCTCGACAAGAAAAAATCAGTTGACCAACAAGTGGGAGGGATTTCAGCAGGTTAAATAAAATGTATTCAGTGCACGCAATGAGCCACACCTGCAAAGGCCGTTACGCACCTGCATACGGTAAGTCTGAATCCCGTTAGGCACCTGCATACGGTAAGTGTGAATACGAACTACTGAGAAGTGCTTGAATCAAAATGTGTAAAAAAGGAATAGATTTCCTAAGTCTGAATCGGGCCCCAGTTGAGCGTCTCTCTCTCTCTTTCTAGCCAATCAATGACACACACACACACACCACACACACACACACACACACACACACACACACACACACACACACACACACACACACACACACACACACACACACACACTAATCAGTATAGATCGAGGTGTGACACCAGGTGATTGTCTCTCTCTAGCCAATCAATGATTCTAATTCATCAATTAACGGTCCAGGCACGACACTCACACCCAGACACAGCTTCGTATCCAATGACGACAAGCCCCACCAGAGTTCCGTAACCAATTACAACTGCCAGCGTTCCGTAACCATTGAGAAGTACACATTGAGTATATTCCATATGGCTTCCTGTCCCCTATAGGTAATGCACTATATAGGGAATAGAGGGCTTTTGGGACAAAGTCATCCAGAATGCCCCAACCTACTTCTGATAATAGTATTTACACAACCTTCAGACACACACACACACACACGCACACACGCACACACACACACACACACACACAATCCACTAAAACGTAAACCGCAATATATATGTTCAATATGGCCCTCCTAGACGCTTAACTGAAAACTGTATTTTCCAAAAATAAGTATTACATAAGTTTTACATCTAAAATGACATCACACAGCGAGGTAATCCCACCACAGCAGGAGAGGAGGAGGAGGAAGAGGAAAACTGACGAAAAGAGAGAAAAATAAAATAATAATTAAACTGTGTTCATCTTCCAGAATGATTCTCAGAGACCTGGAATCTCTTTATACACCTCTCTAACTGTCTGTCTGCTATGTGTCTGGCTGCTATGTGTCTGTCTGCTATATGTCTGTCTGCTAGGTGTCTGTCTGCTATGTGTCTGTCTGCCAGGTCTGTCTGCTTGTTATGTGTCTGTCTTCCAGGTCTGTTTGTCTGTCTGGTCTGGATGTCTGTCTGCTATGTTTCTGTCTGTCTGCTATGTGTCTGCCTGTCAGGTATGTCTGTCTGCTATATGTCTGTCTGTCAGGTCTGTCTGTTTGTTATGTGTCTGTCTGTCAGGTCTGTCTGTCTGCTATGTGTCTGTCAGGTCTGTCTGTCTGCTATGTGTCTGTCTGTCAGGTGTCTGCCTGTTATGTGTCTGTCTGTCTGTCTGCTTTGTGTCTGTCAGGTCTGTCTGTCTGCTATGTGTCTGCTGTGTGTCTGTCTGTCTGCTATATGTCTGTCTGTCGGTCAGGTCTGTCTGCTTGTTTTGTGTCTGTCTGTCTGTCTGCTATGTGTCTGTCTGTCAGGTCTGGCTGTCTGTCTGCTATGTGTCTGTCTGTCAGGTCTGGCTGTCTGTCTGCTATGTGTCTGTCTGTCAGGTCTGGCTGTCTGTCTGCTATATGTCTGTCTGTCTGCTATGTGTCTGCCTGTCAGGTCTGTCTGTCTGCTATGTGTCTGTCTGTCAGGTGTCTGCCTGTTATGTGTCTGTCTGTCTGTCTGTCTGTCTGTCTGTCTGTCTGTCTGTCTGCTATGTGTCTGTCTGTCAGGTGTCTGCCTGTTATGTGTCTGTCTGTCTGTCTGCTTTGTGTCTGTCAGGTCTGTCTGTCTGCTATGTGTCTGCTGTGTGTCTGTCTGTCTGCTATATGTCTGTCTGTCGGTCAGGTCTGTCTGCTTGTTTTGTGTCTGTCTGTCTGTCTGCTATGTGTCTGTCTGTCAGGTCTGGCTGTCTGTCTGCTATGTGTCTGTCTGTCAGGTCTGGCTGTCTGTCTGCTATGTGTCTGTCTGTCAGGTCTGGCTGTCTGTCTGCTATATGTCTGTCTGTCTGCTATGTGTCTGCCTGTCAGGTCTGTCTGTCTGCTATGTGTCTGTCTGTCAGGTGTCTGCCTGTTATGTGTCTGTCTGTCTGTCTGTCTGTCTGTCTGTCTGTCTGTCTGTCTGTCTGTCTGCTATGTGTCTGTCTGTCAGGTCTGGCTGTCTGTCTGCTATGTGTCTGTCTGTCAGGTCTGGCTGTCTGTCTGCTATGTGTCTGTCTGTCAGGTCTGGCTGTCTGTCTGCTATATGTCTGTCTGTCTGCTATGTGTCTGCCTGTCAGGTCTGTCTGTCTGCTATGTGTCTGTCTGTCAGGTGTCTGCCTGTTATGTGTCTGTCTGTCTGTCTGTCTGTATGTCTGTCTGTCTGCTATGTGTCTGTCAGGTCTGTCTGTCTGCTATGTGTCTGTCTGCTATGTGTCTGTCTGTCAGGTTTCCTCTCCACCATCTCTCCACTCGTTTCCTCTCCATCTCTCCACTCGTTTCCTCTCCTCTCATTGCCTCTCCTCTATCTCTCCACTCATTTCCTCTCCTCTCATCTCCCTCTCTCTCCACTCGTTTCCTCTCCTCTCTCCACTCGTATCCTCTCCTCTCTCTCCACTCGTTTCCTCTCCACTCGTTTCCTCTCCCTCTATCTCTCCACTCATTTCCTCTCCTCTCTCCTCTCATTTCCTCTCCCCTCGTTTCCTCTCCACTATCTCTCCACTCGTTTCCTGTCTTTGCATCCTCTTTCATATTTCAGCTCGTTTGTTCTGTTGTTCACCCTCTCCTACTGTATCATCCTCCTCTCCTTCGTCTTCATATCTCCTGTCCTCTTCCTCCTCTCCTATCTATGAGGTTGTATATCAAACCCTAGTCAATAAGCTAGCTAAATAGTTTGATGCCAAAATGATAATGTCCGTTGCTGAAAACTAAAAAGGCAATATCAGTCAAACTAGAAACATGTGGGAGGATTTGACACCCACCTGTCCCCTATATCTGGTTTTAATGCCCATTCTACAACATCCTTCTAGCCAATCAGAAATGAGTAGCTCAGCCAATACAATTTGCTCGCTAACCCAAACCTCACCGTAGCTCAGCCAATACAATTAGCCAGCTAATCCTAACCTCACCGTAGCTCAGCCAATACAATTAGCCAGCTAACCCAAACCTCAGTGTAGCTCGCTAGCTAACCCAAACCTCAGCGTAGCTCGCTAGCTTATCCAAACCTCAGCGTAGCTCGCTAGCTGACCCAAACCTCAGTGTAGCTCTCTGGCTAACCCAAACCTCACTGTAGCTCAGCCAATACAATTAGCCAGCTAATCCAAACCTCAGTGTACCTCGCCAGCTAACCCAAACCTCAGTGTAGCTCGCCAGCTAACCCAAACCTCAGCGTAGCTCGCCAGCTAATCCAAACCTCAGTGTAGCTTGCTAGCTCATCAGGTATGGATGAGGTCCTTCATTTGATAAGTTCCTTTCCTGAGGATGGCTCACCCCTCACAATTCTGGGTGACTTTAACCTCCCTACGTCTACCTTTGACTCATTTCTCTCTGCCTCCTTCTTTCCACTCCTCTCCTCTTTTGACCTCACCCTCTCACCATCCCCCCCTACTCACAAGGCAGGCAATACGCTTGACCTCATTTTACTAGATGCTGTTCTTCTACTAATCTCACTGCAACTCCCCTCCAAGTCTCCGACCACTACCTTGTATTCTTTTCCCTCTCGCTCTCCTCCAACACTACTCACTCTGCCCCTACTCAGATGGTATTGCGCCGTCGCAACCTTCGCTCTCTCTCTCCTGCTACTCTCTCCTCTTCCATCCTATCATCTCTTCCCTCTGTTCAATCCTTCTCCAACCAATCTCCTGATTCTGCCTCCTCAACCCTCCTCTCCTCCCTTTCTGCATCCTTTGACTCTCTATGTCCCCTATCCTCCCGGCCGGCTCGGCCCTTCCCTCCTGCTCCGTGGATTGACGACTCATTGCGAGCTCACAGAACAGGGCTCCGGGCAGCCGAGCGGAAATGGAGGAAAACTCGCCTCCCTGCGGACCTGGCATCTTTTCACCCCCTCCTCTCCACATTTTCTTCCTCTGTTTCTGCTGCTAAAGCCACTTTCTACCACTCTAAATTCCAAGCATCTGCCTCTAACCCTAGGAAGCTCTTTGCCACCTTCTCCTCCCTCCTGAATCCTCCTTCCCCTCCCCCCTCCTCCCTCTCTGCGGATGACTTTGTCAACCATTTTGAAAAGAAGTTTGACGACATCCGATCCTCGTTTGTTAAGTCAAATGACACCGCTGGTCCTGCTCACATTGCCCTACCCTATGCTTTGACCTCTTTCTCCCCTCTCTCTCCAGATGAAATCTTGCGACTGTGACGGCCGGCCGTCCACAACCTGCCCGCTTGACCCTATCCCCTCCTCTCTTCTCCAGACAATTTCCGGACACCTTCTCCCTTACCTCACCTCCCTCATCAACTCATCCTTGACCGCTGGCTACGTCCCTTCCGTCTTCAAGAGAGCGAGAGTTGCACCCCTTCTCAAAAAACCTACACTCGATCCTTCCGATGTCAACAACTACAGACCAGTATCCCTTCTTTCTTTTCTCTCCAAAACTCTTGAGCGTGCCGTCCTTGGCCAGCTCTCTTGCTATCTCTCTCAGAATGACCTTCTTGATCCAAATCAGTCAGGTTTCAAGACTGGTCATTCAACTGAGACTACTCTTCTCTGTGTCACGGAGGCTCTCCGCACTGCTAAAGCTAACTCTCTCTCCTCTGCTCTCATCCTTCTAGATCTATCTGCTGCCTTTGATACTGTGAACCATCAGATCCTCCTCTCCACCCTCTCCGAGTTCGGCATCTCCGGCGCGGCTCACTCTTGGATTGCGTCCTACCTGTCAGGTCGCTCCTACCAGGTGGCGTGGCGAGAATCCATCTCCGCACCACGTGCTCTCACCACTGGTGGCCCCCAGGGCTCAGTTATAGGCCCTCTCCTATTCTCGCTATTCACCAAGTCACTTGGCTCTGTCATATCCTCACATGGTCTCTCCTATCATTGCTACGCAGACGACACACAATTAATCTTCTCCTTTCCCCCTTCTGATAACTAGGCGGCGAATCGAATCTCTGCATGTCTGGCAGACATATCAGTGTGGATGACGGATCACCACCTCAAGCTGAACCTCGGCAAGACGGAGCTGCTCTTCCTCCCAGGGAAGGACTGCCCGTTCCATGATCTCGCCATCACGGTTGACAACTCCATTGTGTCCTCCTTCCAGAGTGCTAAGAGCCTCGGCGTGACCCTGGACAACACCCTGTCGTTCTCCGCTAACATCAAGGTGGTGACCTGATCCTGTAGGTTCATGCTCCACAACATTCGCAGAGTACGACCCTGCCTCACACAGGAAGCAGCGCAGGTCCTAATCCAGGCACTTGTCATCTACCGTCTGGATTACTGCAACTCGCTGTTGGTGGGGCTCCCTGCCTGTGCCATTAAACCCCTACAACTCATCCAGAACGCCGCAGCCCACCTGGTGTTCAACCTTCCCAAGTTCTCTCACGTCACCCCGCTCCTCCGCACACTCCACTGTCTTCCAGTTGAAGCTCGCATCTGCTACAAGACCATGGTGCTTGCCTACGGAGCTGCGAGGGGAACGGCACCTCCGTACCTTCAGGCTCTGATCAGTCCCTACACCCAAAGAAGGGCACTGCGTTCATCCACCTCTGGCCTGCTCGCCTCCCTACCTCTGCGGAAGCACAGTTCCCGCTCAGCCCAGTCAAAACTGTTCGCTGCTCTGGTACCCCAATGGTGGAACAAGCTCCCTCATGACGCCAGGACAGCGGAGTCAATCACCACCTTCCGGAGACACCTGAAACCCCACCTCTTTAAGGAACACCTGGGATAGGATTAAGTAATCCTTCTAACCCCCCCCCCACCCCCCCCCCCCCCAAAAAGATATAGATGTGCTATTGTAAAGTGGTTGTTCCACTGGATATCATAAGGTGAATGCACCAATTTGTAAGTCGCTCTGGATAAGAGCGTCTGCTAAATGACGTAAATGTAAATGTAGTGAAGTGGTGTTTCTATTATTTAGTACCTGAGGAGCGCAGCCATTCAGAGGAGCTGCAGAGAGACTTAGAAACACACATCTAAGGGGCCAGAGAGAAAGAGGTGGAGAAAGAATCTGAAGTCAAATGTTTACGGCTGATGATCTGGGGCTTCTGTCACCAAACAAGTAGGCCCTACAGCAGTACCTAGATATTCTGTAAAGATTCTGTCAGACCCTGACAGTAAATCTCAGTAAGACCAAAATAATGGTTTTCCAAAAAGGTCCAGTCGCCAGGACCACAAATACAAATTTCATTGAGACACTGTTTCCCTAAGAGCACACAAAAAACTATACATACCTCGGCCTAAACATCAGCGTCACAGGTAACTTCCACAAAGCTGTGAACAATCTGAGAGACAAGGCAAGAAGCGCCTTCTATGCCATCAAAAGGAACATAAAATTCGGCATACCAATTAGGATTTGGCAAAAAATGCTTTGATCAATTATAGAACCCATTGCCGTTTATGGTTGTGAGGTCTGGGGTCCGCTCACCAACCAAGAATTCACAAAATGGGACAAACACCAAATTGAGACTCTGCATACATGGTTTCCGAGATGGTCATGGGTGCACCCCAGCCATGCTCAAGGTCCTAAACGACATCATAACCGCCATCGATAAGAGACAATACTATGCAGCCGTATTCATTGACCTGGCCAAGGCTTTTGACTCTGTCAATCACCACATTCTTATCGGAAGACTCAACAGCCTTGGATTCTCAAATGACTGCCTCGCCTGGTTCACCAACTACTTCTCAGACAGAGTTCAGTGTGTCAAATCGGAGGGCCTGTTGTCCGGACCTCTGGCGGTCTCTATGGGGGTGCCACAGGGTTCAATTCTCAGGCTGACTCTTTTCTCTGTATACATCAATGATGTCACTCTTGCTGCTGGTGATTCTCTGATCCACCTCTACTCAGACAACACCATTCTGTATACTTCTGGCCCTTCTTTGGACACTGTGTTAACTAACCTCCAGACGAGCTTCAATGCCATACAACTCTCCTTCCGTGGCCTCCAACTGCTCTTAAATGCAAGTAAAACTAAATGGAAGCTCTTCAACCGATCACTGCCCGCACCTGCCCGCCCGCCCGTCCAGCATCACTACTCTGGACGGATCTGACTTAGAATATGTGGACAACTACAACTACCTAGGTGTCTGGTTAGACTGTAAACTCTCCTTCCAGACTCACATTAAGCATCTCCAATCCAAAATTAAATCTAGAATCGGCTTCCTATTTCACAACAAAGCATCCTTCACTCATGCTGCCAAACATACTCTCGTAAAACTGACTATCCTGCCGATCCTTGAGGTTTTGTCACCAAAGCCTCATACACTACCCACCACTGCGACCTGTACGCTCTCGTTGGCTGGCCTTCACTTCATAATCGGCGCCAAACCCACTGGCTCCAGGTCATCTATAACATTTACATTTACGTCATTTAGCAGACGCTCTTATCCAGAGCGACTTACAAATTGGTGCATTCCCCTTATGATATCCAGTGGAACAACCACTTTACAATAGTACATCTATATCTTTTTTTTGGGGGGGGGGGGGGGTTAGAAGGATTACTATATCCTATCCCAGGTATTCCTTAAAGAGGTGGGGTTTCAGGTGTCTACGGAAGGTGGTGATTGACTCCGCTGTCCTGGCGTCGTGAGGGTGCTTGTTCCACCATTGGGGTGCCAGGGCAGCGAACAGTTTTGACTGGGCTGAGCGGGAACTGTGCTTCCGCAGAGGTAGGGGGGCCAGCAGGCCAGAGGTGGATGAACGCAGTGCCCTTGTTTGGGTGTAGGGCCTGATCAGAGCCTGAAGGTACGGAGGTGCCGTTCCCCTCACAGCTCCGTAGGCAAGCACCATGTTCTTGTAGCAGATGCGAGCTTCAACTGGAAGCCAGTGGAGTGTGCGGAGGAGCGGGGTGACGTGAGAGAACTTGGGAAGGTTGAACACCAGACGGGCTGCGGCGTTCTGGATGAGTTGTAGGGGTTTAATGGCACAGGCAGGGAGCCCCGCCAACAGGGAGTTGCAGTAATCCAGACGGGAGATGACAAGTGCCTGGATTAGGACCTGCGCCACTTCCTGTGTAAGGCAGGGTCGTACTCTGCGAATGTTGTATAGCATGAACCTACAGGATCGGGTCACCGCCTTGATGTTAGCGGAGAACGACAGGGTGTTGTCCAGGGTCACGCCGAGGCTCTTAGCACTCTGGGAGGAGGACACAATGGAGTTGTCCACCGTGATGGCGAGATCATGGAACGGGCAGTCCTTCCCTGGGAGGAAGAGCAGCTACGTCTTGCCGAGGTTCAGCTTGAGGTGGTGATCCGTCATCCACACTGATATGTCTGCCAGACATGCAGAGATGCGATTCGCCACCTGGTTATCAGAAGGGGGAAAGGAGAAGATTAATTGTGTGTCATCTGCGTAGCAATGATAGGAGAGACCATGTGAGGATATGACAGAGCCAAGTGACTTGGTGTATAGCGAGAATAGGAGAGGGCCTAGAACTGAGCCCTGGGGGACACCAGTGGTGAGAGCACGTGGTGCGGAGACGGATTCACGCCACGCCACCTGGTAGGAGCCACCTGTCAGGTAGGACGCAATCCAAGAGTGAGCCGCGCCGGAGATGCCCAACTCGGAGAGGGTGGAGAGGAGGATCTGATGGTTCACAGTATCAAAGGCAGCAGATAGGTCTAGAAGGATGAGAGCAGAGGAGAGAGAGTTAGCTTTAGCAGTGCGGAGAGCCTCCATGACACAGAGAAGAGCAGTCTCAGTTGAATGACCAGCCTTGAAACCTGACTGATTTGGATCGAGAAGGTCATTCTGAGAGAGATTCTGAGAGAGATAGCAGGAGAGCTGGCCAAGGAGGGCACGTTCAAGAGTTTGCTAGGTAAAGCCCCGCCTTATCTCAGCTCACTGGTAACATGGTTGATGATATTACTAGTTTATCTAGCCTGTCCTGCGTTGCATATAATCGATGCGGTGCGCATTCGCGAAAAAGGTCTGTCGATGCTCCAACTTGTACCTAACCATAAACATCAATGTCTTTCTTAAAATCAATACACAAGTATATATTTTTAAACCTGCATCTTTATTGCCTGCTAACATGAATTTCTTTTATCTAGGGAAAATGTGTCACTTCTCTTGCAAACAGAGTCAGGGTATATGCAGCAGTTTGGGCCGCCTGGCTTGTTGCGAACTGTGAAGACTATTTCTTCCTAACAAAGACAGCCAACTTCACCAAACGGTGGATGATTTAACAAAAGCGCATTCGCGAAAAAAGCACAATCGTTGCACGACTGTACCGAACCATAAACATCAATGCCTTTCTTAAAATCAATACACAGAAGTACAGTGGGGAGAACAAGTATTTGATACACTGCCGATTTTGCAGGTTTTCCTACTTACAAAGCATGTAGAGGTCTGTAATTTTTATCATAGGTACACTTCAACTGTGAGAGACGGAATCTAAAACAAAAATCCAGAAAATCACATTGTATGATTTTTAAGTAATTAATTTGCATTTTATTGCATGACATAAGTATTTGATACATCAGAAAAGCAGAGCTTAATATTTGGTACAGAAACCTTTGTTTGCAATTACAGAGATCATACGTTTCCTGTAGTTCTTGACCAGGTTTGCACACACTGCAGCAGGGATTTTGGCCCACTCCTCCATACAGACCTTCTCCAGATCCTTCAGGTTTCGGGGCTGTCGCTGGGCAATACGGACTTTCAGCTCCCTCCAAAGATTTTCTATTGGGTTCAGGTCTGGAGACTGGCTAGGCCACTCCAGGACCTTGAGATGCTTCTTACGGAGCCACTCCTTAGTTGCCCTGGCTGTGTGTTTCGGGTCGTTGTCATGCTGGAAGACCTAGCCACGACCCATCTTCAATGCTCTTACTGAGGGAAGGGGTTGTGGGGTTGTTGGCCAAGATCTCACGATACATGACCCCATCCATCCTCCCCTCAATACGGTGCAGTCGTCCTGTCCCCTTTGCAGAAAAGCATCCCCAAACAATGATGTTTCCACCTCCATTCTTCACGGTTGGGGTTGTACTCATCCTTTTTCTTCCTCCAAACACGGGGAGTGGAGTTTAGACCAAAAAGCTCTATTTTTGTCTCATCAGACCACATGACCTTCTCCCATTCCTCCTCTGGATCATCCAGATGGTCACTGGCAAACTTCAGACGGGCCTGGACATGCGCTGGCTTGAGCAGGGGGACCTTGCGTGCGCTGCAGGATTTTAATCCATGACGGCGTAGTGTGTTACTAATGGTTTTCTTTGAGACTGTGGTCCCAGCTCTCTTCAGGTCATTGACCAGGTCCTGCCGTGTAGTTCTGGGCTGATCCCTCACCTTCCTCATGATCATTGATGCCCCACGAGGTGAGATCTTGCATGGAGCCCCAGACCGAGGGTGATTGACCGTCATCTTGAACTTCTTCCATTTTCTAATAATTGCGCCAACAGTTGTTGCCTTCTCACCAAGCTGCTTGCCTATTGTCCTGTAGCCCATCCCAGCCTTGTGCAGGTCTACAATTTTATCCCTGATGTCCTTACACAGCTCTCTGGTCTTGGACATTGTGGAGAGGTTGGAGTCTGTTTGATTGAGTGTGTGGACAGGTGTCTTTTATACAGGTAACGAGTTCAAACAGGTGCAGTTAATACAGGTAATGAGTGGAGAACAGGAGGGCTTCTTAAAGAAAAAGGTCTGTGAGAGCCGGAATTCTTACTGGTTGGTAGATGATCAAATACTTATGTCATGCAATAAAATGCAAATGAATTACTTAAAAATCATACAATGTGATTTTCTGGATTTTTGTTTTAGATTCCGTCTCTCACAGTTGAAGTGTACCTATGATAAAAATTACAGACCTCTACATACTTTGTAAGTAGGAAAACCTGCAAAATCGGCAGTGTATCAAATACTTGTTCTCCCCACTGTATATATTTTTAAACCTGCATATTTAGCTAAAAGAAATGCAGGTTAGCAGGCAATATAAACCATGTGAAATTGTGTCACTTCTCTTCCGTTCATTGCACGCAGAGTCAGGGTATATGCAACAGTTTGGGCCGCCTGGCTCGTTGCAAACTAATTTGCCAGCATTTTACGTAATTATGACATAACATGGAAGGTTGTGCATTTAGACTTATGAATGCCACCCGTTAGGTAAAATACGGAACGGTTCCGTATTTCACTGAAAGAATAAACGTGAGTTTCCGGATTCGACCATATTCATGACCTAAGGCTCGTGTTTCTGTGCGTTATGTTATATTTAAGTCCATGATTTGATAGAGCAGTCTGACTGAGTGATGGTAGGCACCAGCAGGCCCATAAGCATTCATTCAAAATAGCACTTTCATGCGTTTTGCCAGAAGCACTTCGCAACGCATTGCACTGTTTATGACTTCAAGCCTGTCAACTCCCAAGATTAGGCTGGTGTAACCGATGTGAAATGGCTAGCTAGTTAGCCGGGTGTGCGCTAATAGCGTTTCAAACGTCACTCGCTCTGAGACTTGGAGTAGTTGTTTCCCTTGCTCTGCATGGGTAACGCTGCTTTGAGGGTAGCTGTTGTCGATGTGTTCCTGGTTTGAGCCCAGGTAGGAGCGAGGAGAGGGACGGAAGCTATACTGTTACACTGGCAATACTAAAGACTGGCAATACTAAAGCCTTTAAGAACATCCAATAGTCAAAGGTATATGAAATACAAATCGGATAGAGAGAAATAGTCCTATAATTCCTTTAACCTTTAATAACTACAACCTAAAACTTCTTACCTGGGAATATTGAAGACTCATGTTAAAAGGAACCACCAGCTTTCATATGTTCTCATGTTCTGAGCAAGGAACTTAAACGTTAGCTTTCTTACATGGCACATAATGCACTTTTACTTTCTTCTCCAACACTTTGTTTTTGCATTATTTAAACCAAATTGAACATGTTTCATTATTTATTTGAGGCTAAATTGATTTTATTGATGTATTATATTAAGTTAAAATAAGTGTTCATTCAGTATTGTTGTAATTGTCATTATTACAAATAAATAAAAAATTGGTCGATTAATCGGTACCGGCTTTTTCGGTCCTCCAATAATCGGTATCGGTGTTGAAAAATCATAATCGGTTGACCTCTAGTCCATATTGCTCAGACTTCACTCCCTCTAACTCAGCTGTCTCTCTCTGTCCATATAACCCAGATCTCTCTCTCTCTGTCCATATTGCTCAGATCTCTCTCTCTCTGTCCATATTGCTCAGGGAGAGAGAAAAAACAGAACTAGAAAGAGATGGAAGTGTGAGAAGAGTGAAGAGAGAGAAGAGAGGGAGCAGGTGACCTGCTGGTTTTTAGATTTTATTTAGATTTATTTCACCTTTATTTAACCAGGTAGGCCAGTTGGGAACAAGTTCTGATTTACAACTGCGACCTGGCCAAGATAAAGCAAAGCAGTGCGACACATACAACAACACAGAGTTACTCATAAACAAATGTACAGTCAATACACAATAGAAAAATACAAATAATCTATGTACAGTGTGTGTAAATGTAGAAGAGTAGGGAGGTAGGCAATAGGCCATAGAGGCGAAAATAATTCCAACTTAGCATTAATACTGGAGTGATATGTGCAGATGATAATGTGCAAGTAGAGATACTGGGGTGCAAAAGAACAAGAGGGTAAGTAATAATATGGGGATGAGGTAGTAGTGTTTGCTATTTACAGATGGGCTATGTACAGGTACAGTGATCGCCTTATCTCAGCTCACTGGTCACCATAGCAACACCCACCCGTAGCACGTGCTCCAGCAGGTATATTTCACTGGTCGTCCCCAAAGCCAACACTTACTTTGGCCACCTTTCCTTCCAGTTCTCTGCTGACAATGACTAGAACGAATTGCAAAAATCACTGAAGCTGGAGTCATATCTCCCTCTCTAACTTTAAACATCAGCTGTCAGAGCAGCTTACAGATCACTGCACCTGTACATAGCCCATCTGCTCTTTAAGCTGCTGGTCTTTCAGAACATCAGCTGTTTGGATTTGGGTGAAGGAGAAATGGGGGAGGCTTGGGCAAGTTGCTGCAGGGGGTGCTGAGGTGTTGGCCGGGGTAGTGGTAGCCAGGTGGAAAGCATGGCCAGCCGTGGAAAAATGCTTTTTGAAATGATCGATTATCGTAGATTTATCGGTGGTGACAGTGTTTCCTATCCTCAGTGCAGTGGGCAGCTGTCTTATTTAGCTGTCTTTCCCCAACACTAGAACAGAGAAGGTACTCACAGGGTGAACACAGCCAGGTGGTGTGTGGGTGAGATAATGGGTATGATATTCTCTATCTCTCCAGTCTCTCCTTTCCCCTGGGAACTAGTCTGGCTGACTAATGATTTACAGCCTACAGTACTACAACTCACTCACAAGCATGCACACAAAAAAAACACAAGGACAAGCGCACACCCACACAGACAAGCGTGTGCTCATGCTGCCTTCAAGACAACTGGGAACTCTGGGGGGGAAAAAACTAGCTCCGACTGGGAAAATGGTTTTGAACAGTCATCCACCTCGGAATTCCAAGTCGGAAATTCAGGTTTCTGCTTAGCGCTCCGACTTTCCAACCGAAAGATCACTGACCTCACCATTTGACCTCACTGATGTCACGATTTGACCTCAAAGTTTTTATGTCATGATTTCACCTAATTTTCTTCGAGTTTCCACTTGTCTTGAATGCACCCTCACACCACACGGACAAACACGTCTAGTTAGATTAGTTCTTTATTCACTCAATTCACGTCTGAAATAACATTCCACACATACATACATCCTAATTAGACTGAACAAAAATATAAACGCAACACAACAATTTTACTGAATTACAGTTCATAGAAGGACATCAGTCAATTTAAATAAATAAATTAGGCCCTAATCTATGAATTTCACATGACTGGGCAGGGGCACAAACAAAACAAACTAAGAGGTAAGAAGTAATAGAGCTGTTTGTTCTGACAAATCAACTCATTCAGGTTATACCTTTTTCACTGCTTTCCATTTACAAGAAAATAACAAGATGTTCGTTGTGTGCCACTATTTAAAATGACGCTGTGTGTCCAACATGAAGCCATATGAACCTTCTGCAAAAAACAACTTTAGAGCAAAGATCAACACAGGAAGTAGTGAAACAATAACAGAACATCTGACTGAAGGTTACAGAGCTCAATACAGGAAGTAGTGAAACAATAACAGAACATCTGACTGAAGGTTACAGAGATCACACTATATAAAGACAGAGGCTGTCACCCTAATCCCTACCTAGTGCACTACCTTCAGGCTCTTGTAGTGCACTATGTAGGGAATAGGGTGCCATTTGTGACAGTCTAAGAGAATTAACGTAATGAAGTATGATGTCAACAAAGGCCCTTGTTTCCTCTTCTCACCGTCATCCTAAAAACCTCCATAACATCTAGAAATAATGATATTATTTGATCAAATGTGTAACTTCGTGCAGAGAAACAACACAGGTCTAGACAGCGACTCCTTTTATTTAACTTTATATTATTATCATCAGAGTCCATTGCACAGCTGTGTCAGTCAGACACCATGACATCACAGGTCAGATAGTGAGGTCACAGGTCACCTCGGGGTCACATGACGACATCACAGGTCAGACAACAATGACAGATCTAGGATCAGCTTCCCCTCCCCCAATCCTAACCTTAACCATCATGTGAAGAGGTCAAGGCAATGACATCACATGTCAAACAATGAGGTCACAGGTCATATAACATGGTCAAGTCAGACCGTGCGTGGTCTGTCGGCTGAAGAGGTCGAGGGTCAAGTCAGACCGTGGTCTGTCGGCTGAAGAGGTCAAGGGTCAAGTCAGACGGTGGTCTGTCGGCTGAAGAGGTCGAGAGTCAAGTCAGACCGTGGTCTGTCGGCTCAAGAGGTCAAGGGTCAAGTCAGACAAGTCAGACCGTGGTCTGTCGGCTAAAGAGGTCAAGGGTCAAGTAAGACGGTGGTCTGTCGGCTGAAGAGGTCGAGGGTCAAGTCAGACCGTGGTCTGTCGGCTGAAAAGGTCGAGGGTCAAGTCAGACTGTGGTCTGTCGGCTGAAGAGGTCAAGGGTCACAGCAGAGAGAAAGGCTGGTATGCTCTTCTGGTGGTGCAGATGGAGGTCCACCATCTCTCTCAGGGTTTTACTGAAATCTGTCTCCATCAGCTGCATACTGCCTCCACTGCCCACAACACCTCCACTGGCCTGGAGGAGAGAGAGAGATAAAGAAGAAAGAGACAGGGAGAAGGGGTCAGTTAGAAGTACACTACATATAGAAACTCAGCTCAAAAAGGAAATGTCCCTTTTTCAGGACCCCCTCTTTCAAAGATAATGCAAATAACTTCACAGATCTTCATTGTAAAGGGTTTAAACACTGTTTCCCATGCTTGTTCAATCAACCATAAACAATTAATGACCATGCACCTGTGGAAAAGTTGTTAAGACACTAACAACTTACAGACGGTAGGCAATTAAGGTCACAGTTATGAAAACCTAGAACACTAAAGAGGCCTTTCTATTGACTCTGAAAAACACCAAAAGAAAGATTCCCAGGATCCCCGCTCATCTGCGTGAACGTGCCTTAGGCATGCTGTAAGGAGGCATGAGGACTGCAGATGTGGCAAGGGCAATAAATTGCAATGTCCGTACTGTGAGAAGCCTAAGACAGCGCTACAGGGAGACAGGACGGACAGCTGATCGTCCTCGCTGTGGCTGACCACATGTAACAACACCTGCACAGGATCGGTACGTCCAAACATCACACCTGCGGGACAGGTACAGGATGGCAACAACAACTGCCCGAGTTACACCAGGAATGCACAATCCCTCCATCAGTGCTCAGACTGTCCGCAATAGGCTGAGAGAGGCTGGACTGAGGGCTTGTCGGCCTGTTGTAAGGCAGCTCCTCACCAGACATCACTGGCAACAACGTCGCCTATGGGCACAAACCCACCGTCGCTGGACCAGACAGGACTGGCAAAAAGTGCACTTCACTGACGAGTCGCGGTTTTGTCTCACCAGGGGTGATGGTCGGATTTGCGTTTATCGTTGAAGGAATGAGCGTTACACCGAGGCCTGTACTCTGGAGCGGGATCGATTTGGAGGTGGTCCATCATGGTCTGGGGCGGTGTGTCACAGCATCATCGGACTGAGCTTGTTGTCATTGCAGGCAATCTCAACGCTGTGTGTTACAGGGAAGACATCCTCCTCCCTCATGTGGTACCCTTCCTGCAGGCTCATCCTGACATGACCCTCCAGCATGACAATGCCACCAGCCATACTGCTCGTTCTGTGCGTGATTTCCTGCAAGACAGGAATGTCAGTGTTCTGCCATGGCCAGCGAAGACCCCTGATCTCAATCCTATTGAGCAGGTCTGGGACCTGTTGGATCGGAGGGTGAGGGCTAGGGCCATTCCCCCCAGAAATGCCCTGGAACTTGCAGGTGCCTTGGTGGAAGAGTGGGGTAACATCTCACAGCAAGAACTGGCAAATCTGGTGCATCTCCATGAGGAGGAGATGCACTGCAGTACTTAATGCAGCTGGTGGCCACACCAGATACTGACTGTTACTTTTGATTTTGACCCTCCCCCCTTTGTACAGGGACACATTATTCAATTTCTGTTAGTCACATGTCTGTGGAACTTGTCCAGTTTATGTCTCAGTTGTTGAATCTTGTTATGTTCATACAAATATTTACACGTTAAGTTTGCTGAAAATAAACGCAGTTGACAGTAAGAGGACATTTCTTTTTTTGCTGAGTTTATATACAGCAGTATGTGGAAAACTCTTCAAATTAGTGGATTCAGCTATTTCAGCCACACCCGTTGCTGACAGCACACAACCATGCAATCTCCATGGACAAACATTGGCAGCAGAATGGCCTTACTGAAGAGCTCAGTGACTTTCAACATGGCACCGTCATAGGATGCCACCATTCCAACAAGTCAGTTTGTAAAATTTCTGCCCTGCTAGAGCTGCCCCGGTCAACTGTAAGTGCTGTTATTGTGAAGTGGAAACATCTAGGAGCAACAAGGGCTCAGCCGTGAAGTGGTAGAACACACAAGCTCACAGAACGAGACTGCTGAAGCAAAAATCATCTGTCCTCAGTTGTAACACTCACTACCAAGTTCTAAACTGCCTCTGGAAGCAACGTCAGCACAAGAGCTTCATGATATGGGTTTCCATGGCCGAGCAGCCGCACACAAGCCTAAGATCACCATGCGCAATGCCAAGCTGGAGTGGTGTAAAGTTCACTGCCATTGGACTCAGCAGTGGAAAGATTCTCTGGAGTGTTGAATCACGCTTCACCATCTGGCAGTCCGAACGACGAATCTGGGTTTGGCGGATGCCAGGAGAACGCTACCTGCCCCAATGCATGGCACCAACTGTAAAGTTTAGTGGAGGAGGAATAATGGTCTGGGGCTGTTTTTCATGGTTCGGGTTAGGCCCCTTAGTTTCTGTGAAGGGAAATATTAGCGCTACAGCATATAATAACATTCTAGATGATTCTGTGCTCCCAACTTTGTGGCAGTTTGGGGAAGGCCCTTTCCTGTTTCAGCATGACAATGCCCCTGTGCATAAAGCAAAGTCCATACAGAAATGTTTTGTCGAGATTGGTGTGGAAGAACTTATTTGCCTGCACAGAGCCCTGATCTCAACCTCATCGAGCACCTTTTGGATGAATTGGAATGCCGACTGCGAGCCAGGCCTAATCGCCCAACATCAGTGCCCAACCTCACTAATGCTCTTGTGGCTGAATGGAAGCAAGTCCCCGCAGCAATGTTCCAACATCTAATAGAAAGCCTTCCCAGAAGAGTGGAGGCTGTTATAGCAGCAAAGGGGGGACCAACTCCATATTAATGACCATGATTTTGGAATGAGATGTTGGAATGATGTCAACTTTTGGTCACATAGATGGATCTGGAACAGAAGCCTCATCTCTCCTGGAGTAGAAAACCCTGTTGTAGGACACACACACACACACACACACACACACACACACACACACACACACACACACACACACACACACACACACACACACACACACACACACACACACACACACACACTTTGCGTCAAGAGGGAGAGAACATTAACTTTAGAAGTGAGAAAAGAAAATCGATTTAGAAGTTGTTTGTTGTTTATGGGGACCTGTTTGTGAGCGTTGGGATGAGTCGGTGAAATGGGAAGAAATTCAGGGTGGATTAATTAAATAAATACAACGCCGCTCAGAGTGAAATGAGGAGAGGGAGCGCAAAGGGAGGAGAGGGAGGATGAAGTAATTAAAGAAACGCAGGGAGGAGAGGAAGAGAGATAGAGGTAGAGAAGAAGGGGGAGATAGAGAGAGCACGTCTCTTCCACCCAGTCAACTTTTCCATTCACAACCATCCCTCTTTGTCCATCTCTCTCCCCCATTCTGTTTATCTCCTCCTGTGTGTAAGCCCATCTGGAAAGTTATGCCATACCCCTAAGTCTCTCTCTCTCTCCCTGTACACACCAGCACACACACCTGGAGGGCGCCATGGGAACCAGGGCCGGTGTTCTAGACCCCGAGGACTTCACAGAGCACGCATGACCATCAAGTTATACTCAACTTCTGTGAAAATGTCTCTACTGTAGTCTTTTCCCTGTCCGATGCTGAAGAATCCATAAACATCATACACACTAATATATGAATACTTTTCCCTCTGAAGTCATGTTGCTCAGTCGGTAGAGTATGGCACTGGAAACGCCAAGGATTGTGGGTTGGATTCCCGCTTGGACTCCCCACCTGAAAACTGTATGCACCCATGACTAAGTCACTTTGGATAATGGGGTCTGGTAAATGGCATGTTACTATTACTTCAACTCTGACTTATAAAGACTGAATAATGTTAACTATATAGAAATAATGATTATTACCTCAACTCTGACTTATAAAGACTGAATAATGTTAACGATATAGAAATAATGATTATTACTTCAACTCTGACTTATAAAGACTAAATAATGTCAACTATATAGAAATAATTAAATAAAACATTTTTATCTTGGGGTAGAAAGGCCAGTGAGGGAGAGAGAACGATAGAGAAAGACAAGATAGAGGGAGAGAAAGGAGAGGAGGAACACAGAGTGATAGAAGGGAGAAGGGAGGGGAGAGAGAGACGGAGGGAGAGATGGGAGAGAGAGAGATGGGAGAGAGATGGAGGGAGAGAGAGATGAGGGGGAGAGATGGATGGGGAGAGAGAGACAGAAGGGAGAGAGCGACAGGAGGGAGAGAGACAGAAGGGAGAGAGACGGATGGAGAGAGAGAGACAGGAGGGAGAGAGATGGATGGAGAGAGACAGGAGAGAGATGAGATGGAGGGAGAGAGATGAGGGAGAAAGATGGATGGAGAGAGAGAAGAGAGATGGAGGGAGAGAGATGAGGGAGAGACATGGATGGCGAGAAGAGAGATGGATGACGAGAGAGATGGAGGGAGAGAAGAGATGGAGGGAGAGAGAGATGGATGGAGAGAGAGATGGAGGGAGAGAGAGATGGAGGGAGAGAAGAGAGATGGAGGGAGAGAAGAGAGATGGAGGGAGAGAAGAGAGATGGAGGGAGAGAAGAGAGATGGAGGGAGAGAAGAGAGATGGAGGGAGAGAGAGATGGAGGGAGAGAGAGATGGAGGGAGAGAGAGATGGAGGGAGAGAGAGATGGAGGGAGAGAAGAGAGATGGAGGGAGAGAAGAGAGATGGAGGGAGAGAAGAGAGATGGAGGGAGAGAAGAGAGATGGAGGGAGAGAAGAGAGATGGAGGGAGAGAAGAGAGATGGAGGGAGAGAAGAGAGATGGAGGAAGAGAAGAGAGATGAAGGGAGAGAAGAGAGATGGAGGGAGAGAAGAGAGATGGAGGGAGAGAGAGATGGAGGGAGAGAGAGATGGAGGGAGAGAGAGATGGAGGGAGAGAGAGATGGAGGGAGAGAGAGATGGATGGAGCGAGAGATGGATGGAGAGAAGAGAGAGCACCAGGCCCAGAGGGTAATGATAAACATGCACCACACTTTCATTGATGATCCCCTTCCTCTCTCCAATGGCAGGAAAAACAGAGGAAAGAAATCAGATTTAATTTAAAGGTCAGAAGTGGGGTGTTTTCTTCAAAAAGGGATTTATTCAAATACTGTGTGTGTTCTCAATGTGTGTGTGTGTGGATTTATTTAAATAGTGACCTTATCAACGCCTGTTAGCATATTCATGACTCCCCAGAACCTGTTATGAACAAGTCCTGACCTTTTTCAAATCAACAAGTTGTTGTTTAATAACAACACAATAACTTCACTATGTCCAGGGTGCTCCTTTCCCCATGCTCTTCTCTCCCTCTACTACTACTCCCCCTCTCTTCCTCCTCCCCCTCTCCTCCTCTCCTCCCCCTCTCCTCCTCCTCTCACCCTCACCTCCCCCTCTCCTTCCTCCTCCCCCTCTCACCCTCACCTCACCCTCTCCTCCCCCTCTCCTTCCTCCTCCCCCTCTCCTCCTCTCCTCCCCCTCTCCTCCTCCTCTCACCCTCACCTCCCCCTCTCCTTCCTCCTCCCCCTCTCACCCTCACCTCACCCTCTCCTCCCCCTCTCCTTCCTCCTCCCCCTCTCCTCCTCTCCCTCCTCTTCACCCTCTCCTTCCTCCCCCTCTCCTTCCTCCCACTCTCCTTCCTCCTCTCCCCACTCTCCTTCCTCCTCTCCCCACTCTCCTTCCTCCTCCCACTCTCCTCCCTCCTCCCACTCGCCTCCTCTCCTCCTACTCTCCTTCCTCCCGCTCTCCTTCCCCTCTACTTCCTCCTCCCACACTCCTTCCTCCCCCCTCACCTTCCTCCCTCTACTTCCTCCTCCCCCCTCTCCTTCCTCCCCCCTCTCCTTCCCCCTCCCCCTCTCCTTCCTCCCCCCCACTCTCCTTCCTCCCCCCCACTCCTTCCTCCTCCCACTCTCCTTCCTCCTCCCCCTCTCCTTCCCCCTCATCTGTATTTCTAGTTAAAGGAAATCGATGGTTGGTGGATTAGAATGTGGGATGTCACACGGCAGTCACCTCAGCCAACCAGAGACGAGGCTGCTGCGGAATGCCAATCCACCAATCACATCCTGGGGTACATTCCGTCCCAGACTGGACACACAGGAAGACTGTGATTTACACACACACACACAGGTGCACTCTCGCGTGCGCGCACACACACACACACACACACACACACACACACACACACACACACACACACACACACACACACACACACACACACACACACACACACACAGTCTCAGGGGGTCACTAATTGACAGCTTTGTGATGGTTGAGCTGACAGTCTTCTAGAATAAAGGGGGGTTACCAGGTCAGAGTGTGTAGTGAGGGGGGTTACCAGGTCAGAGTGTGTAGTGAGGGGGGTTACCAGGTCAGAGTGTAGTGAGGGGGGTTACCAGGTCAGAGTGTAGTGAGGGGGGTTACCAGGTCAGAGTGTAATGTGAGGGGGGTTACCAGGTCAGAGTGTAGTGAGGGGGGTTACCAGGTCAGAGTGTAGTGAGGGGGGTTACCAGGTCAGAGTGTAATGTGAGGGGGGTTACCAGGTCAGTATGTAATGTGACGGTGGTTACCAGGTCAGAGTGTAATGTGAGGGGGGTTACCAGGTCAGAGTGTGTAGTGAGGGGGGTTACCAGGTCAGAGTGTGTAGTGAGGGGGGTTACCAGGTCAGAGTGTGTAGTGAGGGGGGTTACCAGGTCAGAGTGTGTAGTGAGGGGGGTTACCAGGTCAGAGTGTGTAGTGAGGGGGGTTACCAGGTCAGAGTGTAGTGACGGTGGTTACCAGGTCAGAGTGTAGTGACGGTGGTTACCAGGTCAGAGTGTAATGTGACGGTGGTTACCAGGTCAGAGTGTGTAGTGACGGGGGTTACCAGGTCAGAGTGTAATGTGACGGTGGTTACCAGGTCAGAGTGTGTAGTGACGGTGGTTACCAGGTCAGAGTGTGTAGTGACGGGGGTTACCAGGTCAGAGTGTAATGTGACGGGGGTTACCAGGTCAGAGTGTATAATGTGACGGGGGTTACCAGGTCAGAGTGTAGTGAGGGGGGTTACCAGGTCAGAGTGTAGTGAGGGGGGTTACCAGGTCAGAGTGTAATGTGACGGGGGTTACCAGGTCAGAGTGTATAATGTGACGGGGGTTACCAGGTCAGAGTGTATAATGTGACGGGGGTTACCAGGTCAGAGTGTATAATGTGACGGGGGTTACCAGGTCAGAGTGTAGTGAGGGGGGTTACCAGGTCAGAGTGTAGTGAGGGGGGTTACCAGGTCAGAGTGTAATGTGAGGGGGGTTACCAGGTCAGAGTGTAATGTGAGGGGGGTTACCAGGTCAGTGTGTAGTGAGGGGGCTTACCAGGTCAGAGTGTAGTGAGGGGGGTTACCAGGTCAGAGTGTGTAGTGAGGGGGGTTACCAGGTCAGAGTGTAGTGAGGGGGGTTACCAGGTCAGAGTGTAATGTGAGGGGGGTTACCAGGTCAGAGTGTGTAGTGAGGGGGGTTACCAAGTCAGAGTGTGTAGTGAGGGGGGTTACCAGGTCAGAGTGTGTAGTGAGGGGGGTTACCAGGTCAGTGTGTAGTGAGGGGGGTTACCAGGTCAGAGTGTGTAGTGAGGGGGGTTACCAGGTCAGTATGTAATGTGAGGGGGGTTACCAGGTCAGAGTGTAGTGAGGGGGGTTACCAGGTCAGAGTGTGTAGTGAGGGAGGTTACCAGATCAGAGTGTGTAGTGACGGTGGTTACCAGGTCAGAGTGTAGTGAGAGGGGTTACCAGGTCAGAGTGTGTAGTGAGGGGGGTTACCAGGTCAGAGTGTAGTGAGAGGGGTTACCAGGTCAGAGTGTGTAGTGACGGTGGTTACCAGGTCAGAGTGTAGTGACGGGGGTTACCAGGTCAGAGTGTAATGTGAGGGGGGTTACCAGGTCAGAGTGTAGTGAGGGGGGTTACCAGGTCAGAGTGTAATGTGAGGGGGGTTACCAGGTCAGTATGTAATGTGAGGGGGGTTACCAGGTCAGAGTGTGTAGTGAGGGGGGTTACCAGGTCAGAGTGTGTAGTGAGGGGGGTTACCAGGTCAGAGTGTAATGTGACGGGGTTACCAGTACAGAGTGTAGTGAGGGGGGTTACCAGGTCAGAGTGTGTAGTGAGGGGGGTTACCAGGTCAGAGTGTAATGTGAGGGGGGTTACCAGGTCAGAGTGTAGTGACGGGGGTTACCAGGTCAGAGTGTGTAGTGAGGGGGGTTACCAGGTCAAAGTGTGTAGTGAGAGGGGTTACCAGGTCAGAGTGTAGTGAGGGGGGTTACCAGGTCAGAGTGTAGTGAGGGGGGTTACCAGGTCAGAGTGTAGTGAGGGGTGTTACCAGGTCAGAGTGTAGTGAGGGGTGTTACCAGGTCAGTATGTAATGTGACGGTGGTTACCAGGTCAGAGTGTGTAGTGAGGGGGGTTACCAGGTCAGAGTGTAGTGACGGGGGTTACCAGGTCAGTGTGTAGTGATGGGGGTTACCAGGGCAGAGTGTGTAGTGATGGGGGTTACCAGGTCAGAGTGTGTAGTGATGGGGGTTACCAGGTCAGTGTGTAGTGAGGGGGGTTACCAGGTCAGAGTGTAGTGAGGGGGGTTACCAGGTCAGAGTGTATTGTGACGGGGGTTACCAGGTCAGTGTGTGTAATGTGACGGGGGTTACCAGGTCAGAGTGTGTAGTGAGGGGGGTTACCAGGTCAGAGTGTAGTGAGGGGGGTTACCAGGTCAGAGTGTAATGTGACGGGGGTTACCAGGTCAGTGTGTGTAATGTGACGGGGGTTACCAGGTCAGTGTGTGTAATGTGACGGGGGTTACCAGGTCAGAGTGTGTAGTGAGGGGGGTTACCAGGTCAGAGTGTAGTGACGGGGGTTACCAGGTCAGAGTGTAGTGACGGGGGTTACCAGGTCAGAGTGTAGTGACGGGGGTTACCAGGTCAGAGTGTAATGTGACGGGGGTTACCAGGTCAGTGTGTGTAATGTGACGGGGGTTACCAGGTCAGTGTGTGTAATGTGACGGGGGTTACCAGGTCAGAGTGTGTAGTGAGGGGGGTTACCAGGTCAGAGTGTAATGACGGGGGTTACCAGGTCAGTGTGTGTAATGTGACGGGGGTTACCAGGTCAGTGTGTGTAATGTGACGGGGGTTACCAGGTCAGAGTGTGTAGTGAGGGGGGTTACCAGGTCAGAGTGTAGTGACGGGGGTTACCAGGTCAGTGTGTGTAATGTGACGGGGTTTACCAGGTCAGAGTGTGTAGTGAGGGGGGTTACCAGGTCAGAGTGTAGTGACAGGGGTTACCAGGTCAGTGTGTGTAATGTGACGGGGGTTACCAGGTCAGAGTGTGTAGTGATGGGGGTTACCAGGTCAGAGTGTAATGTGAGGGGGGTTACCAGGTCAGAGTGTGTAGTGATGGGGGTTACCAGGTCAGAGTGTAATGTGAGGGGGGTTACCAGGTCAGTGTGTGTAATGTGACGGGGGTTACCAGGTCAGAGTGTGTAGTGATGGGGGTTACCAGGTCAGCAGCTCCACTGCCTACTAATGAGTCTTCCATGTTCTCTCTTTCTATCCCTCAGCCATCTCTCTCATCTCCGCTCCTCTACATTAAACTTTACTGTAACTTTTCACAGCGCACCAAAGTGTTGCTCTTTAGCATTCAGAACCACAATGTAATAGTGAGAAAATAAAAGGTCTCTGCTCTTGTCTCTTTCAGAGGAGAATGGACTTTCTTTAAACGTCTGATGTCCAGGGGGGGCTGAGAATGAAAAGGTAAATGCCACAGCCTTCTAGAACTACCTGACGACAGATATAACAGAGGGAGAGAGAGAGGGAGAGAAGGGGAAAGGGGCAGGACGAAGGGGGGTAGAGGGGGAAGGCAGAGAGGGGGTAGAGGGGGAAGGCAGAGAGAGAAGGGGGGTAGAGGGGGAAGGCAGAGAGGGGGTAGAGGAGGAAGGCAGTGAGGGGGTAGAGGAGGAAGGCAGAGAGGG
Source organism: Salmo salar (assembly GCF_965601325.2). Taxonomy (NCBI): domain Eukaryota; kingdom Metazoa; phylum Chordata; class Actinopteri; order Salmoniformes; family Salmonidae; genus Salmo; species Salmo salar. Next base: position 11,159,763 of record NC_138302.1, read on the forward strand.
GGTAGAGGGGGAAGGCAGAGAGGGGGTAGAGGGGGAAGGCAGAGAGGGGGTAGAGGGGGAAGGCAGAAAGGGGGTAGAGGGGGAAGGCAGAAAGGGGGTAGAGGGGGAAGGCAGAGAGGGGGTAGAGGGGGAAGGCAGAAAGGGGGTAGAGGGGGAAGGCAGAGAGGGGGTAGAGGGGGAAGGCAGAAAGGGGGTAGAGGGGGAAGGCAGAGAGGGGGGTAGAGGGGGAAGGCAGAGAGGGGGGTAGAGGGGGAAGGCAGAGAGGGGGGTAGAGGGGGAAGGCAGAGAGGGGGGTAGAGGGGGAAGGCAGAGAGGGGGTAGAGGGGGAAGGCAGAGAGAAAAGGGGGGTAGAGGGGGAAGGCAGAGAGGGGGTAGAGGGGGAAGGCAGAGAGAAAAGGGGGGTAGAGGGGGAAGGCAGAGAGGGGGTAGAGGGGGAAGGCAGAGAGGGGGTAGAGGGGGAAGGCAGAGAGAGAAGGGGGGTAGAGGGGGAAGGCAGAGAGGGGGTAGAGGAGGAAGGCAGTGAGGGGGTAGAGGAGGAAGGCAGAGAGGGGGTAGAGGGGGAAGGCAGAGAGGGGGTAGAGGGGGAAGGCAGAGAGGGGGTAGAGGGGGAAGGCAGAAAGGGGGTAGAGGGGGAAGGCAGAAAGGGGGTAGAGGGGGAAGGCAGAGAGGGGGTAGAGGGGGAAGGCAGAAAGGGGGTAGAGGGGGAAGGCAGAGAGGGGGTAGAGGGGGAAGGCAGAAAGGGGGTAGAGGGGGAAGGCAGAGAGGGGGGTAGAGGGGGAAGGCAGAGAGGGGGGTAGAGGGGGAAGGCAGAGAGGGGGGTAGAGGGGGAAGGCAGAGAGGGGGGTAGAGGGGGAAGGCAGAGAGGGGGGTAGAGGGGGAAGGCAGAGAGGGGGTAGAGGGGGAAGGCAGAGAGAAAAGGGGGGTAGAGGGGGAAGGCAGAGAGGGGGTAGAGGGGGAAGGCAGAGAGGGGGTAGAGGGGGAAGGCAGAGAGAAAAGGGGGGTAGAGGGGGAAGGCAGAGAGGGGGTAGAGGGGAAGGCAGAAAGGGGGTAGAGGGGGAAGGCAGAGAGGGGGGTAGAGGGGGAAGGCAGAGAGGGGGTAGAGGGGGAAGGCAGAGAGGGGGGTAGAGGGGGAAGGCAGAGAGGGGGGTAGAGGGGGAAGGCAGAGAGGGGGTAGAGGGGGAAGGCAGAGAGAAAAGGGGGGTAGAGGGGGAAGGCAAAGAGGGGGTAGAGGGGGAAGGCAGAGAGAAAAGGGGGGTAGAGGGGGAAGGCAGAGAGGGGGGTAGAGGGGGAAGGCAGAAAGGGGGGTAGAGGGGGAAGGCAGAGAGGGGGGTAGAGGGGGAAGGCAGAAAGGGGGGTAGAGGGGGAAGGCAGAGAGGGGGGTAGAGGGGGAAGGCAGAGAGGGGGGTAGAGGGGGAAGGCAGAGAGGGGGGTAGAGGGGGAAGGCAGAGAGGGGGGTAGAGGGGGAAGGCAGAAAGGGGGTAGAGGGGGAAGGCAGAGAGAAAAGGGGGGTAGAGGGGGAAGGCAGAGAGAGAAGGCCGGCAGAGAGAGAAGGTGGTAGAGGGGGAAGGCAGAGAGGGGGTAGAAGTGAGATGGAGTGGATAGGTCTCTCCTATCTTTACCTCCCAAGTCTCAGACACCATTTAAGACAAAAGAACAGAGGTTTGTGATTGGCTGAAAGGAGAAAAACAGAAGGGATATTAATGGTATAATCAAAAAATATGCAAATGAACTCCTGGTTTCAATTTAAATGCAGATTCTGATATTTAACATCTAGTAGAGAAGAGATGGATACACTAGAGAGAGAGGTAGAGAGACAGGGAGAAAGAGGAGAGAGGAGAGAGGGGGAGGTAGAGAGACAGGGAGAAAGAGGAGAGAGGGGGAGGTAGAGAGACAGGGAGAAAGAGGAGAGAGAGGGAGGTAGAGAGACAGGGAGAAAGAGGAGAGAGAGGGAGGTAGAGAGACAGGGAGAAAGAGGAGAGAGGGGGAGGTAGAGAGACAGGGAGAAAGAGGAGAGAGAGAGAGGTAGAGAGACAGGGAGAAAGAGGAGAGAGAGGGAGGTAGAGACAGGGAGAAAGAGGAGAGAGGGGGAGGTAGAGACAGGGAGAAAGAGGAGAGAGGGGGAGGTAGAGAGACAGGGAGAAAGAGGAGAGAGAGAGAGAGGTAGAGACAGGGAGAAAGAGGAGAGAGAGGGAGGTAGAGAGACAGGGAGAAAGAGGAGAGAGAGAGGTAGAGACAGGGAGAAAGAGGAGAGAGAGAGGTAGAGACAGGGAGAAAGAGGAGAGAGAGAGGTAGAGAGACAGGGAGAAAGAGGAGAGAGGGGGAGGTAGAGAGACAGGGAGAAAGAGGAGAGAGAGAGGTAGAGACAGGGAGAAAGAGGAGAGAGAGAGGTAGAGACAGCGAGAAAGAGGAGAGAGGGGGAGGTAGAGAGACAGGGAGAAAGAGGAGAGAGAGAGGTAGAGACAGGGAGAAAGAGGAGAGAGAGAGGTAGAGACAGGGAGAAAGAGGAGAGAGAGAGAGGTAGAGACAGGGAGAAAGAAGAGAGAGGGGGAGGTAGAGAGACAGGGAGAAAGAGGAGAGAGGGGGAGGTAGAGAGACAGGGAGAAAGAGGAGAGAGAGAGAGGTAGAGAGACAGGGAGAAAGAGGAGAGAGAGAGGTAGAGACAGGGAGAAAGAGAGGTAGAGAGCCATGGAGAAAGCGAGAGGGGGAGGTAGAGACAGAGGGGGAAAGGGAGAAAGGGCGAGAGAGACAGGGAGAGGTAGCCCCTAGTCTAACCTCCAGCTAGTCTGATCTCCAGCCCCTAGTCTAACCTCCAGCTAGTCTGATCTCCAGCCCCTAGTCTAATCTCCAGCTAGTCTCATCTCCAGCCCCTAGTCTAACCTCCAGCTAGTCTCATCTCCAGCCCCTAGTCTAACCTCCAGCTAGTCTCATCTCCAGCCCCTAGTCTAACCTCCAGCTATACCTAGTCTAATCTCCAGCTAGTCTCATCTCCAGCCCCTAGTCTAACCTCCAGCTAGTCTCATCTCCAGCCCCTAGTCTAACCTCCAGCTATAGCCAGTCTCATCTCCAGCCCCTAGTCTAACCTCCAGCTATACCTAGTCTTATCTCCAGCCCCTAGTCTAACCTCCAGCTATACCTAGTCTCATCTCCAGCCCCTAGTCTAACCTCCAGCTATACCTAGTCTGATCTCCAGCCCCTAGTCTAACCTCCAGCTAGTCTCATCTCCAGCCCCTAGTCTAACCTCCAGCTATAGCCAGTCTCATCTCCAGCCCCTAGTCTAACCTCCAGCTATACCTAGTCTTATCTCCAGCCCCTAGTCTAACCTCCAGCTATACCTAGTCTCATCTCCAGCCCCTAGTCTAACCTCCAGCTATACCTAGTCTAACCTCCAGCCCCTAGTCTAACCTCCAGTTATACCTAGTCTAATCTCCAGCAAGTCTCATCTCCAGCCCCTAGTCTAACCTCCAGCTAGTCTCATCTCCAGCCCCTAGTCTAACCTCCAGTTATACCTAGTCTCATCTCCAGCCCCTAGTCTAACCTCCAGCTAGTCTCATCTCCAGCCCCTAGTCTAACCTCCAGCTAGTCTGATCTCCAGCCCCTAGTCTAACCTCCAGCTAGTCTCATCTCCAGCCCCTAGTCTAACCTCCAGCTAGTCTGATCTCCAGCCCCTAGTCTAACCTCCAGCTAGTCTCATCTCCAGCCCCTAGTCTAACCTCCAGCTAGTCTTATCTCCAGCCCCTAGTCTAACCTCCAGCTATACCTAGTCTCATCTCCAGCCCCTAGTCTAACCTCCAGCTATACCTAGTCTAACCTCCAGCCCCTAGTCTAACCTCCAGTTATACCTAGTCTAATCTCCAGCAAGTCTCATCTCCAGCCCCTAGTCTAACCTCCAGCTAGTCTCATCTCCAGCCCCTAGTCTAACCTCCAGTTATACCTAGTCTCATCTCCAGCCCCTAGTCTAACCTCCAGCTAGTCTCATCTCCAGCCCCTAGTCTAACCTCCAGCTAGTCTGATCTCCAGCCCCTAGTCTAACCTCCAGCTAGTCTCATCTCCAGCCCCTAGTCTAACCTCCAGCTAGTCTGATCTCCAGCCCCTAGTCTAACCTCCAGCTAGTCTCATCTCCAGCCCCTAGTCTAACCTCCAGCTAGTCTCATCTCCAGCCCCTATCCTGACACCGTCTGAGAGGCCTGATGGTAACACCGTACCATCTGTTGACACCGTCTGAGAGGCCTGATGGTAACACCGTACCATCTGTTGACACCGTCTGAGAGGCCTGATGGTAACACCGTCTGAGAGGGCCAGTTATGTTTTGTTCAGGACTGAGAGTTGTGTGTGTGGCAGACCTGGGGGTATGGCATCTCATATTCCCAAATCATTATGTAGGAGTGTGTATAGACACCGCCATCCAACGGCAGGCTCAGTGTGTGTGTGTGTGTGTGTGTGTGTGTGTGTGTGTGTGTGTGTGTGTGTGTGTGTGTGTGTGTGTGTGTGTGACAGTGTGTCACCAGCGTCCAATGACAGGCTCTGGAGTATCAGGTTTCCACGGAGACAACAGACATATGTTCCAAACATCACCCAGAGGACACCCACACCAGAAATCACCTAGGGCTAAGAGACAACTGTCAGAAGACATCTCAGTCACATCCTCACTCACTTTTCTCTGCCCCTCCCTACCTCTGTCCTCCTCTCCATCTCCCTCCCTCCCCCTGTCCTACTCCATCCCTCCCTCCCCCTCTGTATCTCTCCCTCCCCCTCTGTCCTCCTCTCCACTCTCCCTCCCTCTCTGTCCTCCTCCATCAATCACTGAGCTCTTCAGTAAGGCCACTCTACTGCCAACGTTTGTCTAAGGAGATTGCATGGCAGTGTGCTCGATTTTATACACCTGTCAGCAACGGGTGTGACTGAAATAGCCAAATCCACTCATTTGAAGTAGTGTTCACATACACTATGTATACAAAAGGAATCTACCTCAATGACCTCGTATCCCTGCACATTGACTCAGTACTGGTACCCTGTATATATATAGCCAAGTTATTACTTCGTACCCCTGCACATTGACTCAGTACTGGTACCCTGTATATATATAGCCAAGTTATTACCTCGTACCCCTGCACATTGACTCAGTACTGGTACCCCGTGTATATAGCCAAGTTATTACCTCGTACCCCTGCACATTGACTCAGTACTGGTACCCTATATATATAGCCAAGTTATTACCTCGTACCCCTGCACATTGACTCAGTACTGGTACCCTGTGTACATAAGCCAAGTTATTACCTCGTACCCCTGCACATTGACTCAGTACTGGTACCCTATCTATATAGCCAAGTTATTACCTCGTACCCCTGCACATTGACTCAGTACTGGTACCCCGTGTATATAGCCAAGTTATTACCTCGTACCCCTGCACATGGACTCAGTACTGGTACCCTGTGTATATAGCCAAGTTATTACCTCGTACCCCTGCACATTGACTCAGTACTGGTACCCCTGTATATATAGCCCAAGTTATTACCTCGTACCCCTGCACATTGACTCAGTACTGGTACCCTGTGTATATAGCGAAGTTCATTACCTCGTATCCCTACACACTGACTCAGTACTGGTACCCCGTGTATATAGCCAAGTTATTACCTCGTACCCCTGCACATGGACTCAGTACTGGTACCCTGTCTATATCAGCCAAGTTATTACCCTCGTACCCCTGCACATTGACTCAGTACTGGTACCCTGTGTATATAAGCCAAGTTATTACCTCGTACCCCTGCACATTCACTCAGTACTGGTACCCTATCTATATAGCCAAGTTATTACCTCGTACCCCTGCACATTGACTCAGTACTGGTACCCCGTGTATATAGCCAAGATATTACCTCGTACCCCTGCACATGGACTCAGTACTGGTACCCTGTGTATATAGCCAAGTTATTACCTCGTACCCCTGCACATTGACTCAGTACTGGTACCCTATCTATATAGCCAAGTTATTACCTCGTACCCCTGCACATTGACTCAGTACTGGTACCCCGTGTATATAGCCAAGTTATTACCTCGTACCCCTGCACATGGACTCAGTACTGGTACCCTGTGTATATAGCCAAGTTATTACCTCGTATCCCTACACACTGACTCAGTACTGGTACCCCGTGTATATAGCCAAGTTATTACCTCGTACCCCTGCACATTGACTCAGTACTGGTACCCTGTATATATAGCCAAGTTATTACCTCATACCCCTGCACATTGACTCAGTACTGGTACCCCGTGTATATAGCCAAGTTATTACCTCGTACCCCTGCACATGGACTCAGTACTGGTACCCTGTGTATATAGCCAAGTTATTACCTCGTACCCCTGCACATTGACTCAGTACTGGTACCCTGTATATATAGCCAAGTTATTACCTCGTACCCCTGCACATTGACTCAGTACTGGTAGCCTATCTATATAGCCAAGTTATTACCTCGTACCCCTGCACATTGACTCAGTACTGGTACCATGTATATATAGCCAAGTTATTACCTCATACCCCTGCACATTGACTCAGTACTGGTACCCTGTATATATAGCCAAGTTATTACCTCGTACCCCTGCACATTGACTCAGTACTGGTACCCTGTCTATATAGCCAAGTTATTACCTCGTACCCCTGCACATTGACTCAGTACCGAGTTATCGTTATTCTTTGGGTATTACCAATGTAGGAAGTGCCCGTCAGTAAGCTTTTCACTGATAGTCTGTTGTTGATTTGTTGACGAAGAATGTGACATCTGATTTACTAATGACGTTATGGCCAATTGAAAAATACACAAGAACATTTCTGCATAAAGTTTAAATAAAGTTTAAAGGACTCGCACATAAGGCCTACTTGGGTCATTTTGTGTTTTCCAGACCACCTCAAACATGTTAATCCATCATGCCTGCGCTGTATGGGCCCATTATTAATGGAGAGATGGCCATGTGAATCCATCCCTGGGCTGTATGGGCCCATTATTTATGATGGAGATACGGCCATGTGAATCCATCCCTGGGCTGTATGGGTCCATTATTTATGATGGAGATACGGCCATGTGAATCCATCCCTGGGCTGTATGGACCCATTATTTATGATGGAGATACGGCCATGTGAATCCATCCCTGGGCTGTATGGGCCCATTATTTATGGAGCTATGGCCATGTGAATCCATCCCTGAGCTGTAGCCTTCCCTGTAGCTCAGTTGGTAGAGCATGGTGTTTGCAACACCAGGGTTGTGGGTTCGATTCCCATGGGGGGCCAGCACAGGAAAAAAAAAAATGTATGAAATGAAATGTATGCATTCACTACTGTAAGTTGCTCTGGATAAGAGTGTCTGCTAAATGACTAAAATGTAATGTAAAATGTCTGTATGGGCCCATTATTTATGGAGCTATGGCCATGTGAATCCATCCCTGGGCTGTATGGGCCCATTATTTATGGAGATATGGCCATGTGAATCCATCCCTGGGCTGTATGGACCCATTATTTATGATGGAGATACGGCCATGTGAATCCATCCCTGGGCTGTATGGACCCATTATTTATGGAGATATGGCCATGTGAACCCATCCCTGGGCTGTATGGGCCCATTATTTATGATGGAGATACGGCCATGTGAATCCATCCCTGGGCTGCATGGGCCCATTATTAATGGAGATATGGCCATGTGAATCCATCCCTGGGCTGTATGGGCCCATTATTAATGGAGATATGGCCATGTGAACCCATCCCTGGGCTGTATGGGCCCATTATTAATGGCCATGTGAATCGTGTCCCAACACGGCCCCATGCAGCTGATTGGCTGCTGTTCCAACACGGCCCCATGCAGCTGATTGGCTGCTGTTCCTAAGCCCTCAGAGGAGCAGCATTCTACTGAGATGAACTTAACCTGTTGACCCTGTGACTGTCCTGATAGGCTCATTCACACACACCTGTTGACCCTGTGGACTGTCCTGATAGGCTCATTCACACACACCTGTTGACCCTGTGAACTGTCCTGATAGGCTCATTCACACACACCTGTTGACCCTGTGAACTGTCCTGATAGGCTCATTCACACACACCTGTTGACCCTGGAACTGTCCTGATAGGCTCATTCACACACACCTGTTGACCCTGTGAACTGTCCTGATAGGCTCATTCACACACACCTGTTGACCCTGGAACTGTCCTGATAGGCTCATTCACACACACCTGTTGACCCTGTGAACTGTCCTGATAGACTCATTCACACACACCTGTTGACCCTGGAACTGTCCTGATAGGCTCATTCACACACACTTGTCACTAATTATCAGGACTGCCCTGATAAACTCATTCCCACCTTCAGATTGGATTTAAATCTTGTCGAGCTCTTGCTCAGTTTCTTTCCAGTTGTGTGCATCCAAGTTTCCCCATGTATATTTTTGGCTAACATTTTATTTGGTTAGTCCATCTGTAGAGGCTCTACAGACTACCAGTAACATTTCTACTAAACCTAGCTCTAACTAACCTTAACCCTTATTCTAAACGTAACCCTAACTGTAACGTCAACAGACGGTATGACGAACTATCCACATAAAGTGACCTATTATAGTTAAGTCATAACATTAAGATGTCATGTAATTATTTTCAGATATGTTGTTTTAATAGGTTCATCCTTATCACTTTTACCTTGAATGTTTATGTAACCTGCTCATTATGTCTCTCATTTGTTGCAGAACCACACAAAAAAAATCTGACTTAAACATGTCCAACCACAAGCCCTTAATAAATATGGGAACTTTGGCAGCGTCTCTGTCGTCTCCATGCGGTCTGACCGGAGCAGTGTACCCCTGGTGACACCTATCCTACCAGAGTACCCCTGGTGACATCTATCCAACCAGTTACCTACCAGAGTACCCCTGGTGACATCTATCCAACCAGTTACCTACCAGAATACCCCCGGTGACATCTATCCAACCAGTTACCTACCAGAGTACCCCTGGTGACATCTATCCAACCAGTTACCTACCAGAATACCCCTGGTGACATCTATCCAACCAGTTACCTACCAGAGTACCCCTGGTGACATCTATCCAACCAGTTACCTACCAGAGTACCCCCGGTGACATCTATCCAACCAGTTACCTACCAGAGTACCCCCGGTGACATCTATCCAACCAGTTACCTACCAGAGTACCCCTGGTGACATCTATCCAACCAGTTACCTACCAGAGTACCCCCGGTGACATCTATCCAACCAGTTACCTACCAGAATACCCCCGGTGACATCTATCCAACCAGTTACCTACCAGAGTACCCCCGGTGACATCTATCCAACCAGTTACCTACCAGAATACCCCTGGTGACATCTATCCAACCAGTTACCTACCAGAGTACCCCCGGTGACATCTATCCAACCAGTTACCTACCAGAGTACCCCTGGTGACATCTATCCAACCAGTTACCTACCAGAGTACCCCCGGTGACATCTATCCAACCAGTTACCTACCAGAATACCCCCGGTGACATCTATCCAACCAGTTACCTACCAGAATACCCCTGGTGACATCTATCCAACCAGTTACCTACCAGAGTACCCCTGGTGACATCTATCCAACCAGTTACCTACCAGAGTACCCCCGGTGACATCTATCCAACCAGTTACCTACCAGAGTACCCCCGGTGACATCTATCCAACCAGTTACCTACCAGAGTACCCCTGGTGACATCTATCCAACCAGTTACCTACCAGAGTACCCCTGGTGACATCTATCCAACCAGTTACCTACCAGAGTACCCCTGGTGACATCTATCCAACCAGTTACCTACCAGAATACCCCTGGTGACATGGCTCTAACTCCTCTAGCTCCACAATGAAATAGGGTGCAGGCCAGGCAGCAGGCTGTTAGCCAGCCTGCCAGCTTAGTGGAGTCTGCCACTAGCACAGTCAGTGTAGTCAGCTCAGCTTCCCCCATTGAGACCGTGTCTGTGCCTCGATCTAGGTTGGGCAAAATTAAAAATGGCGGTGTTCGCTTTAGCAATCTCACTAGTATAAAGACCTCCTCCATTCCTGCCATTATTGAAAGAGATTGTGATACCTCACATCTCAAAATTGGGTTACTTAATGTTAGATCCCTCACTTCCAAGGCAGTTATAGTCAATGAACTAATCACTGATAATAATCTTGATGTGATTGGCCTGACTGAAACATGGCTTAAGCCTGATGAATTTACTGTGTTAAATGAGGCCTCACCCCCAGGTTACATTAGTGACCATACCCCCCGTGCATCCGGCAAAGGCGGAGGTGTTGCTAACATTTACGATAGCAAATTTCAATTTACAAAAAAAAAAAAACAATGACGTTTTCGTCTTTTGAGCTTCTAGTCATGAAATCTATGCAGCCTACTCACTCACTTTTTATAGCTACTGTTTATAGGCCTCCTGGGCCATATGCAGTGTTCCTCACTGAGTTCCCTGAATTCCTATCGGATCTTGTAGTCATAGCAGATAATATTCTAATTTTTGGTGACTTTAACATTCACATGGAAAAGTCCACAGACCCACTCCAAAAGGCTTTCGGAGCCATCATCGACTCAGTGGGTTTTGTCCAACATGTCTCTGGACCTACTCACTGCCACAGTCATACTCTGGACCTAGTTTTGTCCCATGGAATAAATGTTGTGGATCTAAATGTTTTTCCTCATAATCCTGGACTATCGGACCACCATTTTATTACGTTTGCAATTGCAACAAATAATCTGCTCAGACCCCAACCAAGGAGCATTAAAAGTCGTGCTATAAATTCTCAGACAACCCAAAGATTCCTTGATGCCCTTCCAGACTGCCTCCGCCTACCCAAGGACGTCAGAGGACAAAAATCAGTTAACCACCTAACCGAGGAACTCAATTTAACCTTGCGCAATACCCTAGATGCAGTTGCACCCCTAAAAACTAAAAACATCTGTCATAAGAAACTAGCTCCCTGGTATACAGAAAATACACGAGCTCTGAAGCAAGCTTCCAGAAAATTGGAACGGAAATGGCGCCACACCAAACTGGAAGTCTTCCGACTAGCTTGGAAAGACAGTACCGTGCAGTATCGAAGAGCCCTTACTGCTGCTCGATCATCCTATTTTTCCAACTTAATTGAGGAAAATAAGAACAATCCGAAATTTCTTTTTGATACTGTCGCAAAGCTAACTAAAAAGCAGCCTTCGCAAATGGAGGATGGCTTTCACTTCAGCAGTAATAAATTTATGAACTTCTTTGAGGAAAAGATCATGATCATTAGAAAGCAAATTACAGACTCCTCTTTAAATCTGGGTATTCCTCCAAAGCTCCATTGTCCTGAGTCTGCACAACTCTGCCAGGACCTAGGATCAAGGGAGATACTAAAGTGTTTTAGTACTATATCTCTTGACGCAATGATGAAAATAATCATGGCCTCCAAACCCTCAAGCTGCATACTGGACCCTATTCCAACTAAACTACTGAAAGAGCTGCTTCCTGTGCTTGGCCCTCCTATGTTGAACATAATAAACGGCTCTCTATCCACCGGATGTGTACCAAGCTCACTAAAAGTGGCAGTAATAAAGCCTCTCTTGAAAAAGCCGAATCTTGATCCAGAAATTATAAAAAACTATCGGCCTATATCGAATCTTCCATTCCTCTCCAAAATTTTAGAAAAAGCTGTTGCACAGCAACTGACTGCCTTCCTGAAGACAAACAATGTATACGAAACGCTTCAGTCTGGTTTTAGACCCCATCATAGCACTGAGACTGCACTTGTGAAGGTGGTAAATGACCTTTTAATGACGTCAGACCGAGGCTCTGCATCTGTCCTCGTGCTCCTAGATCTTAGTGCCGCTTTTGATACCATCGATCACCACATTCTTTTGGAGAGATTGGAAACCCAAATTGGTCTACATGGACAAGTTCTGGCCTGGTTTAGATCTTATCTGTCGGAAAGATATCAGTTTGTCTCTGTGAATGGTTTGTCCTCTGACAAATCAATTGTAAATTTCGGTGTTCCTCAAGGTTCCGTTTTAGGACCACTATTGTTTTCACTATATATTTTACCTCTTGGGGATGTCATTCGAAAACATAATGTTAAATTTCACTGCTATGCAGACGACACACAGCTGTACATTTCAATGAAACATGGTGAAGCCCCAAAATTGCCCTCGCTAGAAGCCTGTGTTTCAGACATAAAGAAGTGGATGGCTGCAAACTTTCTACTTTTAAACTCGGACAAAACAGAGATGCTTGTTCTAGGTCCCAAGAAACAAAGAGATCTTCTGTTGAATCTGACAATTAATCTGGATGGTTGTACAGTCGTCTCAAATAAAACTGTGAAGGACCTCGGCGTTACTCTGGACCCTGATCTCTCTTTTGAAGAACATATCAAGACTGTTTCAAGGACAGCTTTTTTCCATCTACGTAACATTGCAAAAATCAGAAATTTTCTGTCCAAAAATGACGCAGAAAAATTAATCCATGCTTTTGTTACTTCTAGGCTGGACTACTGCAATGCTCTACTTTCCGGCTACCCGGATAAAGCACTAAATAAACTTCAGTTAGTGCTAAATACGGCTGCTAGAATCCTGACTAGAACCAAAAAATTTGATCATATTACTCCAGTGTTAGCCTCCCTACACTGGCTTCCTGTTAAGGCAAGGGCTGATTTCAAGGTTTTACTGCTAACCTACAAAGCATTACATGGGCTTGCTCCTACCTATCTTTCCGATTTGGTCCTGCCGTACATACCTACACGTACGCTACGGTCACAAGACGCAGGCCTCCTAATTGTCCCTAGAATTTCTAAGCAAACGGCTGGAGGTAGGGCTTTCTCCTATAGAGCTCCATTTTTATGGAATGGTCTGCCTACCAATGTGAGAGACGCAGACTCAGTCTCAACCTTTAAGTCTTTACTGAAGACTTATCTCTTCAGTAGGTCCTATGATTAAGTATAGTCTGGCCCAGGAGTGTGAAGGTGAACGGAAAGGCTGGAGCAACGAACCGCCCTTGCTGTCTCTGCCTTGCCGGTTCCCCTCTTTCCACTGGGATTCTCTGCCTCTAACCCTTTTACAGAGGCTGAGTCACTGGCCTACTGGTGTTCTTCCATGCCGTCCATGGGAGGGGTGCGTCACTTGAGTGGGTTGAGTCACTGACGTGGTCTTCCTGTCTGGGTTGGCGCCCCCCCCCCCCCCCCCCTTGGGTTGTGCCATGGCGGAGATCGTTGTGGGCTATACTCGGCCTTGTCTTAGGACGGTAAGTTGGTGGTTGGAGACATCCCTCTAGTGGTGTGGGGGCTGTGCTTTGGCAAAGTGGGTGGGGTTATATCCTGCCTGTTTGGCCCTGTCCGGGGGTATCATCGGATGGGGCCACAGTGTCTTCTGATCCCTCCTGTCTCAGCCTCCAGTATTTATGCTGCAGTAGTTTATGTGTCGGGGGGCTAGGGTCAGTCTGTTACATCTGGAGTATTTCTCTTGTCTTATCCGGTGTCCTGTGTGTATTTAAATATGCTCTCTCTAATTCTCTTTCTCTCTTTCTGTCTTTCTCTCGGAGGACCTGAGCCCTAGGACCATGCCTCAGGACTACCTGGTATGATGACTCCTTGCTGTCCCCAGTCCACCTGGCCGTGCTGCTGCTCCAGTTTCAACTGTTCTGCCTGCGGCTATGGAACCCTGACCTGTTCACCGGACGTGCTTGTTGCACCCTCGACAACTACTATGATTATTATTATTTGACCATGCTGGTCATTTATGAACATTTTAACATTTTAACATTTTGACCATGTTCTGTTTTAATATCCACCCTGCACAGCCAGAAGAGGACTGGCCACCCCTCATAGCCTGGTTCCTCTCTAGGTTTCTTCCTAGGTTTTTGGCCTTTCTAGGGAGTTTTTCCTAGGGAGTTTTTCCTAGCCACCGTGCTTCTTTCACATGCTTTGCTTGCTGTTTGGGGTTTTAGGCTGGGTTTCTGTACAGCACTTTGAGAATATCAGCTGATGTACGAAGGGCTATATAAAAATAAATTTGATTTGATTTGATCTATCCAACCAGTTACCTACCAGAGTACCCCTGGTGACATCTATCCAACCAGTTACCTACCAGAGTACCCCTGGTGACATCTATCCAACCAGTTACCTACCAGAGTACCCCTGGTGACATCTATCCAACCAGTTACCTACCAGAGTACCCCTGGTGACATCTATCCAACCAGTTACCTACCAGAATACCCCTGGTGACATCTATCCAACCAGTTACCTACCAGAGTACCCCTGGTGACATCTATCCAACCAGTTACCTACCAGAGTACCCCCGGTGACATCTATCCAACCAGTTACCTACCAGAGTACCCCTGGTGACATCTATCCAACCAGTTACCTACCAGAATACCCCCGGTGACATCTATCCAACCAGTTACCTACCAGAGTACCCCTGGTGACATCTATCCAACCAGTTACCTACCAGAGTACCCCTGGTGACATCTATCCAACCAGTTACCTACCAGAATACCCCTGGTGACATCTATCCAACCAGTTACCTACCAGAATACCCCCGGTGACATCTATCCAACCAGTTACCTACCAGAATACCCCCGGTGACATCTATCCAACCAGTTACCTACCAGAATACCCCTGGTGACATCTATCCAACCAGTTACCTACCAGAGTACCCCTGGTGACATCTATCCAACCAGTTACCTACCAGAATACCCCCGGTGACATCTATCCAACCAGTTACCTACCAGAGTACCCCCGGTGACATCTATCCAACCAGTTACCTACCAGAGTACCGCCGGTGACATCTATCCAACCAGTTACCTACCAGAGTACCCCCGGTGACATCTATCCAACCAGTTACCTACCAGAATACCCCCGGTGACATCTATCCAACCAGTTACCTACCAGAGTACCCCTGGTGACATATATCCAACCAGTTTCCTATCTTGGGGTTTCTTAGCCTGTATTTCAGTGGCCATATTGGAAATACCCGCCAGGGGGGTAATTCACAAAACCAGAAATGGCTCTATTTCCCAAGGTACTTATTTAGACATGCCCTAGCTGTGTGTGAAATGTAGTGGCTCTAGCACAACGTATTCAAATAAATGTCACGTAGCTGTCGGACTAGGGTCAAAACAATGTGAATCAATATGATCCTATTAGAATGATTGTATAATATTATCTGTGGGGATTATTTAGTGGGTAGATAATATCAAAATGACTTTGTAATGTTGTCTGGAATGATTTTACCCCCCCCCCCCCAAAAAAAAATATACAAATCTCTGGCGAAGGCCTTGAGGCCGATACGTATTAAAGATTAGTGATCCTATCAAGAGCAGTGTGCAGGTTTCTTCTTATGTTATTCAACTGTTACCAGGCACCTGCAAAAAAAAGATAGCTCAGATGTGCAGTGCCTTTTGAATTTTTACAGGAAATCTGGACGGCAGCCATTTAATTAAAATGTCCACTCTGGTCAACTGACAGGCTTCCCAGACTGCCTCCAATTTTAAAATGTTTCCTTAAGGTATCTAGTATTAGTGTACCACGTTTGATACTTGTATCATAAAATGGAACAATTATTTCAACTATCAGCTGGACTCCAGTAGACAGCTCATCAGAGAGCGAGATCTCACAGCAGTGACAAAGGTGAGGGTCCTACGGCACGGCGCCCCCCCCCCACACACACACACACACACACACACACACACACACACACACCACACACACACACACACAAGCCCGCACAGGTATGAATTATAAGCCCGAGCCCTACCCACATTTAGGTCCTACTCTAACCCAGTCCCGATTTCAATTTGGAAGAAGCAAAGGCCTGAAACCAGAAATCTTTTCCTCTATCAGCAAATCCATTAGCTGCTCCTCTGTCTGTCACTCTCTCCCAGCATGCAGCTCGCTCTGCTTATGTCGGCTCTGAGTCTCCATGGCAACGGCTCCGCTTGGGCTGCTCTGCTCAATGAAGAGACATGAGAGAACAGAGAGCTGTTAGCTACTGTTGGTCACTCTAAACGCCGACAAAAACTACAGGAACGCAACTCTTTTCTGTGAAATCATTTCTCCAGTCTTCTATTTGACGAGGTTGAAACACTTCAGACACCACGTTATGACCTTAGTACGTAGCAGAGCACGAAGCAAAAGGCTGAGCTTCAAAATGTTAGTGATACCCGGGCCCAGCCCGTACCCTAGTTAGTGATACCCGGGCCCAGCCCGTACCCTAGTTAGTGATACCCGGGCCCAGCCCGTACCCTAGTTAGTGATACCCGGACCCAGCCCGTACCCTGGGTAGTGATACCCGGGCCCAGCCCGTACCCTGGGTAGTGATACCCGGGCCCAGCCCGTACCCTAGTTAGTGATACCCGGGCCCAGCCCGTACCCTAGTTAGTGATACCCGGGCCCAGCCCGTACCCTAGTTAGTGATACCCGGGCCCAGCCCGTACCCTGGTTAGTGATACCCGGGCCCAGCCCGTACCCTGGTTAGTGATACCCGGACCCAGCCCGTACCCTGGGTAGTGATACCCGGGCCCAGCCCGTACCCTAGTTAGTGATACCCGGGCCCAGCCCGTACCCTAGTTAGTGATACCCGGGCCCAGCCCGTACCCTAGTTAGTGATACCCGGGCCCAGCCGGTACCCTGGTTAGTGATACCCGGGCCCAGCCCGTACCCTGGTTAGTGACACCCGGACCCAGCCCGTACCCTGGTTAGTGATACCCGGGCCCAGCCCGTACCCTGGTTAGTGACACCCGGACCCAGCCCGTACCCTAGTTAGTGATAAAAAAAAAAACAGGCCCTACTCCACCCTAACCTGATGTATCATGTCAGGTTCAGGTCAGGTAGCAGAGCTCTAACACAAATACACTGCAGGGATGCTCTGTATCTCACTGGCTGTGTGTACGAGTGTGTTTGTATATCTATGTATCCCGTCTCTTAGATCTACCTCTACCTGTCAGTGTGTTTGTATATCTATGTATCCCGTCTCTTAGATCTACCTCTACATGTCAGTGTGTTTGTATATCTATGTATCCCGTCTCTTAGATCTACCTCTACATGTCAGTGTGTTGTATATCTATGTATCCTGTCTCTTAGGACTCCCTATACAGTAGATCTACATGTCAGTGTGTATGATGGTACACATAGCTATCT
Organism: Salmo salar; assembly: GCF_965601325.2. Taxonomy (NCBI): domain Eukaryota; kingdom Metazoa; phylum Chordata; class Actinopteri; order Salmoniformes; family Salmonidae; genus Salmo; species Salmo salar. The sequence continues at coordinate 11,176,901 of NC_138302.1, forward strand.
CCCAGAGAAGCAGCGGCACAACGAGGCAGGGCGGCGCCACAACGAGGCAGGGCGGCTCCACAACGAGGCAGGGCGGCTCCACAAGCAGGCAGGGCGGCTCCACAAGCAGGCAGGGCGGCTCCACAAGCAGGCAGGGCGGCTCCACAAGCAGGCAGGGCGGCTCCACAAGGAGGCAGGGCGGCTCCATAAGCAGGCAGGGCGGCTCCATAAGCAGGCAGGGCGGCTCCATAAGCAGGCAGGGCGGCTCCATAAGCAGGCAGGGCGGCTCCATAAGGAGGCAGGGCGGCTCCATAAGGAGGCAGGGCAGCCCAATGAATCAAATTTGAAATTCCAATAGTGACAAGAGCAATAACCACATGGCATTTATTTTTAATGCTACTCAGCTGCATGTAACGGACGTTTTTACGTCGTTCGTCGTCTCTTGCCAGGCTCCATCGCTCTTCTCTTGTGGCTACTACCTCCCAGAACCCACACCCTGTCACACCAGCAGGCACAGCTGGCTGTTGGATTCCCTCAGTCTGCATGCCGCTGCTCCCTAGGCCAACGCCGCTGCTCCCTAGGCCAACGCCGCTGCTCCCTAGGCCAACGCCGCTGCTCCCTAGGCCAACGCCGCTGCTACGCCGCTGCTTCCTAGGCCAACGCCGCTGCTCCCTAGGCCAACGCCGCTGCTCCCTAGGCCAACGCCGCTGCTACGCCGCTTCTCCCTAGGCCAACGCCGCTGCTCCCTAGGCCAACGCCGCTGCTCCCTAGGCCAACGCCGCTGCTCCCTAGGCCAACGCCGCTGCTCCCTAGGCCAACGCCGCTGCTCCCTAGGCCAACGCCGCTTCTCCCTAGGCCAACGCCGCTGCTCCCTAGGCCAACGCCGCTGCTCCCTAGGCCAACGCCGCTGCTTGCTAGGCAATGCAGTCAAGAAACAAGAACCTGCTTTCAACTTTATTTCTTTGTACACGTCCATGGTGTGTATTATATTATAAGTTAGTTTGTCTTTCTCTCTGCAAAACGGTAGTTAGTCTTAGCAAGCAAAAAAATAAATAATACGTTACCCGCTAATGCTAAATTGCCAACTAGCTAGCAAAGACTACGGCATTAGGGGGACAAATCTGGCTAGCAAAGACAACAGCATTAGGGGGACAAATCTGGCTAGCAAAGACTACAGCATTAGGGGGACAAATCTGGCTAGCAAAGACTACGGAGCTAGGGGGACAAATCTGTCTAGCAAAGACTACGGAGCTAGGGGGACAAATCTGGCTAGCAAAGACTACGGCATTAGGGGGACAAATCTGGCTAGCAAAGACTACAGCATTAGGGGGACAAATCTGGCTAGCAAAGACTACAGCATTAGGGGGACAAATCTGGCTAGCAAAGACTACGGAGCTAGGGGGACAAATCTGGCTAGCAAAGACTACGGCATTAGGGGGACAAATCTGGCTAGCAAAGACTACGGCATTAGGGGGACAAATCTGGCTAGCAAAGACTACAGCATTAGGGGGACAAATCTGGCTAGCAAAGACTACAGCATTAGGGGGACAAATCTGGCTAGCAAAGACTACAGAGCTAGGGGGACAAATCTGGCTAGCAAAGACCACAGAGCTAGGGGGACAAATCTGGCTAGCAAAGACTACGGCATTAGGGGGACAAATCTGGCTAGCAAAGGCCACAGAGCTAGGGGGACTAATCTGGCTAGCAAAGACTACGGAGCTAGGGGGACAAATCTGGCTAGCAAAGACTACGGCATTAGGGGGACAAATCTGGCTAGCAAAGGCTACGGCGTTAGGGGGACAAATCTGGCTAGCAAAGACCATGGAGCTAGGGGGACAAATCTGGCTAGCAAAGACCATGGAGCTAGGGGGACAAATCTGGCTAGCAAAGACTACGGAGCTAAGGGGACAAATCTGGCTAGCAAAGACCACGGAGCTAGGGGGTCAAATCTGACTAGCAAATGTTCGCTGTAATACAGGCTGCTACCAGTTGTGCAAGACGTGCTCTGAATCAGAGTGGAATATGCGAAGCGTATTCTAAAAATCTGTGTCTGAATGTAACATCTATTGAAACGTAACCAAGGTCCTCTGGGAACACTGTGGTTTCTACTGCTGCTCTACCTGACCTGGTGCTGTGGTTCCTACTGCTGCTATACCTGACCCGGTGCTGTGGTTCCTACTGCTGCTATACCTGACCCGGTGCTGTGGTTTCTACTGCTGCTCTACCTGACCTGGTGCTGTGGTTTCTACTGCTGCTATACCTGACCCGGTGCTGTGGTTCCTACTGCTGCTATACCTGACCCGGTGCTGTGGTTTCTACTGCTGCTATACCTGACCCGGTGCTGTGGTTTCTACTGCTGCTATACCTGACCCGGTGCTGTGGTTTCTACTGCTGCTATACCTGACCCGGTGCTGTGGTTTCTACTGCTGCTATACCTGACCCGGTGCTGTGGTTCCTACTGCTGCTATACCTGACCCGGTGCTGTGGTTTCTACTGCTGCTATACCTGACCCGGTGCTGTGGTTTCTACTGCTGCTATACCTGACCTGGTGCTGTGGTTCCTACTGCTGCTATACCTGACCCGGTGCTGTGGTTTCTACTGCTGCTATACCTGACCTGGTGCTGTGGTTTCTACTCTACCTGACCTGGTGCTGTGGTTTCTACTCTACCTGACCTGGTGCTGTGGTTTCTACTGCTGCTATACCTGACCTGGTGCTGTGGTTTCTACTGCTGCTATACCTGACCTGGTGCTGTGGTTCCTACTGCTGCTATACCTGACCTGGTGCTGTGGTTTCTACTGCTGCTATACCTGACCCGGTGCTGTGGTTTCTACTGCTGCTATACCTGACCCGGTGCTGTGGTTTCTACTGCTGCTATACCTGACCTGGTGCTGTGGTTTCTACTGCTGCTATACCTGACCCGGTGCTGTGGTTTCTACTGCTGCTATACCTGACCCGGTGCTGTGGTTTCTACTATACCTGACCCGGTGCTGTGGTTTCTACTCTACCTGACCTGGTGCTGTGGTTTCTACTATACCTGACCTGGTGCTGTGGTTTCTACTATACCTGACCTGGTGCTGTGGTTTCTACTCTACCTGACCTGGTCATTTCCTCTGTGAAGCCAAACACCAACCCATAGAAATAGAACAATGACATGGCCCCATATTGTGCAGCCCTGAAACGAGCCACGCGCAGTGGAACCGGTCCAATGAGCCTCCACTGTCTAAAGTCATCAAGGAAAGAACAATTAGAAAGGAGGATGAAGCATGAAAGAACACAACCACCCAAAACACCTCTCCTCTTTCCATCAAAAAGGTCAAACAACAACCTTTTTACAGTCTGTTATTGGTAACACAACCACCCAAAACACCTCTCCCTGATCTCAGTCTACACAAACAGACGAGAGATCAGAGATTGTCAAGGCAATATCTTTTAGACACACCAGACAGTATAAAAGAGGAGAGATTGTCAAGGCAATATCTTTTAGATATACAACCCACAGTATAACAGAGGAGAGAGGGAGGGAAGGGGGAAGAGATTCCACTGCTCAACATCACATTCTCCTAGTGTGTAAGATCTCTGCTCTCTCCAAAATGTTGAACAGGCAACCTAACTCAATCTCTCCCTTTCTCCCCTGGTCCCCCCCCCCCCCCCGTCTCGGTCTCCATCCCTTCCCGTCTTGTCTCGGTCTCCCCGTCTCAGTCTCCCCGTTTCTCTTTCTGTCTCTCTTTCCCAGAAGACTGTATAGATATTCAGGCATTATGGGATACCATGAGGAGGTTTGGATTTAATATACCTTTTAATTACTGTTCTCTCTCCCCGCTGTCTCTCGCTCCCCCGCTGTCTCTCACTCCCCCGCTGTCTCTCTCTCTCTCCCCTCTTTCTAAATCTTTGCCCTCTCTCTCTCTCTCTCTCTCTCTCTAGGGTGTGGAAGAGTGGAGAGGGATGAGGAGAGGCAGAAGAAGGGAATGAGAAGGGGGGATTTGACATTCGACACCGCAGGGGACTTAAAAAGCAGGATGATGTTTTTAATCCTACACATGCACACACTTCATTTAGCTTTATCTGACGTCTGCAACATGTATTAATTACGATCAATTAAGTTGATTTTGCAAGACCACGTGTTTCAACCATTATAAGCATAAAGAGAGAAAGAGAAGGAGGGGGGGGGGGGTGAAAGGGACAGAAAAGGAGTGTGGTTCTCTCTCTCTCAGATGGTAGAGCATAGGGATTTCAACGCCAGGATCATCAGTTCGATTCCCTCGGGGTGCTGGCCACCCATCCGAAAAATATATACATAAATGACTAAGTTGCTATGGATAAAAGCGTCTGCTAAATGATCCCCCCCCCCCCCCCCCCCCCCCCCCCCCCCCCCCCCCCCCCCCCACACACACACACACACACACACACACACACACACACACACACACACACACACACACACACATATATATATATATATATAGCTCAAAAAAATAAAGGGAACACTTAAACAGCACATCCTAGATCTGAATGAAAGAAATAATCATATTAAATAATTTTCTTTACATAGTTGAATGTGCTGACAACAAAATCACACAAAAATAAATCAATGGAAATCCAATTTATCAACCCATGGAGGTCTGGATTTGGAGTCACACTCAAAATTAAAGTGGAAAACCACACTACAGGCTGATCCAACTTTGATGTAATGTCCTTAAAACAAGTCAAAATGAGGCTCAGTAGTGTGTGTGGCATCCACGTGCCTGTATGACCTCCCTACAACGCCTGGGCATGCTCCTGATGAGGTGGTGGATGGTCTCCTGAGGGATCTCCTCCCAGACCTGGACTTAAGCATCCGCCAACTCCTGGACAGTCTGTGGTGCAACGTGGCGTTGGTGGATGGAGCGAGACATGATGTCCCAGATGTGCTCAATTGGATTCAGGTCTGGGGAACGGGCGGGCCAGTCCATAGCATCAATGCCTTCCTCTTGCAGGAACTGCTGACACACTCCAGCCACATGAGGTCTAGCATTGTCTTGCAATTGGAGGAACCCAGGGCTAACCGCACCAGCATACGGTCTCACAAGGGGTCTGAGGATCTCATCTCGGTACCTAATGGCAGTCAGGCTACCTCTGGCGAGCACATGGAGGGCTGTGCAGCCCCCCAAAGAAATGCCACCCCACACCATGACTGACCCACCGCCAAACCTGTCATGCTGGAGGATGTTGCAGGCAGCAGAACGTTCTCTATGGCGTCTCCAGACTCAGACGTGCTCAGTGTGAACCTGCTTTCATCTGTGAAGAGCACAGGGCGCCAGTGGCGAATTTGCCAATCTTGGTGTTCTCTGGCAAATGGCAAACGTCCTGCACGGTGTTGGGCTGTAAGCACAACCCCCACCTGTGGACGTCGGGCCCTCATACCACCCTCATGGAGTCTGTTTCTGACCGTTTGAGCAGACACATGCACATTTGTGGCCTGCTGGAGGTCATTTTGCAGGGCTCTGGCAGTGCTTCTCCTGCTCCTCCTTGCACAAAGGCCGAGGTAGCGGTCCTGCTGCTGGGTTGTTGTTCCTCCACGTCTCCTGATGTACTGGCCTGTCTCCTGGTAGCGCCTCCATGCTCTGGACATTACGCTGACAGACACAGCAAACCTTCTTGCCACAGCTCGCATTGACATGCCATCCTGGATGAGCTGCACTACCTGAGCCACTTGTGTGGGTTGTAGACTCCGTCTCATGCTACCACGAGAGTGAAAGCACCGCCAGCATTCAAAAGTGACCAAAACATCAGCCAGGAAGCATAGGAACTGAGAAGTGGTCTGTGGTCCCCACCTGCAGAACCACTCCTTTATTGGGGGTGTCTTGCTAATTGCCTATAATTTCCACCTGTTGTCTATTCCATTTGCACAACAGCATGTGAAATGTATTGTCAATCAGTGTTGCATCCTAAGTGGACAGTTTGATTCCACAGAAGTGTGATTGACTTGGAGTTACATTGTGTTGTTTAAGTGTTCCCTTTATTTTTTTGAGCAGTGTATACACACACACACACACACACACACATACTCCTTCCAGGGTTTTTCTTTATTTCTACATTGTAGAATAAAAGTAAAGACAAACTATGAAATTACACATATGGAATCATGTAGTAACCAAAAAAGTGTTAAATAGATCAAAAAGTATTCTAGATGAGATTCTTCAAAGTAGCTACCCTTTGCCTTGATGACAGCTTTGCACACTCTTGACATTCTCTCAACCAGCTTCACCTGGAATGCTTTTACAACAGTCTTTAAGGAGTTTCCACATAAGCTGAGCACTTGTTGGCTGCTTTTCCTTCACACTGCAGTCCAACTCATCCCAAACCATCTCAATTGGGTTGAGGTCAGGTGACTGTGGATGCCAGGTCATCTGATGCAGCACTCCATCACTCTCCTTCTTGGTCAATTAGCCCTTACACAGCCTGGAGGTGTGTTGGGTTATTGTCCTGTTTAAAAATAAATTATAGTCCCACTAAGGGCAAACCAGATGGGATGGTGTATTGCTGCAGAATGATGTGGTAGCCATGCTGGTTAAGTGTGCCTTGAATTCTAAATAAATCACTGTCAACAGCAAAGCACCGCCACACCATCACACCTCCTCCTCCATGCTTCACGGTGGGAAATACACATGCGGAGATCATCCCTTCACCTACGCTGTGTCTCACAAAGACACGGCGGTTGGAACCAAAAATTGCAAATTTGGACTCATCAGACCAAAAATACAGCTTTTCATCAGTCTAATGTGCATTGCTCGTGTTTCTTGGCCCAAGCAAGTCTCTTCTTCTTATTGGTGTCCTTTAGTAGTGGTTTCTTTGCAGCAATTCGACCATGAAGGCCTGATTCACGCAGTCTCCTCTGAGCAGTTGATGTTGAGATGTGTCTGTTACTTGAACTCTGTGAAGCATTTATTTGGGCTGCAATTTCTGAGTCAGGTAACTCTAATGAACTTATCCTCTGCAGCAGAGGTAACTCTGGGTCTTCCTTTCCTGTGGCGGTCCTCATGAGAGCCAGTTTCATCATCGCGATGGTTTTAGTGACTGCACTTGAAGAAACTTTCAAAGTTCTTGAAATGTTCCGGATTGACTGACCTTCATGTCTTAAAGTAATGATGGACTGTCGTTTCTCTTTGCTTATTTGAGCTGTTCTTGCCATAATATGGACTTGGTCTTTTACCAAATAGGGCTATTTCTGTATACCACCCCTACCTTGTCATAACACAACTAATTGGCTCAAACGCATTGAGATAAGAAATTCCACAAATAAACTTTTAACAAGGCACACCTGTTAATTGAAATGCATTCCAGGTGACTACTTCATGAAGCTGGTTGAGAGAATAACAAGCGTGTTGAAAGCTGTCAAGGCAAAGGGTGGCTACTTTGAATATCAAAAATAAAATATATATGGATTTGTTTAACACATTTTTGGTTAATACATGATTCCAAATGTGTTATTTCATAGTTTTGATGTCTTTATTATTCTACAATGTATAAAATAGTAAAAATAAAGAAAAACCTTTGAATGAGAAGGTGTGTAAAAACTTTTGACTGGTACTGGTACTGGTACGCACGCACAGTGCCTTCACACCCCTTGACTTTTTCCACATTTTGATACGTTACAGCCTTATTCGAAAATGGATCAAATAAAACTTCCTCAGCAATCTACACACAATACCCCAAAATGACAGTGAAAACAGTGTATAAAAAAAACAGAAATGTATAAAAAATTATAAACAGAAATACCTTATTTACGTAAATATTAAGACCCTTTGCTATGAGACTCGAAATTGAACTGCATCCTGGTCGCAATGATCATCCTTGAGATGTTTCTACAACTTGATTGGAGTCCACCTGTGGTAAATTCAATTGATTGGACATTAATTGGAAAGGCACACAACTGTCTATATAAAAAGGTCCCACAGTTGACAGTTCATGTCAGAGCAAAAACCAAGCCATGAGGTCGAAGGAATTGTCCGTAGAGCTCCGAGACAGGATTGTGTCGAGGCGCAGATCTGGGGAACAGTACCAAAACATTTCTGCAGCATTGAAGGTCCCCAAGAACACAGTGGCCTCCATCTTTCTTAAATGGACGTTTGGAATCACTGAGGTTTTTCCTAGAGCTGGCTGCCCGGCCAAACTGAGCAATCAGGAGGGGAAGGGTCTTGGTCAGGGAGGTAACCAAGAAGCCGATGGTCACTGACAGAGCTCTAGAGTACCTCTGTGGAGATGGGAGAACCTTCCAGAAGGACAACCATCTCTGCAGCACTCCACCAATCAGGCCTTTATGGTAAAGTGGCCAGACGGAAGCCACTCCTCAGTAAAAGGCACATGACAGCCCACTTGCAGTTTGCCAAAAGGCACCTAAAGGACTCTCAGACCATGAAAAAACCTGTCACCATCCCTACGGTGAAGCATGGTGGTGGCAGCATCATGCTTTGGGGAAGTTTTTCAGCGGCAGGGACTGGGAGACTAGTCAGGATCGAGGGAGAGATGAACAGAGCAAGGTACTCAGAGATCCACGATGAAAACCTGCTCCAGAGCGCTCAGAACCTCAGACTGGGGAGAAGGTTCACCTTCCAACAGGACAACTACCCTAAGCACACAGCCAAGATAACGCTGGAGTGGCTTCAGGACAAGTCTCTGAATGTCCTTGAGCTGCCCAGCCAAAGGCCGGACTTGAACCCTATCGAACATCTCTGGAGAGACCTGAAAATAGCTGTACAGCGACTATGCCCATCCAACCTGAGAGCTTGAGAGGATCTGTAGAGAAGAATGGAAAAACTCCCCAAAATACAGGTGTGCCAAGCTTGTTGCGTCATACCCAAGAAGACTCAAGGCTGTAATCCCTGCCAAAGGTGCTTAAACAAAGTACTGAATACTTATGTAAATGTCACATCTGTTCTTTTATTTGTAATACATGTGCAAACATTTCTGAAAACCCCTTTTTGCTTCATCATTATGGGGTATTGAGTGTAGATCGATGAGGGGAAAAAAACGATTTACATTTTTTTAGAATACGGCTGTAACGTAACAAAATGTGGAAAAAGTCAAGGGGTCTGAATACCTTCCGAATGCACTGTATATTTATAATAGAGACAGGAAGAGGAATCATTAAACACAGCTTCCTCCAGTGGAAAGGGGGATTTGGGTGACCAGTATGGGGCAGGTTTTTAGCAGTATTATCTGGCAATGCCAGTCTATAGCTAAATAACACTATAATCTGTCAACCCTGGTATATGGCTCAGTAAACTATAATCTGGAAAACCTGGTATATGGCTCAGGAACATTGGAATCTGGCAACCCTGGTATATGGTTCAGTAACAGAATCTGGCAACCCTGGTAAATGGTTCAGTAACAGAATCTGGCAACCCTGGTATATGGTTCAGTAACAGAATCTGGCAAACCTGGTATATGGTTCAGTAACAGAATCTGGCAAACCTGGTATATGGTTCAGTAACAGAATCTGGCAAACTTGGTATATGGTTCAGTAACAGAATCTGGCAAACCTGGTATATGGTTCAGTAACAGAATCTGGATACCCTGGTATATGGTTCAGTAACAGAATCTGGATACCCTGGTATATGGTTCAGTAACAGAATCTGGCAACCCTGGTATATGGTTCAGTAACAGAATCTGATACCCTGGTATATGGTTCAGTAACAGAATCTGGATACCCTGGTATATGGTTCAGTAACAGAATCTGGATACCCTGGTATATGGTTCAGTAACAGAATCTGGCAACCCTGGTAAATGGTTCAGAAACATAATCTGGCAACCCTGGTAATATAGTTCAGTAACATTAACAGGACTGATTAGCTAGGGCTGAATAATACAATACATTTAACAGTATGTAGTGGTGAATAATACAATACATTTAACAGTCTCTAGGGCTGAATAATACAATACATTTAACAGTCTCTAGTGGTGAATAATACAATACATTTAACATTCTCTAGTGGTGAATAATACAATACATTCAACAGTCTCTAGGGCTGAATAATACAATACATTTAACAGTCTCTAGTGGTGAATAATACAATACATTTAACATTCTCTAGTGGTGAATAATACAATACATTTAACAGTCTCTCGTGGTGAATAATACAATACATTCAACAGTCTCTAGGGCTGAATAATACAATACATTTAACAGTCTCTAGGGCTGAATAATACAATACATTCAACAGTCTCTAGGGGTGAATAATACAATACATTTAACAGTCTCTAGTGGTGAATACTACAATACATTCAACATTCTCTAGTGGTGAATAATACAATACATTCAACAGTCTCTAGTGGTGAATAATACAATACATTCAACAGTCTCTAGTGGTGAATAATACAATACATTCAACAGTCTCTAGGGCTGAATAATACAATACATTTAACAGTCTCTAGTGGTGAATACTACAATACATTCAACAGTCTCTAGGGCTGAATAATACAATACATTCAACATTCTCTAGGGGCTGAATAATACAATACATTCAACAGTCTCTAGGGGCTGAATAATACAATACATTTAACATTCTCTAGTGCTGAATAATACAATACATTTAACAGTCTCTAGGGCGCCCTGTCATTACCGCGCCCTGCCCCCGCGGGACGCCACGCGCCCTGCCCCCGCGGGACGCCCCGCGCCCTGCCTCTGCGGGACGCTCCGCGCTCCCTTTGTGTGCGTCACCAGTCATTACCAGTGCAGGCTACATGCTGGTGTGTCATACTAACACACACAGACAACCTGAACAACACAATATAAAGTGTGTGGGTGCATGAGAGAGAGAGACCATTATAAATACAACCCATATTTAGGTTTACTTATTTTCCCTTTTGTACTTCAACTATTTGCACATAAATGACATTTGTAACGTCTTTATTCTTTTGGAACTTCTGAGAGTGTAATGTTGACAGTTCAATTGCATTGTTTATTTCACTTTTGTTTATTATCTAGTTCACTGCTTTGGCAATGTTAACATATGCTTCCCATGCCAATAAAACCCTTAAATTGAACTTTAATTGAATTGAGAGAGAGACAGACATGAATAGAGAAGAGAGGAAGGAGAGGAGAGAGAGAGGAGATGAGGGAGAGGAGAGGGGAGAGAGGAGGAGGAGAGGAGGGAGAGAGGAGGGGAGGGAGAGAGAAGAGGAGGGGGAGAGGAGGGAGAGAAGAGATGAGGGAGAGGAGAGAGAGAGGAGAGGGGAGAGAGGAGAGGAGGGAGAGAGGAGGAGTAGGGAGAGAGGAGAGAGAGGAGGAGTAGGGAGAGAGGAGAGAGAGGAGGAGTAGGGAGAGAGGAGAGAGAGGAGGAGTAGGGAGAGAGGAGAGAGAGGAGGAGTAGGGAGAGAGGAGGAGTAGGGAGAGAGGAGAGAGGAGGAGTAGGGAGAGAGGAGAGAGAGGAGGAGTAGGGAGAGAGGAGAGAGAGGAGGGGTAGGGAGAGAGGAGAGAGAGGAGGGGTAGGGAGAGAGGAGAGAGAGGAGGGAGAGAGGAGGAGGAAGGAGAGAGGAGGAGGAAAGAGAGAGGAGAGAGGAGGAGGAGGGAGAGGAGAGAGGAGGAGGAGGGAAAGGAGAGAGGAGGGAGAGGAGGAGGAGGGAGAGAGGAGGTGGAGGGAGAGAGGAGGTGGAGGGAGAGAGGAGAGAGAGGAGGAGGAGGGAGAGAGGAGAGGGAGAGAGGAGGAGAAGAGGGAGAGAGGAGGTGGAGGGATAGAGGAGAGAGAGGAGGAGGAGGGAGAGAGGAGAGAGAGGAGGAGGAGGGAGAGAGGAGAGAGAGGAGGAGGAGGGAGAGAGGAGGGAGAGAGGAGAAAGGAGAGGAGGAGTAGGGAGAGAGGAGAGAGAGGAGGAGTAGGGAGAGAGAGGAGGAGTAGGGAGAGAGGAGAGAGAGGAGGAGTAGGGAGAGAGGAGAGAGAGGAGGAGTAGGGAGAGGAGAGAGGAGGAGTAGGGAGAGAGGAGGGGTAGGGAGAGAGGAGAGAGAGGAGGGGTAGGGAGAGAGAGGAGGGGTAGGGAGAGAGGAGAGAGAGGAGGGGTAGGGAGAGAGGAGAGAGAGGAGGGGTAGGGAGAGAGGAGGGAGAGAGGAGGGAGGAGGAGGAGGGAGAGAGGAGGAGGAAGGAGAGAGGAGGAGGAAAGAGAGGAGAGAGGAGGAGGAGGGAGAGGAGAGAGGAGGAGGAGGGAAAGGAGAGAGGAGGGAGGGAGAGGAGGAGGAGGGAGAGAGGAGGTGGAGGGAGAGAGGAGAGAGAGGAGGAGGAGGGAGAGAGGAGGAGGGAGTGAGGGAGAGAGGAGGAGAAGAGGGAGAGAGGAGAGAGGAGGAGGGAGAGAGGAGGTGGAGGGAGAGAGGAGAGAGAGGAGGAGGAGGGAGAGAGGAGGAGGGAGAGAGGAGAGGGAGAGAGGAGGAGGGAGAGAGGAGAGAGGAGGAGGGAGAGAGGAGAGAGAGAGGAGGAGGAGGAGAGAGGAGAGAGAGAGGAGGAGGAGGGAGAGAGGAGAGAGAGAGAGGAGGAGGAGTACTTGAGCTGAGTTTAATAAATATTGACAGTGAATCATCTTTGCTGACAGGGTCGCAGGTGGCTCTCTAAGGATTTAACACACTGGAGAGAACACACACACTAAAACCCAAATGAAGCTTAACGAACCATCAAAACGAAGTTTGATGTCCTTTAAGACATCTAACCCCCCCCTCTCTCTCTCTCTCTCTTTTTTCTACCTCTCCTCAACGACATTCTCCTGCTTTCTTCACCCGTTATCTTTTCAATCTGCCACTGAATTGATACACAGCGTTCATTCATCCCCTCATCTCTCTCCTCTCTTTCTCTAACCCTCCAATCTCCCTCATCTCTCTTTCTCCCTCTGACAACCACCTGTGGTAAAGTCTCTTCACGTGTAACCTAACGTAGCAGACATAACTAGTCTCTTCACGTGTAACCTAACGTAGCAGACATAACTAGTCTCTTCACGTGTAACCTAACGTAGCAGACATAACTAGTCTCTCTACAGAGAGACATACAGATCTACAGAGAGACATACAGATCTACAGAGAGAGAGATACAGATCTACAGAGAGAGATACAGATCTACAGAGAGAGAGAGATACAGATCTACAGAGAGAGAGAGATACAGATCTACAGAGAGAGAGAGATACAGATCTACAGAGAGAGAGAGATACAGATCTACAGAAAGAGAGAGATACAGATCTACAGAAAGAGAGACATACAGATCCACAGAGAGAGAGAGACATACAGATCCACAGAGAGAGAGAGACATACAGATCCACAGATAGAGAGAGACACAGATCCACAGATAGAGAGAGACACAGATCCAGGAGAGCCAGGAGAGCCAGCCAGCGAGAGCCAGCTAGCGAGAGCCAGCCAGCGAGAGCCAGCTAGCGAGAGCCAGCCAGCGAGAGCCAGGAGAGCCAGCCAGCGAGAGCCAGCTAGCGAGAGCCAGCCAGCGAGAGCCAGCTAGCGAGAGCCAGCCAGCGAGAGCCAGCTAGCGAGAGCCAGCTAGCGAGAGCCAGCTAGCGAGAGCCAGCTAGCGAGAGCCAGCCAGCGAGAGCCAGCTAGCGAGAGCCAGCCAGCGAGAGCCAGCCAGCGAGAGCCAGCTAGCGAGAGCCAGCTAGCGAGAGCCAGCCAGCGAGAGCCAGCCAGCGAGAGCCAGCCAGCGAGAGCCAGCTAGCGAGAGCCAGCCAGCGAGAGCCAGCCAGCGAGAGCCAGCCAGCGAGAGCCAGCCAGCGAGAGCCAGCTAGAGAGAGCCAGCTAGCGAGAGCCAGCTAGAGAGAGCCAGCTAGCGAGAGCCAGGAGAACCAGCCAGCGAGAGCCAGGACAGCCAGCCAGCGAGAGCCAGGACAGCCAGCCAGCGAGAGCCAGGAGAGCCAGCCAGCGAGAGCCAGGAGAGCCAGCCAGCGAGAGCCAGGAGAGCCAGCCAGTGAGAGCCAGGAGAGCCAGCCAGTGAGAGTGAGCAATAACATAATAATAATTATGTGGGGGGTGACTACATCTGTCCTGTTTCACATATGTACCAGTATGTATTAATACACACGTGTGAATTGGAAATGTATATATAAACATATACAAACTCCCTCTGAGACAATTAGGGTTAAGTGCCTCGGTCAAGGTCACAGATAGATTTTTCACCTTGTCGGTTCGGTGATTGGTTACTGGCCCAACGTTCTAACCGCTTGGCCACCTTGTCGGTTCGGTGATTGGTTACTGGCCCAACGTTCTAACCGCTTGGCCACCTTGTCGGTTCGGTGATTGGTTACTGGCCCAACGTTCTAACCGCTTGGCCACCTTGTCGGTTCGGTGATTGGTTACTGGCCCAACGTTCTAACCGCTTGGCCACCTTGTCGGTTCGGTGATTGGTTACTGGCCCAACGTTCTAACCGCTTGGCCACCTTGTCGGTTTGGTGATTGCTTACTGGCCCAACGTTCTAACCGCTTGGCCACCTTGTGCGTTTGTTTACCTTAAACAGTAGAGAGTCGTCCATGTGTTCAGCGTAGACAGAGGTCAGTCTGTACTGGTTCTCAGTAGTGATGTCTATCTGATAGCCTGTCAGAACATAACACACCGTCCTGAACTCCTGAATCTTCCTCTGGAACACCTGGCAACAACAAATACAACACTGGTTCACAATAGTCTCTCTGTCACTCACTCACAATCTCCGTCACACACTCTCACACTCATCAGAAGAGATGAGGTAGAGGCGAGAGAGAGAGATGAGGTAGAGGCGAGAGATGAGGTAGAGAAGATAGAGAGAGATGAGGTAGAGAAGAGAGAGAGAGATGAGGTAGAGAAGAGGTAGAGAAGCGAGAGAGATGAGGTAGAGAAGAGAGAGAGAAGAGGTAGAGAAGCGAGAGAGAGATGAGGTAGAGAAGCGAGAGAGAGATGAGGTAGAGAAGCGAGAGAGATGAGGTAGAGAAGCGAGAGATGAGGTAGAGGAGAGGAATAAGATGTGTAGGAGGAAGAAAGGGGGATAAAACATGTTTATTTTCTATGTAATACAACATTCCACACCTCCTTCAACCGCTGGTTCTTCAGTTCAGCACTCTCCATCTGTTTACGCAGATCTAGAACATAGAACAGTCGTGTTAAGCCGGATGTACAACACACAGAACAGTCACTTAACGTTGAACTGTCATGTTAAAGTAGACCTACAACACAGAACAGTCACTTAACGTTGAACTGTCATGTTAAAGTAGACCTACAACACAGAACAGTCACTTAACGTTGAACTGTCATGTTAAAGTAGACCTACAACACAGAACAGTCACTTAACGTTGAACTGTCATGTTAAAGTAGACCTACAACACAGAACAGTCACTTAACGTTGAACTGTCATG
Source organism: Salmo salar (assembly GCF_965601325.2). NCBI lineage: Eukaryota > Metazoa > Chordata > Actinopteri > Salmoniformes > Salmonidae > Salmo > Salmo salar. Next base: position 11,192,212 of record NC_138302.1, read on the forward strand.
TTAAAGTAGACCTACAACACAGAACAGTCACTTAACGTTGAACTGTCATGTTAAAGTAGACCTACAACACAGAACAGTCACTTAACGTTGAACTGTCATGTTAAAGTAGACCTACAACACAGAACAGTCACTTAACGTTGAACTGTCATGTTAAAGTAGACCTACAACACAGAACAGTCACTTAACGTTGAACTGTCATGTTAAAGTAGACCTACAACACAGAACAGTCACTGCTCCATCTGCTCAGATGGATCTACAACACATGGCACTGGCAGCCCGGATTTTGCCC
>NC_138302.1:11197500-11200000 GCF_965601325.2 Salmo salar
ACTAGCTGATTACTGAATATTATATTACAATACAAATAGACTGAGTACTAGCTGATTACTGAATATTATATTACAATACAAATAGACTGAGTACTAGCTGATTACTGAATATTATATTACAATACAAATAGACTGAGTACTAGCTGATTACTGAATATTATATTACAATACAAATAGACTGAGTACTAGCTGATCAAGTCGTAATTTAATTGACTGACTTCATAATCTTCTCGCTGCACCTAGGAAGCATAGAGCAACACACTGAGGTGACACAGCTAACCAACATGGTATCACCGAGGGAGTCTGTGTCGTCGCTAAATCCTAGGAAGCACAGACTGAGGAACAGACCAATATACGGATTCATTCCAAGAGAGAGAGAAGAGAGAATTAAGGTGGAGAGAGAATTATATAATGTTTCATGTTGTGTGGACCCCAGGAAGAGAATTATATCATGTTTCATGTTGTGTGTGTGGACCCCAGGAAGATAATTATATCATGTTTCATGTTGTGTGGACCCCAAGAAGATAATTATATCATGTTTCATGTTGTGTAGACCCCAGGAAGAGAATTATATCACGTTTCATGTTGTGTGTGGACCCCAGGAAGAGAATTATATCATGTTTCATGTTGTGTGTGGACCCCAGGAAGAGAATTATATCACGTTTCATGTTGTGTGTGGACCCCAGGAAGAGAATTATATCATGTTTCATGTTGTGTGGACCCCAGGAAGAGAATTATATCATGTTTCATGTTGTGTGTGGACCCCAGGAAGAGAATTATATCATGTTTCATGTTGTGTGTGGACCCCAGGAAGAGAATTATATCATGTTTCATGTTGTGTGTGGACCCCAGGAAGAGAATTATATCATGTCATGTGGACCCCAGGAAGAGAATGATATCATGTTTCATGTTGTGTGTGGACCCCAGGAAGAGAATTATATCATGTTTCATGTTGTGTGTGGACCCCAGGAAGAGAATTATATCATGTTTCATGTTGTGTGTGGACCCCAGGAAGAGAATTATATCATGTTTCATGTTGTGTGTGGACCCCAGGAAGAGAATTATATCATGTCATGTGGACCCCAGGAAGAGAATGATATCATGTTTCATGTTGTGTGTGGACCCCAGGAAGAGAATGATATCATGTTTCATGTTGTGTGTGGACCCCAGGAAGAGAATTATATCATGTTTCATGTTGTGTGGACCCCAGGAAGAGAATTATATCATGTTTCATGTTGTGTGTGGACCCCAGGAAGATAATTATATCATGTTTCATGTTGTGTGTGTGGACCCCAGGAAGAGAATTATATCATGTTTCATGTTGTGTGTGGACATTTTAGTCATTTAGCAGACACTCTTATCCAGAGCGACTTACAGTAGTGAATGCATACATTTAATACAATTTCATACATTTTATTTCTGTGCTGGCCCCCCGTGGGAATCGAACCCACAACCCTGGCGTTGCAAACACCATGCTCTACCAACTGAGCTACAGGGAAGGCATGTTTCATGTTGTGTGTGGACCCCAGGAAGAGAATTATATCATGTTTCATGTTGTGTGTGGACCCCAGGAAGAGTAGCTGCTACTTTAGCAACAGTTAATGGGAATCCTAATAAAATACGAAAAGGTAGAGAGGCCGACGGCAGAGAGAGAGAGAGAGGCCGACGGCAGAGAGAGAGAGAGAGGCCGACGGCAGAGAGAGAGAGGCCGACGGCACAGAGAGAGAGAGGCCGACGGCAGAGGGAGAGAGAGGCCGACGGCAGAGGGAGAGAGAGGCCGACGGCAGAGAGAGAGAGAGGCCGACGGCAGAGAGAGAGAGGCCGACGGCACAGAGAGAGAGAGGCCGACGGCACAGAGAGAGAGAGGCCGACGGCAGAGGGAGAGAGAGGCCGACGGCAGAGGGAGAGAGAGGCCGACGGCAGAGAGAGAGAGAGGCCGACGGCAGAGAGAGAGAGAGGCCGACGGCAGAGGGAGAGAGAGGCCGACGGCAGAGGGAGAGAGAGGCCGACGGCAGAGGGAGAGGCCGACGGCAGAGGGAGAGAGAGGCCGACGGCAGAGGGAGGCCGACGGCAGAGGGAGAGAGAGGCCGACGGCAGAGGGAGAGAGAGGCCGACGGCAGAGGGAGGCCGACGGCAGAGGGAGAGAGAGGCCGACGGCAGAGGGAGAGAGAGGCCGACGGCAGAGGGAGAGAGAGGCCGACGGCAGAGGGAGGCCGACGGCAGAGGGAGAGAGAGGCCGACGGCAGAGAGAGAGAGGCCGACGGCAGAGAGAGGGAGGCCGACGGCAGAGAGAGAGAGGCCGACGGCAGAGAGAGAGAGAGGCCGACGGCAGAGAGAGAGAGAGGCCGACGGCAGAGAGAGAGAGAGGCCGACGGCAGAGAGAGAGAGAGGCCGACGGCAGAGAGAGAGAGAGGCCGACGGCAGAGAGAGAGAGAGGCCGACGGCAGAGAGAGAGAGAGAGGCCGACGGCAGAGAGAGAGAGAGGCCGACGGCAGAGGGA
>NC_138302.1:11205000-11337500 GCF_965601325.2 Salmo salar
GAGAGGCATAGCAGACAGAGAGAGGCATAGCAGACAGAGAGAGGCATAGCAGACAGAGAGAGGCATAGCAGACAGAGAGAGGCATAGCAGACAGAGAGAGGCATAGCAGACAGAGAGAGGCATAGCAGACAGAGAGAGGCATAGCAGACAGAGAGAGGCATAGCAGACAGATCCCTCTGGTTCTAAAATACATGGGAGTCATTGCGTCCTGGTTAATACGGTTCTGCTTTTAATCCACTTTCACAGATCTCAACGCTTAAAGTGTGGTCTCTGTACCTCTCCTCACCCCTCCTCCCACTCTCCCTCTCCTCACCCCTCTCCTCACCCCTCCTCCCTCCCCCTCTCCTCACCCCTCCCTCCCTCCCTCTCCTCACCCCTCCCTCCCTCCCTCCTCCCTCTCCTCACCTCACCTCTCCTCTCCCTCCCTCCCCTCCCCCTCTCCTCTCCTCACCCCTCCTCCAACTCTCCCTCTCCTTACCCCCCCTCCCTCCCTCCCTCCCCCCTCTCCTCTCCCCCCCCTCCCTCCTCCCTCCCTCCCCTCTTCCCTCCCTCCCTCTCCCCTCCCTCCCTCCCTCCCTCCCTCTCCGCTCCTCACCCCTCCCTCCCTCCCTCTCCTCTTCATGTTTACAGAGTAAATGAGTCCATCTGATCTTAAAAGGTCCAACGCAGCACATTTCATCTCAGTAATTAAATGATTTCTGGGTAACAGTTAAGAACCTTACCGAGATCGTTTTAATTTAAAACGGTCATAAAGAAACTGCTTCTTAGTCAAGGGCAAGAATGTATCTGACAGCCCTGGGTCTTTAATACCAACACACACTAATGCCTCCATCTCTCTCTCTGATTAGTGGCTAAATTCCATTTGATTTGGCCTGCAGCGATGCTGGCCCAATAAAGGAGAGGGGAATGAGGGGCGGAGGAATGGACAGATCTAAACAGGGAAAATATCGAAGGACAAAGACAAGAAGAAGAACGCGACAAAGAAAAATTGTGAATTTATGCTTATGGACTTCTGTATGTAGGTACACACCTATAGTGGTGATGGTGTGCCTGTGGAACCACTCAACCACACTGACCAGTGCTTGAAGAGGACTGAAACGGATGCCGGTGCTATTTAGATTTATGAGACGGAACACTGATATACACCGCTCAAAAAAATAAAGGGAACACTAAAATAACACATCCTAGATCTGAAAGAAATAATCATATTAAATACTTTTCTTTACATAGTTGAATGTGCTGACAACAAAATCACACGAAAATAAATCGATGGAAATCCAATTTATCGACCCATGGAGATCTGGATTTGGAGTCACGCTCAAAATTAAAGTGGAAAACCACACTACAGGCTGATCCAACTTTGATGTAATGTCCTTAAAACAAGTCAAAATGAGGCTCAGTAGTGTGTGTGGCCTCCACGTGCCTGTATGACCTCCCTACAACGCCTGGGCATGCTCCTGATGAGGTGGCGGATGGTCTCCTGAGGGATCTCCTCCCAGACCTGGACTAAAGCATCCGCCAACTCCTGGACAGTCTGTGGTGCAACGTGGCGTTGGTGGATGGAGCGAGACATGATGTCCCAGATGTGCTCAATTGGATTCAGGTCTGGGGAACGGGCGGGCCAGTCCATAGCATCAATGCCTTCCTCTTGCAGGAACTGCTGACACACTCCAGCCACATGAGGTCTAGCATTGTCTTGCATTAGGAGGAACCCAGGGCCAACCGCACCAGCATATGGTCTCACAAGGGGTCTGAGGATCTCATCTCGGTACCTAATGGCAGTCAGGCTACCTCTGGCGAGCACATGGAGGGCTGTGCGGCCCCCCAAAGAAATGCCACCCCACACCATGACTGACCCACTGCCAAACCGGTCATGCTGGAGGATGTTGCAGGCAGCAGAACGTTCTCCACGGCGTCTCCAGACTCTGTCACGTCTGTCACGTGCTCAGTGTGAACCTGCTTTCATCTGTGAAGAGCACAGGGCGCCAGTGGCGAATTTGCCAATCTTGGTGTTCTCTGGCAAATGCCAAACGTCCTTCATGGTGTTGGGCTGTAAGCACAACCCCCACCTGTGGACGTCGGGCCCTCATACCACCCTCATGGAGTCTGTTTCTGACCATTTGAGCAGACACATGCACATTTGTGGCCTGCTGGAGGTCATTTTGCAGGGCTCTGGCAGTGCTCCTCCTTGCACAAATGCGGAGGTAGCGGTCCTGCTGCTGGGTTGTTGCCCTCCTACGACCTCTTCCACATCTCCTGATGTACTGGCCTGTCTCCTGGTAGCGCCTCCATGCTCTGGACACTACGCTGACAGACACAGCAAACCTTCTTGCCACAGCTCGCATTGATGTGCCATCCTGGATGAGCTGCACTACCTGAGCCACTTGTGTGGGTTATAGACTCCGTCTCATGCTACCACTAGAGTGAAAGCACCGACAGCATTCAAAAGTGACCAAAACATCAGCCAGGAAGCATAGGAACTGAGAAGTGGTCTGTGGTCTCCACCTGCAGAACCACTCCTTTATTGGGGGTGTCTTGCTTATTGCCTATAATTTCCACCTGTTGTCTATTCCATTTGCACAACAGCATGTGAAATGTATTGTCAATCAGTGTTGCTTCCTAAGTGGACAGTTTGATTTCACAGAAGTGTGATTGACTTGGAGTTACATTGTGTTGTTTAAGTGTTCCCTTTATTTTTTTGAGCAGTATATTTTTCAAGCCAGGATTCTATAAGGTTCCCGGAAGCCAGTACCGGTGTTCCGGTCCAGTCAAGCACACGACTCTACTTCCCCTAGTTTCTAAACTTAGTATGTAAAAGTGGAACTTCCTAGTTTATCCAAGCCTGACACAGATGTAATAAATATTGAATATTAAAACACAGTGTCACACACACTGTCAAAACCGTGGTAGAACACTCAGTGTCACACACTGTCAAAACCGTGGTAGAACACTCAGTGTCACACACTGTCAAAACCGTGGTAGAACACTCAGTGTCACACACTGTCAAAACCGTGGTAGAACACTCAGTGTCACACTGTCAAAACCGTGGTAGAACACTCAGTGTCACACACTGTCAAAACCGTGGTAGAACACTCAGTGTGACACACACACTGTCAAAACCGTGGTAGAACACTCAGTGTGACACACACACTGTCAAAACCGTGGTAGAACACTCTGTCACACACTGTCAAAACCGTGGTAGAACACTCAGTGTCACACACTGTCAAAACCGTGGTAGAACACTCAGTGTCACACACTGTCAAAACCGTGGTAGAACGCTCAGTGTGTCACACACTGTCAAAACCGTGGTAGAACACTCAGTGTGACACACACACTGTCAAAACCGTGGTAGAACGCTCAGTGTGACACACACACTGTCAAAACCGTGGTAGAACGCTCAGTGTGACACACACACTGTCAAAACCGTGGTAGAACGCTCAGTGTGACACACACACTGTCAAAACCGTGGTAGAACGCTCAGTGTGACACACACACTGTCAAAACCGTGGTAGAACGCTCAGTGTGACACACACACTGTCAAAACCGTGGTAGAACGCTCAGTGTGACACACACACTGTCAAAACCGTGGTAGAACGCTCAGTGTGACACACACTGTCAAAACCGTGGTAGAACACTCAGTGTGACACACACTGTCAAAACCGTGGTAGAACACTCAGTGTGACACACACTGTCAAAACCATGGTAGAACACTCAGTGTGACACACACTGTCAAAACCGTGGTAGAACACTCAGTGTGACACACACTGTCAAAACCGTGGTAGAACACTCAGTGTGACACACACTGTCAAAACCGTGGTAGAACACTCTGTCACACACACTGTCAAAACCGTGGTAGAACACTCTGTCACACACACACTGTCAAAACCGTGGTAGAACACTCTGTCACACTGTCAAAACCGTGGTAGAACACTGTCAAAACCGTGGTAGAACACTGTCACACTGTCAAAACCGTGGTAGAACACTCTGTCACACTGTCAAAACCGTGGTAGACAGTGTCACACACACTGAAAACATTGATAGACGAGTCACAGGATAGATGGACAAATCAGAGGTAAAAAATAAAATATGTTTTCCCATTTCCTCTTTTAAACAGGGATATTACCTACAAACACACACATCTAACCCGAGCCTGACCCACTCATTAACATGACCCATTCATTAACATGACCCATTCATTAACATGACCCATTCATTAACATGACCCATTCATTAATATGACCCATTCATTAACATGACCCATTCATTAATATGACCCATTCATTAACATGACCCATTCATTAATATGACCCATTCATTAACATGACCCATTCATTAACATGACCCATTCATTAACATGACCCATTCATTAATATGACCCATTCATTAATATGACCCATTCATTAATATGACCCATTCATTAATATGACCCATTCATTAACATGACCCATTCATTAATATGACCCATTCATTAACATGACCCATTCATTAACATGACCCATTCATTAATATGACCCATTCATTAACATGGACAGAGAGAAAGGGGGAGGGGAGGAGAGGAGAGCAGAGAGAGGGATCACTAAGCGGGTGAATCATCTATAATATCACAACACACTGTTCCTGTTTAGTCACTCCTATTCTAGGGAGGTCTGGACTACAATATAAAACACTGTTCCTGTTTAGTCACTCCTATTCTAGGGAGGTCTGGACTACAATATAAAACACTGTTCCTGTTTAGTCACTCCTATTCTAGGGAGGTCTGGACTACAACATAAAACACTGTTCCTGTTTAGTCACTCCTATTCTAGGGAGGTCTGGACTACAACATAAAACACTGTTCCTGTTTAGTCACTCCTATTCTAGGGAGGTCTGGACTACAATATAAAACACTGTTCCTGTTTAGTCACTCCTATTCTAGGGAGGTCTGGACTACAATATAAAACACTGTTCCTGTTTAGCCACTCCTGTTCTAGGGAGGTCTGGACTACAATATAAAACACTGTTCCTGTTTAGTCACTCCTATTCTAGGGAGGTCTGGTCTGGTCTACAATATAAAACACTGTTCCTGTTTAGTCACTCCTATTCTAGGGAGGTCTGGACTACAATATAAAACACTGTTCCTGTTTAGTCACTCCTATTCTAGGGAGGTCTGGACTACAACATAAAACACTGTTCCTGTTTAGTCATTCCTATTCTAGGGAGGTCTGGACTACAATATAAAACACTGTTCCTGTTTAGTCACTCCTATTCTAGGGAGGTCTGGTCTGGACTACAATATAAAACACTGTTCCTGTTTAGTCACTCCTATTCTAGGGAGGTCTGGTCTACAATATATGAACCGAGGGAAGGAAGAAGAGGCGAGGAAGAGAGAGAAGGGGATAAGGAAAGCTTGATTGAGTTACTTGGGAGAGGTAGAAAGGGGAGGGTGAGTTTTTCTTCTCTGATAATAAGACAAAATGCCCTAAGGCTTATCAGAACGTGTGTGTGTGTTTGATGATGTGCCCCAGCAGTAGTAAATGAAGCCATTATCTGTTTTTACAAGGCAAACGTCCATTGGAGTGTGTGGAGAGGAAAGCACTGTTATCTAGTACCAGTTCAGTGGGGTGTAGAGGAGAGGACTGTTATCTAGTACCAGTTCAGTGGGGTGTAGAGGAGAGGACTGTTATCTAGTACCAGTTCAGTGGGGTGTAGAGGAGAGGACTGTTATCTAGTACCAGTTCAATGGGGTGTAGAGGAGAGGACTGTTATCTAGTACCAGTTCAGTGGGGTGTAGAGGAGAGGACTGTTATCTAGTACCAGTTCAGTGGGGTGTAGAGGAGAGGACTGTTATCTAGTACCAGTTCAGTGGGGTGTAGAGGAGAGGACTGTTATCTAGTACCAGTTCAGTGGGGTGTAGAGGAAAGGGCTGTTATCTAGTACCAGTTCAGTGGGGTGTAGAGGAGAGGACTGTTATCTAGTACCAGTTCAGTGGGGTGTAGAGGAAAGGGCTGTTATCTAGTACCAGTTCAGTGGGGTGTAGAGGAGAGGGCTGTTATCTAGTACCAGTTCAGTGGGGTGTAGAGGAGAGGGCTGTTATCTAGTACCAGTTCAGTGGGGAGGAGAGGACTGTTATCTAGTACCAGTTCAGTGGGGTGTAGAGGAGAGGACTGTTATCTAGTACCAGTTCAGTGGGGTGTAGAGGAGAGGAGAGGGCTGTTATCTAGTACCAGTTCAGTGGGGTGTAGAGGAGAGGGCTGTTATCTAGTACCAGTTCAGTGGGGTGTAGAGGAGAGGAAAGGGCTGTTATCTAGTACCAGTTCAGTGGGGTGTAGAGGAAAGGGCTGTTATCTAGTACCAGTTCAGTGGGGTGTAGAGGAGAGGAGAGGACTGTTATCTAGTACCAGTTCAGTGGGGTGTAGAGGAGAGGAGAGGACTGTTATCTAGTACCAGTTCAGTGGGGTGTAGAGGAGAGGAAAGGGCTGCTATCTAGTACCAGTTCAGTGGGGTGTAGAGGAGAGGAAAGGGCTGTTATCTAGTACCAGTTCAGTGGGGTGTAGAGGAGAGGACTGTTATCTAGTACCAGTTCAGTGGGGTGTAGAGGAGAGGACTGTTATCTAGTACCAGTTCAGTGGGGTGTAGAGGAGAGGACTGTTATCTAGTACCAGTTCAGTGGGGTGTAGAGGAGAGGACTGTTATCTAGTACCAGTTCAGTGGGGTGTAGAGGAGAGGAGAGGACTGTTATCTAGTACCAGTTCAGTGGGGTGTAGAGGAGAGGAAAGGGCTATTATCTAGTACCAGTTCAGTGGGGTGTAGAGGAGAGGAGAGGGCTGTTATCTAGTACCAGTTCAGTGGGGTGTAGAGGAGAGGAAAGGGCTGCTATCTAGTACCAGTTCAGTGGGGTGTAGAGGAGAGGGCTGTTATCTAGTACCAGTTCAGTGGGGTGTAGAGGAAAGGGCTGTTATCTAGTACCAGTTCAGTGGGGTGTAGAGGAGAGGAGAGGGCTGTTATCTAGTACCAGTTCAGTGGGGTGTAGAGGAAAGGAAAGTTACCTAAATGTAACTCATTGATACGTAACCAATAAAAACAACATATTGATCTGAAACATGTAAAACCAGAGAGGCTGTGGGTCGCTGCATTTTAATAAGGCCTGGTAACATGTTAGTAAGGCCTGGTAACATGTTAGTAAGGCCTGGTAACATGTTAGTAAGGCCTGGTAACATGTTAGTAAGGGAAGACCCCCTCCAAATGGACAAAAATGAATGGGAACATATTGGCACTGTACGAATCATACACCCAATGGACAATACCATCCAATTTGGCCCATATTCATCCAAATCATATTGCAAATGTCATATGGCAAATGCCAAGTGTCACACCCCAAAAATCCTATCCTATAAATGGCATTTATACTGCCCAAATGATATATAGCCCTATGTTAAGCCATGAATCAACCTAGATGGTCTACTTGTCATGTATGATGAGGGAGAAGTGGGACTCTGTTTTTTAACGATTTTTTGAAAAACGTCCAAAATGACCATTACCATCACGAATTTGACATGCTCAAAAATACTGCAGAAATGCAAAATTGACTGGCCTGATGAAATCAGGATGGCCGGGCAGTGACTGTGGTTGTTGTGGTGTTTTCATCATGTCCATTTGGTGATGTTTTTCACTATTGAATCATATAGCAAATGTAACATATGTTGCAATGGGCATTTAGCATCACGAATTTGACATGCTCAAAAATACTGCAGAAATAAGCCCCACACTGTGTCACTATGTCCTGGCTGTGTGTGTGGTGTGTGTGTGTGTGTGTGTGTGTGTGTGTGTGTGTGTGTGTGTGTGTTATTTTTTTTTGCAAATCTGATGGGATAAATGACTGATTTACAGTTCATGAGGGTTGCCTAGTCACAAATATGAAGTTTTGGAAAGATGACTTTTTTAACCCTTAAAAACAGCTACTGTGACCCCAATTTAAGGCACTTCCGGTTGGCACAGGAAGCTTAGAATCGCCACACGTTGTCATTGGGGTAGGCTTTCACAGAATCCTTAAGTCTTTACGTTAAGAATTGACTGATCTACACAGGGTTGAATTCAGTGACTTTCACAATCTGTAGGTTGGTTATATCAAAACACCTTTAGGGTGTTTAACAACTTCCGGTTGCTCCAGGAAGCTTAGAATCGACACAGGTAGACCTCACAGTAGCCTGATGGATTGTCATCGAAGATAGGTTCATCAGGCATTTACCATCACGAGTTTGACATGCTCAAAAATACAGCAGAAATGCATAATTGACTGGCCCGATGAACTCGGGATGGCCGGGCAGTACGTGATTCCTCTCCATCGCTCGCTGGGTTGATTTCATCATGTCCATTTGGTGATGTTTTTTCACTGTTGAATCATATTGCAAATGCGCGTTACATCTGCAATATGTTTCAATGGGCATTTAGCATCACGAATTTGAAATGCTGAAAAATACTGCAGAAATGCATAATTGACTGGCCCGATGAACACGGGATGGCTGTGCAGTGACTGTGGTTCCTCTCCATCGCTCGTCACCCAGCAAGTCAGCGTCCATCAGTCAATTAGATGTCATTCTGACACCAAACTGATACCATCTGACACCAAATCCACTTTTTCCAACTTGTTTAGAAGCCAACTATCACATATATCAGAGCAGGCCCATAATTCACAGCGCCTTCAGTTTAAACTATAAAAAAACATAAAACACGTAGTTACATTTTAGCTGCGGGTCCAGCTCTGACATTACTATGTGAGGCGACCCCGAATGCCAAGTTTCAGCTCGATAGGTCATTCGGTGCCCGAGCAACAACCTTAATTGGTGCCGAAAATCCACTTTTTCCCGGGCGTTGCTACGGGGTCCTTGAATGAGCCATCGGACAGAAACGTTGGGGTCCGTCTCTATGGGCCGAGGCGGTTTCAATGCACCTAGTCTTGTGACTCTGGGACATTTCTAAATGTCGCCATTTTCGTGATGGTCAAAATGAATTAAACATATTGCAAATGTACGAGGCTGTTTCTCGGTCTGAGAACCTCCCAGAGCCACATAACTCACCGTGCACTATCGACTTGAGCTCTAGAACAGGTTTCTAAAGTTTCAGAGCTCTAGGTCAAACAGTTCTTTGATCGTTCGAACGAAGGTAAATTTGCAGGCACTGTATGCCTCTAAGCCCCACACTGTGTCACTATGTCCTAGCTGTGTGTGTTAGTTTTTTTTGCAAATCTGATGGGATAAATGACTGATTTACAGTTCATGAGGGTTACCTAGTCACACATATGAAGTTTTGAAATGATCTGACTTTAACCCTTCGAAACAGCCCCTGTGACCCATATTTAAGGCACTTCCGGTTGGCACAGGAAGCTATAAGTAAACACATATCCTGATTGGGGTATGCTTTTACAGAATCCTGAGTAAAGTCTTTACCTTAAGAATTGACTGACTTACACAGGGTTGAATTGAGTGATTTTCACAATCTGCAGGTTGGTTATGTCAAAAGACCTTTAGGGTGTTTTTAACGACTTCCGGTTGCTCCAGGAAGCTTAGAATCGACACAGCTAGACCTCACAGTAGCCTGATGGATTGTTATAGAAGACAGGTTCATCAGGCATTCATAACCCACATAGGCTTCAGGTTGAATTAAGGGGAATAGGCAATGTATTCCTATGGGGAGAGAAGTCATTGCAAACTGTTTGATGTAAACACTTCTTTTCACTGTTAAGGGTTAACCTCTATGGGCTAGGTGGGACGCAAGCGTCCCACCCGTGGTGCACTCCATCAACAGCAGGTGCATTTCAAGAGTGGCAAATTTGAATCCAAATAAATGTCAAAATTCAAATTTTTCAAACATACAACTATTTTACACCCTTTGAAAGATAAACATCTCCTTAATCTAACCACGTTTTACGATTTCAAAAAGGTTTTACGGCGAAAGCATAAATTTAGAGTATGTTAGGACAGTACATTTACAAGAGTTGTGTGTAATGTTTTGTCAATTCAAAGACAGGGTCACCAAAACCATAAAACCAGATAAAATGATGCACTAACCTTTTACAATCTCCATCAGATGACACTCCTAGGACATTATGTTAGACAATGCATGCATTTTTAGTTCTATCAAGTTCATATTTATATCCAAAAACAGCGTTTTACTATGGCATTGATGTTGAGGAAATCGTTTCCCTCCAATAACCGGCAGTCAAGTCAGCACCACAAATTAAATAATTAAAATTAGAAAACATTGGTAAAATATTATATTGTCATTTAAAGAATTATAGATTTACATCTCTTGAACGCAATCAACTTGCCAGATTTAAAAATAACCTTACTGGGAAAATCACACTTTGCAATAATCTGAGCACTGCGCCCAGAAAAATACGCGTTGCGATACAGACAAGCCGTCATGTTGGGGAGATCTAAAATCGAAAATACTATGTAAATAATCCATTACCTTTGATTCTCTTCATCAGATGTCACTTCCAGGTATCACAGGTCCATAACGAATGTAGTTTTGTTCAAAAAAGCTCATCATTTATGTCCAAAAATCTCCGTCTTGTTAGCACATGATCTAAGCCCGCCGGACTTCACTTCATGAACGAGGGGAAAAAATATATTTCCGTTCGTTCAAACATGTCAAACGTTGTATAGCATAAATCATTAGGGCCTTTTTTAACCAGAACATGAATAATATTCAAGGTGGACGAACGCATTCTCTTTTATAACGTATTGGAACGAGGGTACCCAACATGAACTCGCGCGCCAGGTGTCTAATGGGCCATCATCGTTCCATGGCTCTTGTTCGGTCAGATCTCCCTCCAGAAGACTCAAAACACTTTGTAAAGGCTGGTGACATCTAGTGGAAGCAATAGGAAGTGCCAAAATATTCCTCAGCCCCTGTGTTTTTCAATGGCATAGGTTTAAAGGTAATACAACACATCAGGTATCCACTTCCTGTCAGAAAATGTCTCAGGGTTTTGCCTGCCAAATGAGTTCTGTTATACTCACAGACACCATTCAAACAGTTTTAGAAACTTTAGAGTGTTTTCTATCCATATATAATAAGTATATGCATATTCTAGTTACTGGGTAGGATTAGTAACCAGATTAAATCGGGTACATTTTTTTATCCAGCCGTGCAAATACTGCCCCCTAGCCCTAACAGGTTAATGCCACAAGGTCAAGGTTTGCACAGATTGGGAGGACCTCAGGAACATTCCTGAGGTCGAATTGTGCTTCTAACCCCAACGGTTCTCTCGCTGTCACCCAAAAGCACTTGAAATATAGGGCCAGACTTCATTATGGGCCTACTTTTTTTCAAGGTCGCTGCGCTCAGGCCGAGTGAGCTATGGTCAAGCGGGGCATCTCGTTGAACTCGGCACAACCTAGAGATAATGGTAATGCCATTGCAGGCTCTGTGTCTTTTTAAGCACCGCACTCTGTCACTCCATCCTTGCTGTGTGTGTGAGTGAGAGAGCGAGAGAGCGCGAGAGAGAGCGAGAGAGAGCGAGAGAGAGCGAGAGAGAGCGAGAGAGAGCGAGAGCTTTTCTTTGACATCTGTTTGGAGAAATGACTGATTTACAGTTCATGAAGGTTGCATAATCACACATATGAAGTTGTGGGTAGATCTGACCTTTTTAACCCTTCGAAACAGCCCCTATGACTCCATTTTAACCTGTTGGGGCTAGGGGGCAGCATTTGCACGTCTGGATAAAAAAAATGTACCCGATTTAATCTGGTTACTAATCCTACCCAGTAACTAGAATATGCATATACTTATTATATATGGATAGAAAACACTCTAAAGTTTCTAAAACTGTTTGAATGGTGTCTGTGAGTATAACAGAACTCATTTGGCAGGCAAAACCCTGAGACATTTTCTGACAGGAAGTGGATACCTGATGTGTTGTATTGACTTTAAACCTATCCCATTGAAAAACACAGGGGCTTAGGAATATTTTGGCACTTCCTATTGCTTCCACTAGATGTCACCAGCCTTTACAAAGTGTTTTGAGTCTTCTGGAGGGAGATCTGACCGAACAAGAGCCATGGAACGATGATGTCCCGTTAGACACCTGGCGCGCGAGTTCATGTTGGGTACCCTCGTTCCAATACGTTATAAAAGAGTATGCATTCGTCCACCTTGAATATTATTCATGTTCTGGTTAAAAAAGGCCCTAATGATTTATGCTATACAACGTTTGACATGTTTGAACGAACGGAAATATATTTTTTCCCCACGTTCATGACGAGAAGTCCGGCTGGCTTACATCATGTGCTAACGAGACGGAGATTTTTGGACATAAATGATGAGCTTTTTTGAACAAAACTACATTCGTTATGGACCTGTGATACCTGGAAGTGACATCTGATGAAGAGAATCAAAGGTAATGGATTATTTACATAGTATTTTCGATTTTAGATCTCCCCAACATGACGTCTAGTCTGTATCGCAACGCGTATTTTTCTGGGCGCAGTGCTCAGATTATTGCAAAGTGTGATTTCCCAGTAAGGTTATTTTTAAATCTGGCAAGTTGATTGCGTTCAAGAGATGTAAATCTATAATTCTTTAAATGACAATATAATATTTTACCAATGTTTTCTAATTTTAATTATTTAATTTGTGGTGCTGACTTGACTGCCGGTTATTGGAGGGAAACGATTTCCTCAACATCAATGCCATAGTAAAACGCTGTTTTTGGATATAAATATGAACTTGATAGAACTAAAAATGCATGCATTGTCTAACATAATGTCCTAGGAGTGTCATCTGATGGAGATTGTAAAAGGTTA
Source organism: Salmo salar (assembly GCF_965601325.2). Taxonomy (NCBI): domain Eukaryota; kingdom Metazoa; phylum Chordata; class Actinopteri; order Salmoniformes; family Salmonidae; genus Salmo; species Salmo salar. The sequence continues at coordinate 11,217,786 of NC_138302.1, forward strand.
GTGCATCATTTTAGCTGGTTTTATGGTTTTGGTGACCCTGTCTTTGACTTGACAAAACATTACACACAACTCTTGTAAATGTACTGTCCTAACATACTCTAAATTTATGCTTTCGCCGTAAAACCTTTTTGAAATCGTAAAACGTGGTTAGATTAAGGAGATGTTTATCTTTTAAATGGTGTAAAATAGTTGTATTTTTGAAAAATTTGAATTTTGACATTTATTTGGATTCAAATTTGCCGCTCTTGAAATGCACCTGCTGTTGATGGAGTGCACCACGGGTGGCACGCTAGCGTCCCACCTAGCCCCAAGAGGTTAAGGTACTTCTGGTTGACACAGGAAGCTGAAAGTGAACACATATCCTCCTTGGGTTAGGCTCTTATAGAATATTGAGTTTTAAGTCTTTACGTTAAGAACTGACTTATTTAGAGAGGGTTGAACGAGTGTGCGTTTCAGAAAATCACCGAAATCTCACAGAGCTCCGAAACCCGCCTCTAACTTTTTGGGGAATTTTTATTTTTTTTGAATATCACCAATTTGACATTGTACGATTTCTCTTAAATGACGATAGATAAATGTCTGGTTCTTTTTTTCCTGACACCGTAGGCTCATGTACTTTGATGTGAAGCGGTGAAATTAGCACTCTATTTTCATTTTTGACCTTTAATCCCAGAAAAATGGCCTTAACTCAAAAAGCGTTGAGGCCTTGACTCCATCTTGTTTGGGGCCAACTGCCCATTATGCCAAACCTGTGCTCGCCAGGTTTCGTCTTCGAAGTCTTTTCCGTTTAGGTGAAAAGGCCACGTCGTGATTGGTGATGTTTGTTACATTTGCAATATGATTCCATGTGCCCTCCATTCGCCCTCCTGTGGTATAATCCGGGACAGGTGAAAAATTACCAAAATGTGAAAATGTTATTAAAGGAAACCGAACGTCCGAGAGACTTCGTTTGATGACTTCCCGGGAAGATCCGGCCCCGGTGCACGGCCCGGCACCGTCCGCCGATTTTCCAAACGTTCGCGGACGTCTAGTAAGGGACCGTACATTTGCAATATGGACTTCCTCACTAGTCATACAGCAAATGCCGAAATGTTCCCTTCATGTATGTAAGGCCAGGTAACATTTTAGTAAGGCCTGGTAACATCCTGCTTTAGAACATTCACCTACGAAAATTGGACAAATGGAAGGATGTGTGTTTGTTTGTGTGTCTGTTTGTGAGTGTGTGTTGGGATAAGTGTGTGCGTGTGTGTCTCAGGGTGTGTGTGTATATCTTGGTGTGTGTGTGTGTGTGTGTGCGCGCCTCGGGGTGTGTGTGTGCGCGCCTCGGGGTGTGTGTGTGTGCGCGCCTCGGGGTGTGTGTGTGTGCGCGCCTCGGGGGTGTGTGTGTGTGCGCCTCGGGGGTGTGTGTGTGTGCGCGCCTCGGGGGTGTGTGTGTGTGCGCGCCTCGGGGGTGTGTGTGTGTGCGCGCCTCGGGGGTGTGTGTGTGTGCGCGCCTCGGGGGTGTGTGTGCGCGCCTCGGGGGTGTGTGTGTGTGTGTGTCATACTATCTTTAAAGAGGAAGGAAAACCCAGTCTCCTAAAGTGTCATTAGTAATCTAAATAAGTAGAGAGGAACACCTTCATCTTCTCTCTTAATGAAGGAGAGAGACAGAGAGAGAGAAAGAACGAGAGAGCGAGAGAGGGATGAAGAGGAGAGCGGGATGAAGAGGACAGCGAGAGAGGGATGAAGAGGAGAGAGAGAGATGAAGAGGAGAGAGAGAGAGATGAAGAGGAGAGAGAGAGATGAAGAGGAGAGAGAGAGAGAGATGAAGAGGAGAGAGAGAGAGATGAAGAGGAGAGAGAGAGGGATGAAGAGGAGAGAGAGAGAGAGATGAAGAGGAGAGAGAGAGAGAGATGAAGAGGAGAGAGAGAGAGATGAAGAGGAGAGAGAGAGAGAGATGAAGAGGAGAGAGAGAGAGAGATGAAGGGGAGAGAGAGAGAGATGAAGGGGAGAGAGAGAGAGAGAGAGCGAGATGAAGAGGAGAGCGAGATGAAGAGGAGAGCGAGATGAAGAGGAGAGCGAGATGAAGAGGAGAGCGAGATGAGAGGAGAGAGAGAGATGAAGGGGAGAGAGAGAGATGGAGGGGAGAGAGAGAGATGGAGGGGAGAGAGAGAGATGGAGGGGGAGAGAGAGATGGAGGGGAGAGAGAGATGGAGGGGAGAGAGAGATGGAGGGGAGAGAGAGAAATGAAGAGGAGAGAGAGAGGGATGAAGAGGAGAGGGATGAAGAGGAGAGGGATGAAGAGGAGAGGGATGAAGAGGAGAGGGATGAAGAGGAGAGGGATGAAGAGGAGAGAGAGATGAAGAGGAGAGAGAGATGAAGAGGAGAGAGAGAGAGAGATGAAGGAGAGAGAGAGAGATGAAGGAGAGAGAGAGAGAGATGAAGAGGAGAAAGAGAGAGGGATGAAGAGGAGAAAGAGAGAGGGATGAAGAGGAGAGAGGGATGAAGAGGAGAGAGAGAGGGATGAAGAGGAGAGAGAGAGAGAGATGAAGAGGAGAGAGAGATGAAGAGGAGAGAGAGAGAGAGATGAAGAGGAGAGAGAGATGAAGAGGAGAGAGAGATGAAGAGGAGAGAGAGAGAGAGGGATGAAGAGGAGAGAGAGAGAGAGGGATGAAGAGGAGAGAGAGAGAGAGGGATGAAGAGGAGAGAGAGAGAGAGAGGGATGAAGAGGAGAGAGAGAGAGAGGGATGAAGAGGAGAGAGAGAGAGAGGGATGAAGAGGAGAGAGAGAGAGAGGGATGAAGAGGAGAGAGAGAGAGAGGGATGAAGAGGAGAGAGAGAGAGAGGGATGAAGAGGAGAGAGAGAGAGAGGGATGAAGAGGAGAGAGAGAGAGAGGGATGAAGAGGAGAGAGAGAGAGAGGGATGAAGAGGGAGAGAGAGAGAGGGATGAAGAGGAGAGAGAGAGAGGGATGAAGAGGAGAGAGAGAGGGGGATGAAGAGGAGAGAGAGAGGGGGATGAAGAGGAGAGAGAGAGGGGGATGAAGAGGAGAGAGAGAGGGAGGGATGAAGAGGAGAGAGAGAGAGGGAGGGATGAAGAGGAGAGAGAGAGAGAGGGAGGGATGAAGAGGAGAGAGAGAGAGGGAGGGATGAAGAGGAGAGAGAGAGAGGAGGGATGAAGAGGAGAGAGAGAGGGAGGGATGAAGAGGAGAGAGAGAGGGAGGGAGGGATGAAGAGGAGAGAGAGAGAGAGAGAGAGAGGGATGAAGAGGAGAGAGAGAGAGAGGGATGAAGAGGAGAGAGAGAGGGATGAAGAGGAGAGAGAGAGAGAGAGAGGGATGAAGAGGAGAGAGAGGGATGAAGAGGAGAGAGAGAGAGATGAAGAGGAGAGAGAGAGAGAGGGATGAAGAGGAGAGAGAGAGGGATGAAGAGGAGAGAGAGAGAGAGAGAGGGATGAAGAGGGAGAGAGAGAGAGAGAGAGAGATGAAGAGGAGAGAGAGAGAGAGAGAGAGAGATGAAGAGGAGAGAGAGAGAGAGAGAGAGAGATGAAGAGGAGAGAGAGAGAGAGAGAGAGAGATGAAGAGGAGAGAGAGAGAGAGAGAGAGAGGGATGAAGAGGAGAGAGAGAGAGAGAGAGAGAGGGATGAAGAGGAGAGAGAGAGAGAGAGAGAGAGGGATGAAGAGGAGAGAGAGAGAGAGAGGGATGAAGAGGAGAGAGAGAGAGAGAGGGATGAAGAGGAGAGAGAGAGAGAAGAGGGATGAAGAGGAGAGAGAGAGAGATGAAGAGGAATGAAGAGGAGAGAGAGAGATGAAGAGGAGAGAGAGAGAGAGGGATGAGAGAGGAGAGAGAGAGAGGAGAGAGAGGGATGAAGAGGAGAGAGAGGAGATGAAGAGGAGAGAGATGAGAGAGGAGAGAGAGAGATGAAGAGGAGAGAGGAGAGATGAAGGGAGAGAGATGAAGGAGGAGAGAGGAGAGAGATGAAGAGGAGAGAGAGAGAGATGAAGAGGAGAGAGAGAGAGAGAGGATGAAGAGGAGAGAGAGAGATGAGAGAGGAGAGAGAGAGAGAGAGAGATGAAGGGGAGAGAGAGAGAGAGAGAGATGAAGGGGAGAGAGAGAGAGAGATGAAGAGGAGAGAGAGAAAGATATGAAGAGGAGAGAGAGAGGGATGAAGAGGAGAGAGATGAAGAGGAGAGAGATGAAGAGGAGAGAGATGAAGAGGAGAGAGAGAGGGAGATGAAGAGGAGAGAGAGAGGGATGAAGAGGAGAGAGTGGGAGATGAAGAGGAGAGAGAGGGGATGAAGAGGAGAGAGAGAGAGAGGGATGAAGAGGAGAGAGAGAGAGAGGGATGAAGAGGAGAGAGAGAGAGAGGGATGAAGAGGAGAGAGAGAGAGAGGGATGAAGAGGAGAGAGAGAGAGAGGGATGAAGAGGAGAGAGAGAGAGGGATGAAGAGGAGAGAGAGAGAGGGATGAAGAGGAGAGAGAGAGAGGGATGAAGAGCAGAGAGAGAGAGGGATGAAGAGCAGAGAGAGAGAGGGATGAAGAGGAGAGAGAGAGAGGGATGAAGAGGAGAGAGAGAGAGGGATGAAGAGGAGAGAGAGAGGGATGAAGTGGAGAGAGAACGGAACAGTGGAGTTCACAGTAACCATTAGAAAATGGTTTGGAACCTGAGGCCAGAAAGATCTGACAATTAGACCAGAACACACAGGGACAGGAAGAGTCTGTGTGACCAGAACACACAGGGACAGGAAGTGTGTGACAGAAAGAAAGTGACAGGAAAAGCTACCCTTCATGTCTACCTCAGACAACGTGAAGGTCCTCCAAATATGTAGGCAGACTCTAAACTAGCAGTCTGATCTATAACTCTAGTTGATAGTGTCCCACCACTGCTGTGGAATAGGGAATCTAATCACTGTGTGGCTTTAGGGACCATCAGGACTGGGACAACAGTAGGACTGATTCTATTAAGATCCCTCTATCCAGCGGATGTGTACCAAACTCACTAAAAGTGGCAGTAATAAAGCCTCTCTTGAAAAAGTCAAACCTTGACCCAGAAAATATTTTTTTAAACTAATCGGCCTATATCGAACCTTCCATTGCTCTCAAAAATGTTAGAAAAAGCTGTTGCGCAGCAACTCACTGCCTTCCTGAAGGCAAACAATGTATACGAAACGCTTCAGTCTGGTTTTACACCCCATCATAGCACTGAGACTGCACTTGTGAAGGTGGTAAATTACCTTTTAATGGCGTTAGACCGAGGCTCTGCATCTGTCCTCGTGCTCCTAGACCTTAGTGCTGATTTTGATACCATCGATCACTACATTCTCTTGGAGAGATTGGAAACCCAAATTGGTCTACACGGACAAGTTCTGGCCTGGTTTAGATCTTATCTGTCGGAAAGATATCAGTTTGTCTCTGTGAATGGTTTGTCCTCTGACAAATAAACTGTACATTTCGGTGTTCCTCAAGGTTCCGTTTTAGGACCACTATTGTTTTCACTATATATTTTACCTCTTGGGGATGTCATTTGACATGGTGAAACATGGTGAAGCCCCAAAATTGCCCTCGCTGGAAGCCTGTGTTTCAGACATAAGGAAGTGGACGGCTGCAAACTTTCTACTTTTAAACTCGGACAACACAGAGATGCTAGTTCTAGGTCCCAAGAAACAAAGAGATCTTCTGTTGAATCTGACAATTAATCTTGATGGTTGTACAGTCGTCTCAAATAAAACTGAAGGACCTCGGCGTTACTCTGGACCCTGATCTCTCTTTTGACGAACATATCAAGATTGTTTCAAGGACAGCTTTTTTCCATCTGCGTAACATTGCAAAGATTAGAAATGTTCTGTCCAAAATTGATGTAGAAAAATGTATCAATGCTTTTGTTACTTCTAAGTTAGAGTACTGCAATGCTCTACTTTCTGGCTACCCAGATAAAGCACTAAATAAACTTCAGTTAGTGCTAAATACAGCCGCTAGAATCCTGACTAAAACCAAAAAATGTGATCATATTACTCCAGTGTTAGCCCCCTACACTGGCTTCCTGTTAAGGCAAGGCATGATTTCAAGGTTTTACTGCTAACCTACAAAGCATTACATGGGTTTGCTCCAACCTATCTTTCCGATTTGGTCCTGCCGTACATACCTACACGTACGCTACGGTCACAAGACGCAGGCCTCCTAATTGTCCCTAGAATTTCTAAGCAAACAGCTGGAGGCAGGGCTTTCTCCTATAGAGCTCCATTTTTATGGAATGGGCTGCCTACCCATGTGAGAGACGCAGACTCGGTCTCAACCTTTAAGTCTTTACTGAAGACTCATCTCTTCAGTAGGTCCTATGATTAAGTGTAGTGGCCCAGAAGTGTGAAGGTGAACAGAAAGGCACTGGAGCAACGAACCGCCCTTGCTGTCTCTGCCTAGCCGGTTCCCCTCTCTCCACTGGGATTCTCTGCCTCTAACCCTATTACAGGGGCCGAGTCACTGGCTTACTGGTGCTCTTCCATGCCGTTCCTAGGAGGGGTGCATCACTTGAGTGGGTTGAGTCACTGACGTGGTCTTCCTGTCTGGGTTGGCACCCCCCTTGGGTTGTGCCGTGGCGGATATCTTTGTGTGCTATACTCGGCCTTGTCTCAGGATGGTAAGTTGGTGGTTGAAGATATCCCTCTAGTTGTATCCTGCCTGTGTGGGTGTGGGTCTCTGTCTGTCTGTCTGTCTGTCTGTCTGTCTGTCTGTCTGTCTGTCTGTCTGTCTGTCTGTCTGTCTGTCTGTCTGTCTGTCTGTCTGTCTGTCTGTCTGTCTGTCTGTCTGTCTGTCTGTCTGTCTGTGTGTCTGTCTGTCTGTGTGTGTGTGTGTGTGTGTGTCCCCAGTCCACCTGGCCATGCTGCTGCTCCAGTTTCAACTGTTCTGCCTGCTGCTATGGAACCCTGACCTGTTCACCGGACGTGCTACCTGTCCCAGACCTGCTGTTTCAACTCTCTAGAGACAGCAGCAGTGGTGGTAGAGATACTCTCAATGATCGGCTATGAAAAGCCAACTGACATTTACTCCTGAGGTGCTGACCTGTTGCACCCTCAACAACTACTGTGATTATTATTATTATTTGACCCTGCTGGTCATTTATGAACATTTGAACATCTTGGCCATGTGCTGTTATAATCTCCACCCGACACAGCCAGAAGAGGACTGGCCACCCCTCATAGCCTGGTTCCTCTAGGTTTCTTCCTAGGTTTTGGCCTTTCTAGGGAGTTTTTCCTAGCCACCGTGCTTCTACACCTGCATTGCTTGCTGTTTGGGGTTTTAGGCTGGGTTTCTGTACAGCACTTTGAGATATCAGCTGATGTAAGAAGGGCTATATAAATACATTTGATTTGATTACATGGATTTATTGTGAAGGTGTAGACTATATTACATGGATTTATTGTGAAGGTGTAGACTATATTACATGGATTTATTGTGAAGGTGTAGGATATATATAAGGTGTAGACATTCCTAAAGGTCAGCATCAGAGACTGTGTGTGGAAGCCAGGACATGCTAAACGTTTTTATGTTAATTAGCGGTCTATCGCCGTGAGACCGGCAGGTATTTGCTTGACATTCAGCGGCTGACAGAATGTCACAGCCTGAGTTGAAACTAGTTTGTCCACTGAGTAACACTTGAGAAATTCTTCAGACATTCAGGGTCGTGATCGAAAGACGGCCAGTGAAATAATTTAGTTACATTGGGTTCCCATTCTGACGGTCCCTAAACACACTACCGTAAGACTCTAAAATCACCCTGTCTGTCTGTCCCACTCTAAACACATGAGAACTACCATCTCTCTCACAAACCAATTGCCAAGTATGTGAACGGTGGCGAAGCATGAAGACCCAGCAGGCCCTGGCTGGAACAGTCACTTCATTGGTGGACCAAAAGCACATAACTCCTGCAAGCTGGGGAGAGACCGCACACACACACACTAACACACACACACACAGCAGAGCCAACCCCTCCAGCCAATTTAAAAGTGAAGGGGATCAGGTCCACATAGAGAGGTAGTTTCGAAACTTGGTGAGACGTGAGAGGCAGGATTAGATGGTGTGTCTCTCTTGGTGAGATGTGAGAGGCAGGATTACATGGTGTCTCTCTCTCTAGGTGTGTGCGGTGAAGGATTATACAGTCATCTAATAGGAGATGTAAAATCCAGAAAAGAGCTGTTAAATTCTACAACCACCTAAAAGGAAGCGATTCCCAAACCTTCCATAACAAAGCCATCACCTACAGAGAGATGAACCTGGAGAAGAGTCCCCTAAGCAAGCTGGTCCTGGGGCTCTGTTCACAAACACAAACACACCCCACGGAGCCCCAGGACAGCAGCACAATTAGACCCAACCAACTAAAAGAAAATGACTTGACACATTGGAAGGAAATCACCAAAAACACAGAGCAAACTAGACTGCTATTTGGCCCTAAACAGAGAGTACACAGTGGCAGAATACCTGGCCACTGTGACTGACCCAAACTTAAGGAAAGCTTTGACTATGTACAGACTCAGTGAGCATAGCCTTGCTATTGAGAAAGGCCACCATAGGCAGACATGGCTCTCAAGAGAAGACAGGCTATGTGCACACTGCCCACAAAATGAGATGGAAACTGAGCTGCACTTCCTAACCTCCTTCCAAATGTATGACCATATTAGAGACATATTTCCCTCAGATTACACAGACCTTCAAAGAATTTGGGAAAAAATCTAATTTTGAGAAACTCCCATATCTGCTGGGTGAAATACCACAGTGTGCCATCACAGCAGCAATATGTGTGACCTGTTGCCACAAGAAAAGGGCAACCAGTGAAGAACAAACACCATTGTAAATACAACCCATATTTATTTTACCTTTTGTACACCATTATAACACTGCACATAGACATATGACATTTGAAATGTGTCTATTCAATTGAATAGAGAGATCTAAGGCCCATGTTCTCCTTGGCTGCAGTAGTACACACACACAGAGAGAGAGAGAGACACAGAGAGACACAGAGAGAGAGAGAGAGACAGAGAGAAGAGAGAAAAAGAGAAAGAGAGAGAAAGAAAAAGAGAGAAAGGGACAGAGAGAGAGAGAAAAAGAGAAAGAGGGAGAAAGAAAGAGAGAGAGAAAAAGAGAGAGAGGGACAGAGAGAGAGAGAAAAAGAGAAAGAGGGAGAAAGAAAAAGAGAGAGAGAGGGACAGTGAAAGAGAGAGGCAGAGAGACAGACCCCTCATCAAAGACACTGCTCCCTCTCTGTCTGTCAGTCAAACCTTTCTTCAATGGCCAATACTGCACTTGTTCCCATGTCATTGTCAACCGTGGGAAAGTAATGATGCCCTACTGTCTATGTCTGTCTCAGTCTGTCACCTATCAAACTTCACACAGTCTGTCACCTATCAAACAGTCGGTCTGTCACCTATCAAACTAAACACAGTGTCAGTCTATCTGTCCATTACATATCCAGTTCAATCCAACACAGTCTGTCCACAGCAATGCTTAAACCACATCAGGAGACCACGGTTTATTAGATCAGGGAAAGATCAGGTAGTTTCCCTTTTAATTCAATTGTGCACCTAGCAAGAGACCGTTGTGTTTGGCTAGCAGTGTTTCTGTAGCCTACCGTACAACGTAGGGCATACATGTGATGGCAGAGTTAGCAAAACAAACCCCCACCTGATTGACACAAATCATCATGATATCATTCTGCCAGGTAAAACTGCTCTGCAGTCAGCATTTAATAGGGAGAGCCTTTAGAAATGCCTGTTTCGGCTGCTAACTGCCTACAAAACCATAAGACTATAAATAGAATCGACGAAGCCATGGTAGCGTCGCTTCTAGTCCTTAGGAAACTGTGCAGTATTTTATGTTTTTTATTATTTCTTACATTCTTAGCCCAGTAAACCTTAAGTCTTATCCAATAGTTCTTCCCGGCTGTATGTAATATCAGAGAGACGTTAACGTAGCAATATTACGACCAGGAATACAACTTTCTCAAAGCGGATCCTTTGTCTGCACCTCCCAGGGCATTTGAACTGATTCCAGAGGCCGACCCAAAACAACGCCGTCGGAGGAGAGGGTGCCGGAGCGGTCTTCTTGTGAGGGTTCAGATGCGCGCCCACCACCCACCGCTTCCCAGTATATTACGAGCTAATGCCCAGTCCCTAGTTAACAAAGTCGACATCGAAATCAGGGCAAGAGTTGCTTTCCAAAGAAATATCCGGGATTGTAACATACTCTGTTTCACGGAAACATAGCTAGCTTGGGACATGCTTTCAAAGTCAGTACAGCTAATGGGATTTTCAGTGCATCGCGCTAACAGGAATAAACATCTGCCCGGTAAGAAGAAGGGCGGGGGTGTATGTTTCATGATTAACAACTCATGGTGTAATTGTAACAACATACAGGAACTCAAGTCCTTTCGTTCACCTGACCTAGAATTCCTCACATGCCGACCGTATTATCTCCCAAGAGAACTCTCCTCGGTTATTGTCACAGCCGTGTTTATTCCCCCGCAAGCGGATACCAAGGCAGCCATCAAGGAACTTCACTGGACTTTATGCAAATTGGAAACCATATATCCGGAGGTTTCATTTATTGTAGCTGGGACTTTCAACAAAGCTAATTTGAGAACAAGGCTACCTAAATTCTATCAGCATATTGATTGCAGTACACGAGCGAGTAACACGCTCGACCATTGCTACTCTAACTTCTGCGATGCATAGAAGGCCCTCCCCCGCCCTCCTTTTGGCAAATCTGACCACGACTCCATCTTGTTGCTCCCCTCCTATTGGCAGAAACTAAAACAGGAAGCGCCCGTGCTTAGGCCTATCCAACGTGGACTGGAATATGTTCCGGGTAGCCTCAGAGAACAACATTGATGCTGACTCGGTGAGCGAGTTCATAAGGACGTCTGTAAGAGATGTCGTACCCACTGTGACCATTAAAATCCTCCTGTAGATTGATGGCAGCATTCGCACAAAACTGAAAGCATGTACCACTAACAAAGACTGTGGGCTCTCCTTCTCCGTGGCCAACGTGAGTAAAACATTTAAACGTGTTAAACCTCGCAAGGTTTAATGCCCAGACGGCATACCTAGCCGCGTCCTCAGAGCACGCGCAGACCAGCTGGCTGGTGTATTTACGGACATATTCAATCTCTCCCTATCCCAGTCACCACATGATTCAAGATGGCCACCATTGTTCCTGTTCCCAAGAAAGCCCAGGTAACAACTAAATGACTATCGCCCCGTAGCAGTTACTTTGGTCATCATGAAGTGCTTTGAGAAACTAGTCAAGGATCATATCACCTCTACCCTACCTGTCACCCTAGACCCACTCCAATTTGCTTACCGCCCCAATAGGTCCACAGACGATGCAATTTCCATCACACTGCCCTATCCCATCTGGACAAGAGGAATACCTATGCAAGAATGTTGTTCATTGACTACAGCTCAGCATTCAACACCATAGTACCCTCCAAACTCATCATTAAGCTTGAGTCCCTGGGTCTTGACCGTGCCCTGTGCAACTGGGTCCTGGACTTCCTGATGCCCCCCCCCAAGTGGTGAAAGTAGGAAACATCTCCACTACGCTGATCCTCAACACTGGGGCCCCACACGGGTCTGTACTCCCTGTTCACCCACCACTGCATGGCCATGCACGCCTCCAACTCAATCATCAAGTTTGCAGACATAACAGTAGTGGGCTTGATCACCAACGACGAGACAGCCTACAGGGAGGAGGTGAGGGCCCTCGGAGAAAAAAACTCAATGTCAGCAAAACAAAAAAGATTATTGTGGACTTCAGGACAGCAGTCCCCCCCCATCCACATCAACAGGACAGCAGTCCCCCCCATCCCCATCCACAGGACAGCAGTCCCCCCCCATCCACAGGACAGCAGTCCCCCCCCATCCACAGGACAGCAGTCCCCCCCATCCACATCAACAGGACAGCAGTGGAGAAGGTGGAAAGTTAAATTCCTGAGTGTATCACTGACAATTTGAAATAGTCCACCCACTAACTTTTACAGGGGCACACACCGCCTGGTATGGCAACTGCACCGCCCATAACAGGAAGGCTCTCCAGAGGGTGGTACGGTCTGCACAACGCATCACTGGGGGCAAACTACCTGCCCTCCAGGACACCTACAACACCCGATGTCACAGGAAGGCAAAAAAGATCAAGGACAATAACCACCCAAGCCAGCAACCCTTCTATCTCAAGGCCATCAAACTGCTAAACAGACAAAACCAGCAGAGAGAGGTGGCTGCCTACCTACAGACTTGATATCATAGACTACTTTAATTGTTTTTACATTTACATTTGAGTCATTAGCAGACGCTCTTATCCAGAGCGACTTACAGTAGTGAGTGCATACATTTCATACATTTTTTTTCTGTGCTGGCCCCCCGTGGGAATCGAACCCACAACCCTGGCGTTGCAAACACCATGCTCTGCTAAATGGAACACTAGTCACTATAATAATGCTTACATATCTCACATCACTTCTCATATGTATATACTGTAACAAGCCTACCAGACGAACTAAAAAAACTTCTAGGCTCGCTTCAAGGCAAGTAACACTGAAACATGCAGGAGAGCATCAGCTGTTCCCGATGACTGTGTGATCACGTACTCCGTAGCCGATGTGAGTAAGACCTTTAAACAGGTCAACATTCACAAGGACGCAGGGCCACACGGATTACCAGGACGTGTACTGAGAGCATGCGCTGACCAACTGGCAAGTGTCCACTGACTGTTTCCGGTCACAACTTGCAGACTTGTTTACGCTGCTGTGCGTTTTTGTTGCCGATCTTACTTTGATACCTGACGGTTTTTTACTTTTTCATTACCGTATATTTTTACTTTTTCCCTCACTCAACTTTTTTCCTCACTCAACTTTTTTCATTCATCCCCGGAGGTTTTATCTGGACATGGTTCGTCAGGACTTCAAACAGCCGAAGCTAAGTAACATTAACATGATGCCTTCTAATTGCAGTCGTTGTATTTATAATATACAGGAGAACGATCGCCTTACGGCAAGGATAGCTGTGCTGCAAGCCCAGCTTCAGACGCGATCGTTAGGCAAGGGTAATTTCAGTGTAGGAAAGGATGAAACAGCGTCTGTGCCACCAGTAAGTACAGATAGTAACGTTAGTATAAACCCCCTCGCACGGTCCCCGCAGTCTGGCCCAGGAGTGTGAAGGTGAACGGAAAGGCTGGAGCAACGAACCGCCCTTGCTGTCTCTGCCTTGCCGGTTCCCCTCTTTCCACTGGGATTCTCTGCCTCTAACCCTTTTACAGAGGCTGAGTCACTGGCCTACTGGTGTTCTTCCATGCCGTCCATGGGAGGGGTGCGTCACTTGAGTGGGTTGAGTCACTGACGTGGTCTTCCTGTCTGGGTTGGCGCCCCCCCCCCCCCCCCCCTTGGGTTGTGCCATGGCGGAGATCGTTGTGGGCTATACTCGGCCTTGTCTTAGGACGGTAAGTTGGTGGTTGGAGACATCCCTCTAGTGGTGTGGGGGCTGTGCTTTGGCAAAGTGGGTGGGGTTATATCCTGCCTGTTTGGCCCTGTCCGGGGGTATCATCGGATGGGGCCACAGTGTCTTCTGATCCCTCCTGTCTCAGCCTCCAGTATTTATGCTGCAGTAGTTTATGTGTCGGGGGGCTAGGGTCAGTCTGTTACATCTGGAGTATTTCTCTTGTCTTATCCGGTGTCCTGTGTGTATTTAAATATGCTCTCTCTAATTCTCTCTTTCTCTCTTTCTGTCTTTCTCTCGGAGGACCTGAGCCCTAGGACCATGCCTCAGGACTACCTGGTATGATGACTCCTTGCTGTCCCCAGTCCACCTGGCCGTGCTGCTGCTCCAGTTTCAACTGTTCTGCCTGCGGCTATGGAACCCTGACCTGTTCACCGGACGTGCTTGTTGCACCCTCGACAACTACTATGATTATTATTATTTGACCATGCTGGTCATTTATGAACATTTTAACATTTTAACATTTTGACCATGTTCTGTTTTAATATCCACCCTGCACAGCCAGAAGAGGACTGGCCACCCCTCATAGCCTGGTTCCTCTCTAGGTTTCTTCCTAGGTTTTTGGCCTTTCTAGGGAGTTTTTCCTAGGGAGTTTTTCCTAGCCACCGTGCTTCTTTCACATGCTTTGCTTGCTGTTTGGGGTTTTAGGCTGGGTTTCTGTACAGCACTTTGAGAATATCAGCTGATGTACGAAGGGCTATATAAAAATAAATTTGATTTGATTTGATATTCAACCTCTCCCTGTCCGAGTCTGTAATACCTACATGTTTCAAGCAGACCACCATAGTCCCTGTGCCTAAGAACACTAAGGTAACCTGCCTATATGACTAGCGACCCATAGCACTCATGTCTGTAGCCATGAAATGCTTTGAAAGGCTGGCCATGGCTCACATCAACACCATTATCGCAGAAAAACTAGACCCACTCCAATTTGCATACCGTAACAACAGATCCACAGATGATGCAATCTCTATTGCACTCCACACTGCCCTTTCCCACCTGGACAAAAAGGAACACCTATGTGAGAATGCTTTTCATTGACTACAGCTCAGCGTTCAACATCTTAGTGCCCACAAAGCTCATCACTAAGCTAAATACCCTGGGACTAAACACCTCCCTCTGCAACTGGATCCTGGACTTCCTGACGGGCCACCCCCAGGTGGTGAGGGTAGGTAACAACACATCCACCACACTGATCCTCAACACGGCGTGCGTGCTCAGTCCCCTCCTGTACTCCATGTTCACTCATGACTGCACGACCAGGCACGACTCCAACACCATCATTAAGTTTGCTGATGACACAACAGTGGTAGGCCTGATCACCGACAACGATGAGACAGCCTATAGGGAGGAGGTCAGAGACCAGACCGTGTGGTGCCAGGACAACAACCTCTCCCTCAACATGATCAAGACAAAGGAGATGATTGTGGACTACAGGAAAAAGAGGACCGAGCACGCCTCCATTCTCATCGACGGGGCTGTAGTGGAGAAGGTTGAGAGCTTCAAGTTCCTTGGCGTCCACATCACCAACAAACTAACATGATCCAAGCACACCAAGACAGTCGTGAAGAGGGCACGACAAAACCTATTCCCCCTCAGGAGACTGAAAAGATTTGGCATGGGTTCTCAGATCCTCAAAAGTTTAGAGTTGCACCATCGAGAGCATCCTGACGGGTTGCATCACTGCCTGGTATGGCAACTGCTCGGCGTCCGACTACAAGGCACTACAGAGGGTAGTGCCTATGGCCCAGTACATCACTGGGGCCAAGCTTCCTGCCATCCAGGACCTCTATACCAGGCGGTGTCAGAGGAAGACCATAAAAATTGTCAAAGATTCCAGGCACCCTAGTCATAGACTGTTCTCTCTGCTACCGCACGGCAAGCGGTACCGGAGCGCCAAGTCTAGGTCCAAGAGACTCCTAAATAGCTTCTACCCCCCAAGCCATAAGACTCCTGAACAGCTAATCAAATGGCTACCCAAACAATTTGCATTGCACCCCCCGCCCTCTGGAACACTGCTGCTACTCTTATTATCTATGCATAAGTGACTTTAATAACTCTAACCAAATGTACATTATACCTCTGTTACCTGGACACCGGTGCCCCCGCACATTGACTCTGCATCGGTACCCCCTGTATATAGCCCCACTGTTATTTACTGCTGCTCTTTAATCATGTTATTCTTATCTCTTAATTTAATTTATTCACGCATTTTCTTAAAACGGCGTTGTTGGTTAAGGGCTTGTCAGTAAGCATTTCACTGTAAGATCTACATTGGTTGTATCCGGCACATGTGACTAATACAATTTGATCTGATTTGTGTACTGAATCCAACACTATCTATTCTATACTATCTATTCTATACTATCTATTGCATCTTAGCTGCTCTGTCACTGCTCATCCATATATTCTCATCCCACTCCTTTACTAGATTGTGTGTATAAGGTAGTTGTTGTGGAATTGTTAGATATTACCTGTTACATACTGCTGCACTGTCGGAACTAGAAGCACAAGCATTTCACTACACTCGCAATAACATCTGTTAACCATGTGTATGTGACCAATAACATCTGCTAACCACGTGCATGTGACCAATAACATCTGCTAACCATGTGTATGTGACCAATAACATCTGCTAACCATGTGTATGTGACCAATAACATTGTATTTTATTTGATGACGTCTCCCCATTGTTTCCCATGTGAAGTCTCAGCGGCGCATTTGAAGATCAGGAAGTGTCATTTCAGCATGTCGCCATCTTGCTACATGGAGGTTTTGGAAACATGGCACGCGCAGTTTGAGATTCTCCAGGAAGTGACGCTGCAGGCTAGCTCAGTGCTGCCCCCTCTGAGTGACTATCAAGTTGTTTGAGAGCTGTGTGCTCTTGCTGCCCAACAGATTATTATTATTATTATTATTCAGCTCAAACTAGGCTGATAGATCATCTACATAGTGAACTAACAGCTTTGGGAATGCAGCGTTTTTTCATCCATCAGTCTAGATTGCAAACAGCATTATTCAAATATTATCTTACAGGCTGATTCAGGCCACTGACGTGGATGAGTTTCCAAAACCTCCCGGGTCAGAGAGCAGCCCTGTATGTCGAGTCCTCACACACACACACGACTGTGTACCTGTAAGTTGTGTCTCTCCAGCCTCAGCTCTAGAACATTGTTCTGTTCTTCAAGACGTTGTCGCTCTCCCTCCAACTCCTCAATGTTCAGCCTGCCGACACACACACACACACACACACACACACACACACACACACCACATTAGACGAATGAGCTCAACAGCGATCATCATTCTGAGTGTAATGAAGCGGTGTGTGTGCGTCTATGTGTCTCTCCTCTCCATTAATGAGCTGAATGTTTGTTTTGATATACAGACTGTAGTGAAACAGAGACGCTAATCACAACGTGTGTAATTGATTGTAAAGGGGGGGGGGGGGGGGTGTGTGTGTGTGTGTGTGTGTGTGTGTGTGTGTGTGTGTGTGTGTGTGTGTGTGTGTGTGTGTGTCGTCTACATAAGGTAGGTAAGTAAGTGGAAAGCAGGTGTGTCAGGCCATTGTGATGTAAACGTATCGTCGTCATGACGACATGAACACCATCTAATAGTCATTTAATAACCCAGCAAGATAACTAGATAAAGCACCAAGATCACTTCTCACATTGTAATGTTCTTTATTCTACACTTCTGTGTTCCATAGTTCTATATTCTACACTTCTGTGTTCCATAGTTCTATGTTCTATTCATGGGCTGCATGTTTCCTTACAATATTGTTTTGAGCGTTTGTTTTGGACTGACGCCCGACTGAGCATTCTACTCAATACACAGTCAATTAACGCTGATGAACATTTCTCCAAAAGCAAATTATAGTGGCTTGGAAACACAATGACATTCCAATGGAGGCAAATAATTAATAGGAAAACCTTTGGTCATCATTTTGATGTCACCAGATAGACTTTAGATGCAGTATAACGTTAGCATCGCTAGCTATTTTTGACAAACTTTGCTAGCTAATGACAACATTGCCATCTGTCTAAAGTCCATTTGAGGAAATGAAAATGCTGGAAAAGTTGTTTCCTACTAAACATTTGCCTACTTTAGCAGCGTCATGGTATTTCCAGACTCTTCGGTGTAATTTACACTACATGACTGTCAGTCTGTCCAGAATGACTTTAGGTCAGCACTGTGACGTCGCCGCTGGAAGCCATCTTGACAACGTTCATAACGTCGGCATGACGCGACAGAGTGACAGGGGGCAACCTATGAACAGTTTTAATGTTCCACTGTTGTATAATTTAGTGTTCTAACGTTGTGTGTTGTGTCTAGTAGTTGAGGGAGCTTGTTGATCTCCAGTGTCATAGTAATGTCAGGGGGACTTCCTCCATAGACTTCCTGTCTCCTTCACTCTACATGACATTATCAACGACTTGATTCTCCCCCTGCATCGCTCTATCGCTCCCAATCTCTAAGTGGACCTCGCATCACTCTCCTCTTCCCTCTTCACCCCCACCTCTCTAACTAACCTCTTCTCTCGGCCTCTCTCCACCCCCACCTCTCTAACTAACCTCTTCCCCCAGCCTCTCCTCCTCACCACCCCACCTCTCTAACTAACCTCTTCTCCCAGCCTCTCTCCACCCCCACCTCTCTAACTAACCTCTTCTCCCAGCCTCTCTTCACCCCCACCTCTCTAACTAACCTCTTCTCTCAGCCTCTCTCCACCCCCACCTCTCTAACTAACCTCTTCCCCCAGCCTCTCCTCCTCACCACCCCACCTCTCTAACTAACCTCTTCTCCCAGCCTCTCTCCACCCCCACCTCTCTAACTAACCTCTTCTCCCAGCCTCTCTTCACCCCCACCTCTCTAACTAACCTCTTCTCCCAGCCTCTCTTCACCCCCACCTCTCTAACTAACCTCTTCTCCCAGCCTCTCTTCACCCCCACCTCTCTAACTAACCTCTTCTCCCAGCCACTCCATTCCTTCATGTATATTGATGGACCAGACAGAATCATGTCTCACGAGATGAATACATTACTATAAGCCCCGCCGCCTGGCCCCCGCGCTCCCCTAGCCCGCCGCCTGGCCCCCGCGCTCCCCTAGCCCGCCGCCTGGCCCCCGCGCTCCCCTAGCCCGCCGCCTGGCCCCCGCGCTCCCCTAGCCCGCCGCCTGGCCCCCGCGCTCCCCTAGCCCGCCGCCTGGCCCCCGCGCTCCCCTAGCCCGCCGCCTGGCCCCCGCGATCCCCTAGCCCGCCGCCTGGCCCCCGCGCTCCCCAAGCCCGCCGCCTGGCCCCCGCGCCCACTCCATTCTCTCTCCTCTCTCACCCTCCAGTCATCTGAACTCTCTCTCGTCCTCTCTGTAAATGGTTCAGTATGGTATTCCTACAGATACTTCACCTCTCTACTGGTGTTAAGTGTGTGAGTTACCGGAGTGTGTTGACTTCCTCGTTCGTTGCTAAGGGGTTGCCCTCGGCGACGGAGTCTTGCTGCTTCTTCATAACATCCAGCTCCAACTCCATCTAGAACACAGAGACACACACTTACTAACCCAGACTAACATAAAAACATATCCAATCACTCCGATGCCTTCCCCCTCCCTCGGCCCTCCCTCCAGCCCCCTCTCCCCACTCCCTCCGGCCCTCTCTCCCTTCTTCCCCTTCCCTCCGGCCCTCTCTCCCTTCTTCCCCTTCCCTCCGGCCCTCTCTCCCTTCTTCCCCCTCCCTCCGGCCCTCTCTCCCTTCTTCCCCCTCCCTCCGGCCCTCCTTCCAGCCCCCTCTCCCATCTTCCCACCTTCTCCGGCCCTCTCTCCCTTCTTCCCCCTCCCTCCGGCCCTCCTTCCAGCCCCCTCTCCCATCTTCCCACCTTCTCCAGCCCCCTCTCCCATCTTCCCCCTCCCTCCAGCCCCCTCTCCCATCTTCCCCCTCCCTCCAGCCCCCTCTCCCTTCTTCCCCCTCCCTCCAGCCCCCTCTCCCTTCTTCCATCTCTTCTTCCTCCCCCCCTCATATTGCACCTCCCTCTCTAAATGATCTATACCACTATTCCCTAAACAGACAGCAGACAGGTGCATCCCCCTCCATCTGTCTCTCCTCTGATGTAAACTAATCAATGAAGGAGATGGCTGGGTAACAAGGGATGAGAGGAGGAGAGGGACGCGGCTGGTGATTCAACACCACTCAGACACACAATGATACATTTATTCATTCCTATCTCCCTCTTCTGTCTCTCCTCAGACGGAGAGGTAATCACAAGGTGGAGAGATGAGAGGGTGTGTGTGTGTGTGGCGAGACGAGATGATTTCACACGTGTCACTTCCCATCACCACGGCAATTGTGACGTTACCCCGGCAACAGGAACAGCCAAGTGTGTGTTATAAACGATCGCCGTCTAGGAAAAACACGCTTTATTTCACAGAGCGTGTGTGTGCGGGTGTGTACACTCACAGTCTGTACTTGTTGTTTGAGGGCCCCAGCCTCCTCTTGGGCTTTAGTCAACAGAACCTGCAGAAGAGGGAGAAAAACACCACTTAGACAAGGTGTGTGTGTGTGTGTGTATGTGTGTGTGTGTGTGTGTGTGTCCGCACAGCAGGGAGAGAGCGAGAGAAAGACCGGTGGAGAGCGAAATATTCTATAACAGCCTCCACTCTTCCTGGAAGGCTTTCCACTAGATGTTGGAACATTGCTGCGGGGACTTGCTTCCATTCAGCCACAAGAGCATTAGTGAGGTCAGGCATTGATGTTGGGCGATCAGGCCTGGCTCGCAGTCAGCGATCTGTGAAGGACAGTCAAGTTCTTCCATATCGATCTCGACAAACCATTTCTGTATGGACCTTGCTTTGTGCGAAGGGGCATTGTCATGCTGAAACAGGAAAGGGCCTTCCCCAAACTGCCACAAAGTTGGGAGCACAGAATCATCTAGAATGTTTTTATATGCTGTAGCGCTAATATTTCCCTTCACAGGAACTAAGGGGCCTAGCCCAAACCATGAAATCAGCCCCAGACCATTATTCTTCCTCCACCAAACTACAGTTGGCACTATGCATTGGGGCAGGTAGTTCTCTCCTGGCATCCACCAAACCCAGATTCGCCCGTCAGACTGCCAGATGGTGAAGCGTGATTAATCCCTCCAGAGAAGGCGTTTCCACTGCTCCAGAGTCCAGTGGCGTCGAGCTTTACACCAGTCCAGCCGCAAGTGTCATTGAGCATGGTGATGTTAGGCTTGTGTGCGGCTGCTCGGCCATGGAAACCCATTGAAGCTCAGATCACGTGGTTACCACCCTGCATGAACACGGCTCTGGGATACGAATAACAACATCAGCTAGGAAACCAGCCAGCTAACGTTAGCTAGCGAACAGTACACTGTAGCTTGAAATGAAACCACTGTCTGTCAAAATTAGAAACGTATCTGTCATTGTGCTGATGTTGCTTCCAGAGGGCTTCCAGAGGGCAGAGGGCAGTTTGGAACTCGGTAGTGAGTGTTGCAACAGAGGACAGACAATTTTTACAAGCAATGCACTTCAGCACTCGGCGGTCCCGTTCTGCTGAGGTCGTGTTGCCTACCACTTCACGGCTGAGCCATTGTTGCTTCTAGATGTTTCCACTTCACAATAACAGCACTTAAAGTTGACCGGGGCAGCTCTAGCAGGGCAGAAATTTCACAAACTGACTTGTTGGAAAGGTGGCATTCTATGACGGTGTCACATTGAAAGTCACCGAGCTCTTCAGTAAGGCCATTCTACTGCCAATGTTTGTCTAGGGAGATTGCATGGCTGTGTGCTCAATTTTATACACCTGTCAGCAACGGGTGTGGCTGAAATAGCCGAATCCACTAATTTGAAGTGGTGTCAACATAACATAAATATATGCACAGTTGAAGTCGGAAGTTTACATACACTTAGGTTGGAGTCAATGAAACTCGTTTTTCAACAACTCCACAAATTTCTTGTTTTAACAAATTATAGTTTTGGCAAGTCGGTTAGGACATCTACTTTGTGCATGACAAGTAATTTTTCCAACAATTGTTTACAGACAGATTATTTCACCTATAATTCACTGTATCACAATTCCAGTGGGTCAGAAGTTTACATACACTAAGTTGACTGTGCCTTTAAACAACTTGGAAAATCCCAGAAAATTACATCATGGCTTTAGAAGCTTCTGATAAACTAATTGACATAATTTGAGTCAATTGGAGGTGTACCTGTGGATGTATTTCAAGGCCTACCTTCAAACTCTATGCCTCTCTGCTTGAAATCATGGGAAAATCTAAAGAAATCAGCCAAGACCTCATCAATAAAATTGTAAACCTCCACAAGTGTGGTTCATCCTTGGGAGCAATTTCCAAATGCCTGAAGGTACCAAGTTTATCTGTACAAACAATAGTACGCAAGTATAAACACCATGGGACCACGCAGCCGTCATACCACTCATGAAGGAGACGTGTTCTGCCTCCTAGAGATGAACGTACTCTGGTGCGAAAAGTGCAAATCAATCCCAGAACAACAGCAAAGGACCTTGTGAAGATGCTGGAGGAAACAGGTACAAAAATATCTATATCCACAGTAAAACGAGTCCTATATCGACATAACCTGAAAGGCCACTCAGCAAGAAAGAAGCCACTGCTCCAAAACCGCCATAAAAAAGCCAGACTACAGTTTGCAAATGCACATGGGGACAAAAATCGTACTTTTTGGAGAAATGTCCTCTGGTCTGATGAAACAAAATATAACTTTTTTGCCATAATGACCATCGATATTGTCACGTAGAGTAGGCCAGAAGGCTAAACTGGAAAACCTAACCTCTATAAAAAATAAAAAGATGGCGGAGCCGCAAAAGTTCTTCTGTGCAACGGTGTTTATTTACATAGTGATTCCGGAACAAAACAACAGTACTGCCATCAAACGTATACCTTATGGGACAGCTTAAAAACAAAGCTGCCCCACCCACAGCTCAATCCAAAATGCCCGTTTACATTAATGAGCCATTCCGGACAGGCACTACAAAGTAAGCCCAATTCCCTTAGCTCGGGTCCTTATCCAGCATACCTGGAAGCTACAGAGATGGAGAGAGAGAGAGGAACAGAACAAACAACCGCGCTCATCCATAACATTGATAAGTATACTAAATATTGCTTATATTAAATATG
This sequence comes from Salmo salar, assembly GCF_965601325.2. NCBI lineage: Eukaryota > Metazoa > Chordata > Actinopteri > Salmoniformes > Salmonidae > Salmo > Salmo salar. Next base: position 11,240,445 of record NC_138302.1, read on the forward strand.
AACACCTGTCTTTATTTCTTTATACCCTAACTGGTTACTGAAGTAAGTGTGAAATGTATGTACCAAGATAGAGACGTTAACTTGTGTGTCGACCCACATTGTTAACTTATCTGATAACGGAGCAGGGAGGAGTGATGAATGTGTGCGTGCGTTAAAGTACCAAATGCTGCCCGCGGCCAGTGACGGACTTCTACGTCACATTACCTTCCTCCTCTCCTGAAGCGACCAGGTTCGGGAGTCTGGATAGGTAGTCTGCCGTGACATTTTCTTTTCCTGCCTTATGACGGACACAGAACCTGAAAGGCTGGAGCTCCAGATACCACCTGGTCACACGAGAATTCCGGTCCTTCATGGTCTGGATCCAGGTCAGTGCTCTGTGGTCTGTGTGCAGGTCAAATTCCCTCCCAAGAAGGTAGTAACGGAGGCTATCTAGGGCCCACTTTATAGCCAGGCACTCCTTCTCGATTGTCGAATACCTGGTTTCCCTCGGCAACAGCTTCCGACTCAGGTACAGTACAGGAAGCTCTTCTCCTGGCTCCCCTTGGGCCAGTACAGCTCCAATTCCCACAGCCGAAGCGTCCACCTGCACGAGAAACCTCTTCTGAAAATCAGGGGTCTGGAGAACAGGGAATGAGCACAGTCGTTTTTTCAGTATCCTGAAGGCTTCCTCACACTCCTCAGTCCACTTCACAGGGTTGCTGGCCACCTTTGAAGTGAGGTTGGTTAGAGGGACAGCGATGGTCGAAAACTGCGGAATGAATCTCCGGTACCATCCTGCCAGACCTAGGAAGGACTTCACCTGTGTCTTGGTTCTGGGTTGAGGGCTGTTCCTGATGGACTCCACTTTGTCCACCTGAGGTCGAACTTCACCCTTACCCAGCTGGTAACCCAGATACTTAGTCTCCTGTTTTGCCCACTCACACTTCAGGAGGTTAAGCGTGAGGCCTGCATCATGGATCTTCCCCAGGACTCTGCTAAGATGCTGTATGTGCTCCTCCCAGGAGTGGCTGTAGATCACCACGTCATCCAAGTAAGCAGCACAGTAATCGTCACAGTCCTGGAGGACCTTGTCCATAAGCCTCTGGAAAGTTGCAGGGGCCCCATGAAGGCCAAACGGCATGACCTTAAACTGGAACAGGCCCATCGGTGTCCGGAAGGCAGTGTAGGCCTTGGATTGTTCGTCCAGGGGCACCTGCCAGTACCCTTTGCAGAAATCCAATGTGGTGATGTAATGAGCTCTACCGATTCTCTCCAGTAAGTCGTCAATGCGGGGCATGGGGTAGGCATCAAACTGGGAGATGGCATTCACCTTACGGAAGTCCATGCAGACACGCAAAGAGCCATCCTTCTTTGGGACAATGACAATAGGGCTGCTCCATTCACTTGATGATGGCTCGACAACATCCATCTCTATCATGGTGTGGACCTCTTCTTTGAGGGCTACCACCAGCCTCTCAGGCACACGGTAAGGATGCTGGCGGACAGGGTTCTGGCCAGGCTTCAAACGAATGACGTGTTCCAGGACTTTGGTTCTTCCTGGCCTCTGACTGAAGAGGGCCGGATACTTGCCAAACAGCTGCTTCAGCTCATCTTGCTTGTCTTCTTCTAGGTGAGCCAGTATGACCTCTGCTCGTCCTTTCCATGCCTCTGTGACCCCATCTGACTCGTCCTCTTCTTCTACTCTGCGGACCAGAAAGGACTTTACCTTGGAGAGTTCCCCTTTCTCCTCCCAGGCCTTGAGGAGGTTCACATGGTAGGTTTGCTTCTCCTTACCCTTGTCCGGGTGCAGCACCTCGTAGGTCACCGGGCCCATCTTCCTCCCGATTAGGTACGGCCCTTGCCACTGCGCAAGGAGCTTGCTGGTTGACGAGGGAAGGAGGAGCAGGACTTTCTGTCCTGGCTCAAACGCTCTGTGGCGAGCGTGCTGGTCATACCCTCGCTTCTGGGCCTTCTGGGCTTGCTGAAGGTTTGCCCTAGCTTCCTCTCGGTACCGCTCCAGCCTGTCTCGCATCTGGAGAACGTACTGGACAATCCCCTGTCCTGAGGTAGCTACTGGGCAACCTTCCCAGCACTTCTTCAGCAGGTCCAGTGGTCCCTGCACTGGCCATCCATAGAGGAGTTCGAATGGTGAGAAACCTGTCGATGCCTGAGGCACCTCCCTGTAAGCAAAAAGCAGAAAGGGTAACCACTTATCCCAGTCTTTACCAGTGTCAGCCACAAACTTCCTCAGCATATTCTTGAGCGTTTGATTGAATCTCTCTACAAGCCCATCCGTTTGGGGATGGTAGGGAGTGGTCCTCAAGCCTTTAATGCCCAGCTGTCGGTGGAGTTGAACCATCAGTCGTGAAGTGAAGTTTGTGCCTTGGTCCGTCAGGATTTCATCTGGGATTCCTACACGAGAAAAGAGCTGAACAAGAGCACTGATTATTTTTGGAGTGGTTATGGAACGGAGTGGGAAGGCTTCTGGGAACCGGGTGGCATAGTCACAGATCACCAATATATACTGGTAACCTGCACTACTCTTCTCCAAGGGTCCAACAATGTCCATTGCAATTCTCTTGAATGGGGTAGAGATAACTGGCAGTGAACATAGAGGAGCCCGGTCAGACCTACGGACAGCACTGGTTTTCTGGCACGTGGGGCATGTTTTGCAGTATGTTTGTACATCAGTATACATGGAGGGCCAAAAGAAACGGGAGCCTAGCCTAAGATAGGTCTTATGTTGCCCTAGATGGCCTGCCCATGGAACTGTATGTGCAAGGTTGAGAACAAGTGGTCTACATGTAGATGGCACCACTAACTTCCTGCTATCTGCTTCTGACCCAAGGTAGAGTATGTGGTTGTCTACTGTGTATATTCCCCCACATGAAGATTGGCTGTCCCCAGCTAAGGCCTTATCAAATAAACCTTTCAAGGTTGCATCAGCCTTCTGCAGTGTAGCAAAATTTTGTGGAACTTCCCATTGCACTTCTAACCCAGACACATCAGCAACAGGTACAGGGGTTCCCACATAGTTCTCAAGACGCCGCTGGCGGCGTGACTTTCTGGGCCCTTTGGTTCCCCCCTCACACAGACTATCACACAAGTCAGGCAGAGGTTGTAAACCAGCTTTGGCCTGTGCACGAGTGACAACTGAACATGTCACCTGAACATCAGACTGGCAAACTGACTGCTCATATAGCTGACCCCCCACACTTCCCAACAGATCAGAGAGTACAGGCACATCCCTCCCCAAAATCATCTCAAATGGTAGCTTCTCCATTACCCCAACTTTGAGGAGGTATTTCTGACCCTGAATCTCCACTGTGAGTTCAGCTGTGGGCTGCTGTGACTGGTCACCATGGACACATTGGATCAGTGTCTGGTGACCGTAATCAATGTCATTAACAGGGACATTACATTTTCTGATCAACGACAGGGAACTGCCGGTGTCAATCATTGCAGTAAGACTTTTACCATTCACTTTTACAGGTACCAAGACTGACCCTTCCCCAGTCTGTCTATTCTGAACACCATCCCCCTCTCTGGGCACATAACAGTAACCTGAGAGCTTGGATTTACGTAGCGGACACATTGAAGCCTTGTGCCCCTGCTGTCGGCAGTAAAAACAGGTCAGACCCCTCCCATCAGAGCGAACTGCATAATCCCTTACCTCCCTCCTCCCAGACACATAACCCCCAGAGTTACCTCCACCATCTCGGGTATCTCTGATGTCCCTTGTGTCTCGGAGACTCCTTGGAGCGGGTGCTGCAGGTCGTGGTGGGCCCCCTTTACGTGCATTATGGTACTGCAGCGCAAGCTTGGCCGCCATAAGCCCGTCCTTGGGCTCGTGCTCTCGAACCCAGGTTCGAATGTCGTGTGGTAGAACTTGTAGAAGTTGCTCGAGGATGATGACCTCACCGATCTCGTCCTGTGTCTTCTCCTCTGGTTGAACCCATCGTCGGTAGAGACCCTTGAGGCGGTGGTACGTCTCTGTCGGTGACTCACCCGATGGCGTCGATGCAGCTCTAAAGCGTTGACGGTAGGTCTCCGAGGAGATGTCGAACTTCATCAGCAGCGCTTCCTTCAAGCCCTTGTAGACGTTGGACAGCCCCTCATCCATTGCTGTGTAAGCCTCTAAGGCCTTGCCCGTGAGCAATGGGACAAGCCTGCAGGCCCACTCTACCTCCGGCCACTGCCACGTCTTGGCCATTCGCTCAAACCTCAGCAAGTAGTTTTCAATGTCCTCCCCCTGCTGGTATGAGGGCATCTTTGGCTCCTTCCTCAGGAATGCTGGAAGATGAACGTTAACACTGCTGGACTGGTCTCCTGGTGCTGGGGCTGGCCTCATTACTGCTTGGGGATCCTGCTGTGGAGTTGAAGTCCCTGCTGCGTCGAGCCTTTGTTGTCCTGGTGTTGGCAGACCCAATCTTGGGCTCTCACTGACGAGTTCCGCTTGGTGAGGAGCTGTGAGGATAGATTGGCGTAGGCCCCGAAACTCCTGCTTGAGGTCTTCGTCCCTCTTCTCAAGGCAGGTGAAAAGTTGCTGGAAAAGGGCTACCATGGTTGGGTGTGGTTCTGGTCCCCCAACTGCTCCTTCAGTCAGCTGGTCTCTTATTGCTATATCTGCTGGTTCAACCGGTAGTTCAAACAGTTCTGGTTGTGTTTGGCCCCTTGGTCGGGCTCCTAGTTTCTCATAATTAACCTCTTCACCAGAAGATTCCATGGTATTCCACCCAGTTTCAACTTCAATTACCTTTTATGACAGTTGATGCTGCTGCTGAGAACGCAATCCTGTACGCATTCCTTTACCTCTCTTGTTGGAATTCACTGATTTGCGGTGCGCCATCCCACTGCTGCCACCATATGTCACGTAGAGTAGGCCAGAAGGCTAAACTGGAAAACCTAACCTCTATAAAAAATAAAAAGATGGCGGAGCCGCAAAAGTTCTTCTGTGCAACGGTGTTTATTTACATAGTGATTCCGGAACAAAACAACAGTACTGCCATCAAACGTATACCTTATGGGACAGCTTAAAAACAAAGCTGCCCCACCCACAGCTCAATCCAAAATGCCCGTTTACATTAATGAGCCATTCCGGACAGGCACTACAAAGTAAGCCCAATTCCCTTAGCTCGGGTCCTTATCCAGCATACCTGGAAGCTACAGAGATGGAGAGAGAGAGAGGAACAGAACAAACAACCGCGCTCATCCATAACATTGATAAGTATACTAAATATTGCTTATATTAAATATGAACACCTGTCTTTATTTCTTTATACCCTAACTGGTTACTGAAGTAAGTGTGAAATGTATGTACCAAGATAGAGACGTTAACTTGTGTGTCGACCCACATTGTTAACTTATCTGATAACGGAGCAGGGAGGAGTGATGAATGTGTGCGTGCGTTAAAGTACCAAATGCTGCCCGCGGCCAGTGACGGACTTCTACGTCACAGATATGTTTGGAGGGAAAAGGGGGAGGCTTGCCAGCCGAAGAACACCATCCCAACCGTGAAGCACTGGGGTGGCAGCATCATGTTGTGGGGGTGCTTTGCTGCAGGAGGGACTGGTGCACGTCACAAAATAGATGGCATCATGAGGAAAGGAAAAACTATGTGGATATATTGAAGCAACATCTCAAGACATCAGTCAGGAAGTTAAAGCTTGGTCGTAAATGGGTCTTCCAAATGGACAATGACCGCAAGCATACTTCCAAAGTTGTGGCAAAATGGCTTAAGGACAACAAAGTCATGGTATTGGAGTGGCCATCACAAAGCCCTGACCTCAATCCTATAGAACATTTGTGGGCAGAACTGAAAAAGCGTGTGCGAGCAAGGAGGCTTACAAACCTGACTCAGGTACACCAGCTCTGTCAGGAGGAATGGGCCAAAATTCACCCAACTTATTGTGGGAAGCTTGTAGAAGGCTACCCGAAACATTTGACCCAAGTTAAACAATTTAAAGGCAATGCTGCCAAATAATAATTGAGTGTATTTAAACTTCTGACCCACTGGGAATGTGATGAAATGAATAAAATATTAAATAAATCTCTCTCTCTCTGCTATTATTCTGACATTTCACATTCTTAAAATAAAGTGGTGATCCTAACTGACCTAAGACAGCAACTTTTCCAAGGATTAAATGTCAGGAACTGAAAATTTTAATTTAAATGTATTTGGCTAAGGTGTATGTAAACTTACGACTTCAACTGTATAAATGTGACCCGATTCGGGAAACTAGGCTATGTGCAGAGAGAGGAGTTCAGATTGGTCCGCCCTACATAAGGGTCCGCCCTACATAAGGGTCCTGCCTATGAGCTCGTCAGTCTGTGTTGGTAATCCTCTATGAAATGTAGTGTAGAGGAGCTGCATAAGTGTTGCTCTCCACTTTCTGAAGGATCAAGTTTTGAAAATCAGTGGAATTAGAGTATGATAGCTATAGAGATGGAGAAAACACCTGTCTCCGGATTACATCTTCAAACTAAGGGGCAATCGTGGCATGGCATTCCTGACAGGAAGACGCATCCATCATGCATAATGATGTATACAGGTAAGATAGTTAGCTACATTTTCAGATATTACACGTTTCTAATTGACAGAAAATGGTTTCATTTCAAGCTACAGTGTACTGTTAGCTAGCTAGCTAATGTTAGCTGGCTGGTTCCCTAGCTGATATTATTTGTATCCCAGAACCATTTACTTTTCTAGTTAGAGCCTGATGTTAGCTAGCTAACATTGAACCTGGTTGGTTAGCTCCCAGCACTGTCGCATTGTTGTTTAACTAGCTAACGTTAACTGGTTGGCTCGTTAGCTAACGTTAAGTGACGTGTGTGATCATAAACTTTGTTTACCTAGCTAGGTTCATTGTTTACCTAACTAAACTAAAGTGTACTGTTAGTAGAGCGCCAAGTGTTCGCTCCGAGAGCAAAACGAGATGGGTGGGGCTAAAGCTTAAGAAGGTGTGAACTATGCTGAATGGGTGTAGACAAAGAAGAGCTCTTCACTAGATACCAAAACATTCAAAGGCCATTTTCTCAAAAGTGAGTTTACAAGTTGATCGACTTCAAAGCAGAATAACTTTCCCATTGTTCCTCAACTGTAGTGTATGAGATACCATTGTGTAGCTTTGTCTACTTTTATCCAATGTAATTAAAAAAAAAAAAAAACACCATTTCAAATTCTGCTACATAGGACTGAATCTAGGTACACACAGATAGACAAACAGTCTCCGTACCTCCATCTCTGTATTGTGGTTCTGTGTCTTGGTCAGTATATCTTCTGCCTCTCTGAGTCTGCGGCTGAGTTGAGGAGTGTAGTCACTAGAAGACAGCTCACTATCATAGGACTCCAGGATAGCACGCATCCCATCACGCTCCTAGAATACACACACGGAAAAAGAGACAGTGAGACTGTGAGGCAACTAAAAACACATTGATTATTGAGGCACATAGGCTTTTGTCATAAACCATTTTTTATTTATTTAACTAGGCAAGTCAGTTAAGAACAAATTGTTATTTACAATGACGGCCTACCCCGGCCAAACCCGGATGACGCTGGGCCAAATGTGCGCCGCCCGATGGGACTATGAATACATTTCACAACACTTTGGGTTGTAATCATATTATAATGCTTGTAGTCATAGTCACCAATCAACTGCATTACCCTGAAAAATAATCAGAATGTAGATGCTAATCTGGCTAACGGTGCTAACCATAGTACTGTATCTGAGTGTAGATGCTAATCTGGCTAACGGTGCTAACCATAGTACTGTATCTATCAAGCATTTCGTTACACCCACAATAACATCTGCTAAACACGTGTATGTGGGAAAAAAATGTATTTGAATGTAGATGCTAATCTGGCTAACGGTGCTAATCATAGTCCTGTATCTGCTAGTCCGACTGCTACGTGCAAAAAAATGCTGTTTAACAATAACAGCTGAGTTTAAATCTTAGCGACAGTCTTAAAACATTTATTATGAAATCATTACCAGAATCCAAGTCTCTCAGCCTGCAGCTTTGGTGCTAACGTTAGCAATGCTAGCTCGCTAAGTAACTAACCCTGCTACATTCTGAACTAAAGTGTTTTCAACGATACAGACAAAACACAGCCTCAGCGACAGTCCAAGCAACCATCCAACATTGGAGACCTACTAGAAGTAACAAAAAAATCTACAATCTACACTATGAAAATAAAAGGTTATCTGGAAAGAGAGCAATGGCCGCCGATGTGTTATATAGATCGTTGAAAATGAATGTCCATTAAAAAAAAATAATAATAAAAAAAAAAACAGTCATCTCAGGGATTCGTCTTAAAAACGCAACACAGTGGAAATATCAGAGGTTCTCTCATCATTAAACAGTCCTCATTAAAAAAAAAAACAATTAGACACAAAATGTCTAAATACTTCCTAATAATATCCCAAGTGTTCATGCTGGTGGAGTTGACCTTTAAGAGCACACAACTGACCCCCTTTAACATGTGTCTATGTGCCTCTCATTTCCAAGTCAATTAAACAGAGACCTGTGGGGTTAACTCTCCTTCAAAATCATTCTCTCTGGAACGTGTGGGGTAGGGCTGTGAAGGTCATGGTAGGGCTGTGAAGGTCACGGAATGTTTGGACGACGGTAATTGGCCAGCCAAATGACCGCGGTCACCGTAACAACCGTTGGAAGATGGGACGGCCGGACATTCGTGCGGTTGAATCCGTTTCAGCGGTAACAGATTCTGAACGTCTCCTTGCTGAAATGTAGAATGTTCCTTCTATGTTAACGGCTGTGGATCATGGAATGAGCGCGTGTCAAATCAGTCGGCCACAACGTCTAGCATAACAACGAAGGAGAGACGCGGAGAATGAGGGGAGAAGAGAAAGATGGAGAGAGAATAACCAAATTGGTTTGAAATGACCGTTTAATTCAGACTGACTCAACTTTGGTTGTTTTCTCACCAGTCACTTGTCACAGAACAAACAACTTGGCATAAACTGAGACCAATCACACACACACACACACACGATGTCCTACTCAGGATGCTTACTGTGACCCCCCCCCCCCCACACACACACACGATGTCCTACTCAGGATGCTTACTGTGACCCCCCCCCACACACACACACGATGTCCTACTCAGGATGCTTACTGTGACCCCCCCCCCCCACACACACACACGATGTCCTCCTCAGGATGCTTACTGTGACCCCCCCCCCCCCACACACACACACGATGTCCTACTCAGGATGCTTACTGTGACCCCCCCCCCACACACACACACACGATGTCCTACTCAGGATGCTTACTGTGACCCCCCCCCCCCACACACACACACGATGTCCTACTCAGGATGCTTACTGTGACCCCCCCCCCCCCCCACACACACACACACAATGTCCTCCTCAGGATGCTTACTGTGACCCCCCCCCACACACACGATGTCCTACTCAGGATGCTTACTGTGACCCTCCCCACCACACACACACACGATGTCCTACTCAGGATGCTTACTGTGACCCTCCCCCCCACACACACACACACACACGATGTCCTACTCAGGATGCTTACTGTGACCCCCCCCCCACACACACACACACGATGTCCTACTCAGGATGCTTACTGTGACCCCCCCCCCACACACACACACGATGTCCTCCTCAGGATGCTTACTGTGACCCCCCCCCACACACACACACGATGTCCTACTCAGGATGCTTACTGTGACCCCCCCCCCCCACACACACACACGATGTCCTCCTCAGGATGCTTACTGTGACCCCCCCCACACACACGATGTCCTACTCAGGATGCTTACTGTGACCCCCCCCCCACCAGGATGCTTACTGTGACCCCCCCACCAGGATGCTTACTGTGACCCCCCCCCACCAGGATGCTTACTGTGACCCCCCCCACCAGGATGCTTACTGTGACCCCCCCCCACCAGGATGCTTACTGTGACCCCCCCCCACCAGGATGCTTACTGTGACCCCCCCCCCCACCAGGATGCTTACTGTGACCCCCCCCACCAGGATGCTTACTGTGATCCCACCCCACACACACTCGATGTCCTACTCAGGATGCTTACTGTGACCCCCCCCCCCACCAGGACGCTTACTGTGACCCCCCCCCACCAGGATGCTTACTGTGACCCCCCCCCCCACCAGGATGCTTACTGTGACCCCCCCCCCCACCAGGATGCTTACTGTGACCCCCCCCCACCAGGATGCTTACTGTGACCCCCCCCCCACACTAAACTAAGTCTCTGCCCCGCTGGCTACTGACTGTCTATTATCTCAATAACAAACCACACAGGTCAACTGATAAAACACACCACACACACACACACACAACACAACACACACAGATAACAGTCCCATTTAGCATTTTATTATTTTCATACATGTTTTATTTATAAAAACAAAATTGGTTTTGGTCAACTTATCTGTTGTGATAATAGGATTCTACCAGGTCAACACACACACACAGTCATCTCTGTCTAACACACACACACACACACACACACAGTCATCTCTGTGTAACCGGATTAAAGAATGTGTTGGTTAATATGAAAGAGACTATGATGAGAAACATTGTCCAGCCTAAAGCAGGTGTGTCTCTTATCCAAGACCTCCACCAGTCGCTGTATCAAAGAGCCTTCAGTTTAACGTAGGCCGTCTAAGCCCTCCTTAAAGGGGGACTTCAGGATACTGGTAGGGGGCCCTTTATCTACTTCCCCAGAGTCACATGAACTCCTTAAAGGGGGACTTCAGGATACTGGTAGGGGGCCCTTTATCTACTTCCCCAGAGTCACATGAACTCCTGGATACCATTTATATACACGTCTCCGCAGGCAGTTTGAAGGAAGTTGCTAACTAGCGTTAACGCAATGATAAAGTCTAGTGTAGTTAGCCTCGGCCCGCTAAACGACCTCTAACTTCCTTCAGAATGGACACAGAAACATAACAATGGTGTCCACCAGTTCATCTGACAAACACACACACACACACACTACCTTGGTGAGCAGCAACACTCTCTTCTGTAGTCGTCTGACCAGTGATTCCTGGGTCTCTCTCTTCTTCTGTTCTTCTAGAGCTTTAGAACGTAGCGACAAGAGCTCCCCCTGGAGGTCAGCCTTAGACCGCTCCACTGACCTACAGCTGGGGGGGGGAGGAGAGGAGAGAGCTTTAGAATGTAGAGAACAGCTCCCCCTAGAGGTCAGCCTTAGACCGCTCCACTGACCTACAGCTGGGGGGGGGGGGGGGGAGGGAGCCTAAATCCCCCCCTCTCTTTCTCTTCTGTCCCTCTTAATGGGTGCGTCCCAATAATAAATTGTCCGAAAGTGTGCACTTGTTCACTGCTTCCCACAAATCTTACAGCATTGGATTGGGAGGAATGAACAACAGGAAGCTTCCAGCATGGTTCTTAAAACTAATTTCCTTTCAAATCAGTGAAGGGAAGTGAACACAGCTTTTATTTATTTATTTTATTTCACCTTTATTTAACCAGGTAGGCAAGTTGAGAACAAGTTCTCATTTACAATAGCGACATGGCCAAGATAAAGCATAGCAGTTTGACACATACAACAACACAGAGTTACACATGGAGTAAAACAAACATACAGTCAATAATATAGTAGAAAAGTCTATATACAAAGTGAGCAAATGAGGTGAGATAAGGGAGGTAAAGGCAAAAAAGGCCATGGTGGCGAAGTAAATACAATATAGCAAGTAAAACACTGTAATGGTGGATTTGCAGTGGAAGAAAGTGCAAAGTAGAAATAGAAATAATGGGGTGCAAAGAAGCAAAATAAATAAATAAATACAGTAGGGGAAGGGGTAGTTGTTCGGGCTAAATTATAGATGGGCTATGTACAGGTGCAGTAATCTGTGAGCTGCTCTGACAGCTGGTGCTTAAAGCTAGTGAGGAAGATAAGGGTTTCCAGTTTCAGAGATTTTTGTAGTTCGTTCCAGTCATTGGCAGCAGAGAACTGGAAGGAGAGGCAGCCGAAGGAGGAATTGGCTTTGAGGGTGACCAGAGAGATATACCTGCTGGAGCGCGTGCTACAGGTGGGTGCTGCTATGGTGACCAGCGAGCTGAGATAAGGGGGAACTTTACCTAGCAGGGTCTTGTAGATGACCTGGAGCCAGTGGGTTTGGCGACGGGTATGAAGCGAGGGCCAACCAACGAGAGCGTACAGGTCGCAGTGGTGGGTAGTATATGGGGCTTTGGTGACAAAACGGATGGCACTGTGATGGACTGCATCCAATTTATTGAGTAGGGTACTGGAGGCTATTTTGTAAATGACATGGCCGAAGTCGAGGATAGGTAGGATGGCCAGTTTTACGAGGGTATGTTTGGCAGCATGAGTGAAGGATGCTTTGTGCGAAATAGGAAGCCAATTCTAGACTTAACTTTGGATTGGAGATGATTGATGCGAGTCTGGAAGGAGAGTTTACAGTCTAACCAGACACCTAGGTATTTGTAGTTGTCCACATATTCTAAGTCAGAACCGTCCAGAGTAGTGATGCTGGACGGGTGGGCAGGTGCGGGCAGTGATCGGTTGAAGAGCATGCATTTAGTTTTACTTGTATTTAAGAGCAGTTGGAGGCCACGGAAGGAGAGTTGTATGGCATTGAAGCTCGTCTGGAGGTTAGTTAACACAGTGTCCAAAGAAGGGCCAGAAGTATACAGAATGGTGTCGTCTGCGTAGAGGTGGATCAGAGACTCACCAGCAGCAAGAGCAACATCATTGATGTATACAGAGAGAATTGAGAATTGAACCCTGTGGCACCCCCATAGAGACTACCAGAGGTCCGGACAACAGGCCCTCCGATTTGACACACTGAACTGTATCAGAGAAGTAGTTGGTGAACCAGGCGAGGCAGTCATTTGAGAAACCAAGGCTATTGAGTCTGCCGATGAGGATGTGGTGATTAACAGAGTCGAAAGCCTTGGCCAGGTCAATGAATACGGCAGCACAGTATTGTTTCTTATCGATGGAGGTTACGATATCGTTTAGGACCTTGAGCGTGGCTGAGGTGCACCCATGACCAGCTCTGAAACCAGATTGCATAGGGGAAAAAGTGCGGTGGGATTCGAAATGGTCGGTAATCTGTTTGTTGACTTGGCTTTCGAAGACCTTAGAAAGGCAGGGTAGGATAGATATAGGTCTGTAGCAGTTTGGGTCTAGAGTGTCTCCCCCTTTGAAGAGGGGGATGACCGCAGCTGCTTTCCAATCTTTGGGGATCTCAGACGACAAAAGAGAGGATGAACAGGCTAGTAATAGGGGTTGCAACAATTTCGGCAGATCATTTTAGAAAGAAAGGGTCCAGATTGTCTAGCCCGGCTGATTTGTAGGGGTCCAGATGAAGGAGAGATATCCTCCATGTTCTCTCTACTTTCCTCAGTCCTCGTTTCGGCTTCCTCCTCCGATTTCTCCCTCTCCACCCTCCCCCTGCACTCCATCTCTCCTCGTTATCTAGTGCTTCTAAACAGTGTTATATTTCATAATTATCTCCGTATGGATCAAGAGAGGGTAGCTCGTTAGCTAACGACTAGCACAAACACACACACAGCTCTATACTGGGGGTTAGTGTAGTGGTACTAACGAAGTCAAGATGAGTCTAATTAGCTGTCTGACAATTTAGATCAAGCCTACACTACTGGGGGAGAGAGAGAGGTGGGGAGATACCGTATTGGACACATGAGGGGTGGGGAGGGGGAAGGAGGGGAGAGGCGATCACAGTAGAGATAGTTCTATAGCACGCCAACTACACAGAGCACCTGATACCTATAGTTCTATAGCACGCTAACTAAACAGAGCACCTGATACCTATAGTTCTATAGCACGCTAACTAAACAGAGCACCTGATACCTATAGTTCTATAGCACGCTAACTAAACAGAGCACCTGATACCTATAGTTCTATGGCACGCTAACTAAACAGAGCACCTGATACCTATAGTTCTATAGCACGCTAACTAAACAGAGCACCTGATACCTATAGTTCTATAGCACGCTAACTAAACAGAGCACCTGATACCTATAGTTCTATGGCAGGCTAACTAAACAGAGCACCTGATACCTATAGTTCTATGGCACGCTAACTAAACAGAGCACCTGATACCTATAGTTCTATGGCACGCTAACTACACTGAACAAAAATATAACATGTAAAGTGATGGTCCCATGTCTCATGAGCTGAAATAAATGATCCCAGAAATGACCCTTATTTCTCTTCAAATATTACATCCCTGTTAGTGAGCATTTGTCCTTTGCCAAGATAATCAATCCGTCCACCTGACAGGTGTCGCATATGAAGAAGCTGATTAAACATCATTGATGTGTGTGTTACCTGCTGGTGAGAGTGTAGTTGTGTTGTTTGACAGTGATCTCTCGCTGTTGGATCTGAATCACCTCTCTGGACAGATCCTCTGGTGTCCTGTAGGGGACACAACACAGGGTTAACACACTGCATGTTCATCCAGAGAGCTCAGAGAGACAGACCTCGTGTATTAGACATTCTGATAAACCACATGTCAACCTCCTACCCTGCTGAGACAGAGAGCAGAGAGGGAAGAGAGAGCAGGGGTGGAGCAGAGAGGGAAGAGAGAGCAGGGGTGGAGCAGAGAGAGCAGGGGTGGAGCAGAGAGGGAAGAGAGAGCAGGGGTGGAGCAGAGAGGGAAGAGAGAGCAGGGGTGGAGCAGAGAGGGAAGAGAGAGCAGGGGTGGGGCAGAGAGGGAAGAGAGAGCAGGGGTGGGGCAGAGAGGGAAGAGAGAGCAGGGGTGGGGCAGAGAGGGAAGAGAGAACAGGGGTGGAGCAGAGAGGGAAGCGAGAGCAGGGGTGGAGCAGAGAGGGAAGCGAGAGCAGGGGTGGAGGACAGTGGGAAGCGAGAGCAGGGGTGGAGGACAGTGGGAAGCGAGAGCAGGGGTGGAGGACAGTGGGAAGCGAGAGCAGTGGTGGAGCAGAGAGGGAAGCGAGAGCAGGGGTGGAGCAGAGAGGGAAGAGAGAGCAGGGGTGGAGCAGAGAGGGAAGAGAGAGCAGGGGTGGAGCAGAGAGGGAAGAGAGAGCAGGGGTGGAGCAGAGAGGGAAGAGAGCAATAGAGAAAAGATGAGGACTAATTAGTGTGAGGGAACAGACAGATGGGTAGGTTCTAAAGAGATCACACAGCTTCTCAAAGTGCTTGTCTCCAGTCCTAAAGCTTAACTGATGGACCTAGACGCTACAGTAGCTCAATTAACCAACACGGTCAGTATCCCAAGTAGCACCCTATTCCCTATATAGTACAGTACTTTTGACCAGGGCCCAGGGCCCATAGGGAATCGGGTGCCATTTGGGAAGCATGCTGAATCTAAACTCTCTGGAAGCTTCTATTCTTTCGAGTTCTTAAAGACTAACTATTAAATGAGTTCCACCAGCTTCCCTTCTCCTCATATTACAGTCTAGAGCAGTGGTTATTAACCTTTTACACCGTGACAGTTTATTAACGTACACTGAACAGAAATATATATAAATGCAACATGTAAAGTGTTGCTCCCATGATTCAGGAGCTGAACTAAAAGATCACAGGAAATGTTGCATTCGCACAAAACAAAAACAAAAAGCTTATTTCTCTCAAATTGTATTATAATCCATCCACCTGACAGGTGTGGCATATCAAGAAGCTGATTAAACCGCATGATCATTACACAGATGCACCTTGTGCTGGGGACAATAAACAGCCACTAAAATGTGCAGTCGTATCAAACACACTGCCACAGACGTCTCAAGCTGAGGGAGCGTGCAATTAGCATGTTGACTACAAGAATGTCCACTAGAGCTGCTACCAGAGAATTGAATGTTCATTTCTCTATCATAAACCACCTCCAACATCATTTTAGAGAATTTGGCAGAACATCCAACCTGCCTCAACCGCAGACCGTATGTATGACGCTGTGTGGGCGAGCGGTTTGCTGACGTCAACGTTGTGAACAGAGTGCCCCATGCTGGGGGTATGGTATAGGCAGGCATAAGCTACGGACAATGAAAACAATTGCAATTTGAATGCACGAAAATACCCTATCGAGATCATGATGCCTATTGTGAGGCATCTGGGACCAACAGGTGCATATCTGTATTCCAAGTCGTGTGAAATCCATAGATTACGGCCTAATGAATTTATTTTAATTGACTGACTTCCTCATGAATTGTAACTCAAAATCAATCAAATTATTGCATGTTGTGTTTATATTCAGTATATTTACTGGTAATGACCTCCATCTCATCTGATCCAAAACTGCAAAAAAACTATTTTCTGTGACAAACGTTAAATACGGTTTATTAACCTAATTCATGATGGTTAATTTGTGTTTACCCCTTTAAGAGCATCCCGCAAATCTGGGCTAGAAAAAACCAGAATATATCTCAGAAAAACCGTGGACACGAAGCCACGCACCGTTTGTTTCTGTAGCAGAGGCTGTGGTATAGCTACGCCCAGAGACACACAGTGTATTAAGAAATAACTGACTCTGGCTAAGCTGGATGTCCTGTGCTAATGGTTCACAGACCAAGTAAAACAATACAAATGACTTTGCTTGTGATGCACCCACTCCTCAAATGATACTAAATGTAACAGCATGAGAACACTGGACGTGAATCAACCAGACAGATGGAACCACGTGACATTCAGTGTATTATCTGACTGCCACTGCCCATGTCAACATCCCATAGGTCACATTAAGGAGATCATGTTTTTTTAAATGTATCAAGAATAGGAAATGTTTTGTGGCCCACCCGAGAGCTGCTCAAGGCCCGCCCGAGAGCTGCTCAAGGCCCGCCCGAGAGCTGCTCAAGGCCCACCCGAGAGCTGCTCAAGGCCCACCGGTTGGGAATCACTGGTCTACAGCATCTTCCAAAATTTGAAAACAGAAAATAGAGAGAGGGACAGAGTGACAACCACAGAGAGAAAGCGAGAAGACGGACAACTAGTGACAGAAAAATGTAAATCTAGCTTGGATAAATGTCACTTGTGCCATTCTAACAGTATCCATCTGAATATTCTACTATATATATATATATATATATATATATATATATATATATATATATATGTATGCATGTATACACAGTACCAGTCAAAAGATTGGACACACTCATTCCAGGGTTTTTCTTAATTTTTACTATTTTCCACATTGTAGAATAATAGTGAAGACAACACTATAACACATGGAATCATGTAGTAACCAAAAAAAAAAAAGTGTTAAAATATATTTTATATTTGAGTCTTCAAAGTAGCTACCCTTTTCCGTGATGACAACTTTGCACACTCTTGGCATTCTCTCAACCAGTGCACTTCAATTAACCGGTGTGCCTTGTTAAAAGTTCATTTGTGGAATTTCTTTCCTTCTTAATGCGTTTGAGCCAATCACGAGGACCGCCACAGGAAAGGATGACCCAGAGTTACCTCTGCTGCAGAGGATAAGTTCATTAGAGTTACAAGCCTCAGAAATTGCAGCTCAAATAAATGCTTCACAGAGTTCAAGTAACAGACATCTCAACATCAGCTTTTCAGAGGAGACTGCGTGAATCAGGCCTTCATGGCTGAATTGCTGCAAAGAAACCACTACTAAAGGACACCAATAATAAGAAGAGACTTGCTTGGGCCAAGAAACACGAGCAGTGGACATGAGACCAATGAAAAGCTGTATTTTTGGTCTGATGAGTCCAAATGTGCAATTTTTGGTTCCAACCGCCGTGTCTTTGTGAGGCGCAGGGTAGGTGAACAGATGATCTCCGCATGTGTGGTTCCCACCGTGAAGCATGGAGGAGGTGGTGTGATGGTGCTTTGCTGGTGACATCATTTATTTATAATTCAAGACACACTTAACCATCATGGCTACCACAGCATTCTGCAGTGATACGCCATCCCATCTGGTTTGCGCTTAGTGGGACTATCATTTGTTTTTCAACAGGACAATCACCCCAAACATACCTCCAGGCTGTGTAAGGGCTATTTGACCAAGGAGAGTGATGGAGTGCTGCATCAGATGACCTGGCCTCCACAATCACTCGACCTCAACCCAATTGAGATGGTTTGGAATGAGTTGTACAGTAGTGTGAAGGAAAAGCACCCAACAAGCGCTCAGCATATGTGGGAACTCCTTCAAGACTGTTGAAAAAGCATTACTCATGAAGCTGGTTGAGAGAATGCCAAGAGTGTGCAAAGCTGTCATCAAGGCAAAGGGTGGCTACTTTGAAGAACCTAAAATATAAAATATATTTTGACACTGTTTTGGTTACTACATGATTCCATATGTGTGATTTCATAGTTTTGATGTCTTCACTATTATACAATGTAGAAAATAGTAATGAGTAGGTGTGTCCAAACTTTTGACTGTTATTGTATATATACATACATGTACAAAAGTATGTGGACACCACTTCAAATTAGTGGGTTTGGCTATTTCAGCCATACCCGTTGCTGACAGGTGTATAAAATCGAGCACACAGCCATGCAATCTCCATAGACACACATCGGCAGTAGAATGGCCTTACTGAAGAGCTCAGTGACTTTCAACATGGCACCGTCATAGGATGCCACCATTCCAACAAGTCAGTCCGTCATATTTTTGCCCTGCTAGAGTTGCCCCGGGCAACCGTAAGTGCTGTTATTGTGAAGAGTAAACGTCTAATAGCAACAGCCGCTCAGCTGCGAAGTGGTAGGCCACACAAGCTCACAGAACGGGACCACCGAGTGCTGAAACACGTGAAACGAGCAGCCGCACACAAGCCTAAAAACATCAAGCGCAATGTCAAGGTGAGTGATGCCATTTGAGAGCCATCTATTTTGGTGAACAAGGTGATGTACCTAATAATCTGGCCCCTCAGTGTACATCAAACACTGGGGTAGTCATGAGAGAAAAATATAGTGTGTGTGTGTTAGATGCAGCGCAGTGTTTGTAATGTGTCTGATGTGCGTCGCTGCTCATATGGAAACATGCAATCATTCTGTCATTACGGGCTTTCAGCCCAGAACACACTCACAGCAGGCATAAAGCAAACAAATCATAAAACGTCACTCTCTCTTCACAGAGAGAATGAGGCACCAGTATTTTTCATGACTCAAGAGCTCTGCCCAGTGGTGAAATATTATACTACAGACAGAGACATTCCAGCTGACCGTATGTTGAGTCCAGTAGACTGTCCCAGGTTCTCCCAGGCCTGCAGTTTCTGAGACAGTTTCTGAAGGAGGAGAGGAAGGAACAAGATTACACACCAGGGTGTAGGGATTCAAGGTTCCACATTTACAAATTCAACTATTATGCAGATTGTTTCCAACCCTGAGATTTGTTTATTTTTCGCTAATTAAAAAATAAAAAAAGTTACGTTTCCTTTTCAGCTGTTTTAGAACAACCATTAATTAGAACAGACAGCATACTGCAACATTTTTTCTTCCAGCCCTGTTTCACATTTAAAACACGAACATGTCATTCCACACTAACAGGTCACACACCTCCTTCTCCAGCTCCACGTTCACCATCTCCTCTTTCATCTTCTCCATCCGTTCTACCTTACGTCTCAATCCCTCCGTTTCCTCCTTCAGCAGGATCACGTTCTCCCTCGTCTCCCTGGGATACAGAATGAGGGGAGACAGTGAGAGATAAGAGAGAGAGAAAGAGAGAGGGAGAGAGGTTTAAGAGACATTAATGATAGTTGTCTTCTTTTAAACCTACAAATAACATCTCTTAGCTGTCCTGCTCCATGTGTTCTAGTAGTGTTACCTGAGGTAAACGTTCTCCTCTCTTAGCTGTCCTGCTCCATGTGTTCTAGTAGTGTTACCTGAGGTAAACGTTCTCCTCTCTTAGCTGTCCTGCTCCATGTGTTCTAGTAGTGTTACCTGAGGTAAACGTTCTCCTCTCTTAACTGTCCTGCTCCATGTGTTCTAGTAGTGTTACCTGAGGTAAACATTCTCCTCTCTTAGCTGTCCTGCTCTGTGTTCTAGTAGTGTTACCTGAGGTAAACGTTCTCCTCTCTTAGCTGTCCTGCTCCATGTGTTCTAGTAGTGTTACCTGAGGTAAACGTTCTCCTCTCTTAGCTGTCCTGCACCATGTGTTCTAGTAGTGTTACCTGAGGTAAACATTCTCCTCTCTTAGCTGTCCTGCTCCATGTGTTCTAGTAGTGTTACCTGAGGTAAACGTTCTCCTCTCTTAGCTGTCCTGCTCCATGTGTTCTAGTAGTGTTACCTGAGGTAAACGTTCTCCTCTCTTAACTGTCCTGCTCCATGTGTTCTAGTAGTGTTACCTGAGGTAAACATTCTCCTCTCTTAGCTGTCCTGCTCTGTGTTCTAGTAGTGTTACCTGAGGTAAACGTTCTCCTCTCTTAGCTGTCCTGCTCCATGTGTTCTAGTAGTGTTACCTGAGGTAAACGTTCTCCTCTCTTAGCTGTCCTGCACCATGTGTTCTAGTAGTGTTACCTGAGGTAAACATTCTCCTCTCTTAGCTGTCCTGCTCTATGTGTTCTAGTAGTGTTACCTGAGGTAAACGTTCTCCTCTCTTAGCTGTCCTGCTCTATGTGTTCTAGTAGTGTTACCTGAGGTAAACGTTCTCCTCTCTTAGCTGTCCTGCTCCATGTGTTCTAGTAGTGTTACCTGAGGTAAACATTCTCCTCTCTTAGCTGTCCTGCTCTATGTGTTCTAGTAGTGTTACCTGAGGTAAACGTTCTCCTCTCTTAGCTGTCCTGCTCCATGTGTTCTAGTAGTGTTACCTGAGGTAAACGTTCTCCTCTCTTAGCTGTCCTGCTCCATGTGTTCTAGTAGTGTTACCTGAGGTAAACATTCTCCTCTCTTAGCTGTCCTGCTCTATGTGTTCTAGTAGTGTTACCTGAGGTAAACGTTCTCCTCTCTTAGCTGTCCTGCTCTGTGTGTTCTAGTAGTGTTACCTGAGGTAAACATTCTCCTCTCTAAGCTGTCCTGCTCTGTGTTCTAGTAGTGTTACCTGAGGTAAACATTCTCCTCTCTTAGCTGTCCTGCTCTATGTGTTCTAGTAGCGTTACCTGAGGTAAACGTTCTCTTCTCGTAGCTGTCGGAGCTCCTTGTCCATATCCGGGACCCTAGCAACCTCTGACCTCATGTTCTTCACTATGACAACATCCTGTTCCTGCAGAGCCAACTTCCTCTCCAACTCCTGGGGGGAAGAGAGGAGACACACACACACCTTTGAGTTGTATTCTCCGCTCATGAAAGAGAGACTTAATGACCATCTGAAAGGTGAACATCATGTGGAGTTTGTGTTAGACTGAAGAGTTAATAGCATCTCTTCATTTGATGGCAGGTCATTTAAACCCAGTAAAAATAAATGGTGATTACATTGAGAGTTTATAAAGCCTACAGGGGATAGAGGCCTCTCACTGGCTGCTTTTAAAAAATTACCACTTTACTTCCCAAATGGCACTTTGGAGAGAACACACATGGATGCCAAAATAAGCAGAAGCAAAAAAATGAACAGAGCAAATGCAGGTACAACAGCTCAAAACCTCTACAGGCAAATTAAGAACCACAGAATAGACAGATTGATACTTCAGTCCTTTTCCTAGCTCCCCAACTCCAGTCCCTATCTCAACCCCAGCCCTAATCCTAACCTAGCTCCCCAACTCTAGTCCCTATCTCAACCCCAGTCCTAATCCTAACCTAGCTCCCCAACTCTCGTCCCTATCTCAACACCAGCCCTAATCCTAACCTAGCTCCCCAACTCTCGTCCCTATCTCAACCCCAGTCATAATCCTAACCTAGCTCCCCAACTCTCGTCCCTATCTCAACCCCAGTCCTAATCCTAACCTAGCTCCCCAACTCTCGTCCCAATCTCAATCCCAGTCCTAATTTGAATTCAGGTACAATCAGTCTCAATCTTCATACATCAGTCAACCCTAAAACCTAACCTCCTAGTTTTCTAAAACTAGTCCCAATCTGAACTGTATTAATACCAATCTTAATCTAGACATCATTCATTTTAGTCCTACTTTGAACAACAATAATCTTAGCCTCACCTTAATCTTGAGTTCGTGGTCGGAGCAGGAGGACGATGCTGACTGGAGGGCCTGGCACCGCTGAGACACTTCCTGGTACTTCCTGTAAAGAGGACCAGTCAGGGGGGAGGAAATCCAGGCAGGACCAATCAGAGGGAATGAAATCCAGGCAGGACCAATCAGAAGAAAGGAAATCCAGGAAGGAAGGAGTGTGTGTTACCTGTGTTGTAGCTCCACATGTTCCTGTAGTCCCTGGTTCTCCAGTGTCTGCTTAGAGATGGTGTTGTCCCGAGTCTGAATCTGCTGCTTCAGGTCACGGATCTCATCCTTTAAACCACTCACCATCTACAGGGACAAATAACACATACTGTAGCCATCAGCTGTGTGGCACTACCGCTGCCTCCTGCGGGGACGCGGGCTGGGATTAATTTTTTTTTTTAAATATATATATATGACAAATAATGAGTTACTCCACAGAAAAGTAGCAATTTGACGATGTGAGTGGAGACTAGATGTCGACCGGTTAATTAGAGCCGATTTCAAGTTTACATAACAATCTGTAATCGGGAATTTTTTGACGCCGATTATGGCCGATTACATTAAATTCCATGAGGAAACTGTGTGGCAGGCTGACCACCTGTTACGCGAGTGCAGCAAGGAGCCAAGGTAAGTTGCTAGCTAGCATTAAACTTATCTTATAAAAAACAATCAATCTTTACATAATCACTAGTTAACTACACATGGTTGATGATATTACTAGGTTAACAAGCTTGTCCTGCGTTGCATATAAATCAATGCGGCGCCTGTTAATTTATCATCGAATCACAGCCAACCTCGCCAAACGGGTGATGATTTAAAAAAAGCACAATCATTGCACGAATGTACCTAACCATAAACATCAATGCCTTTCTTAAAATCAATACACAGAAGTATATTTTTTAAACCTGCATATTTAGTTAAAAGAAATTCATGTTAGCAGGCAATATTAACTAGGGAAATTGTGTCACATCTCTAGCGTTCATTGCACGCAGAGTCAGAGTATATGCAACAGTTTGGGCCGCCTGGCTCGTTGTGAATTAATTTGCCAGAATTGTACATAATTATGACATAACATTGAAGGTTGTGCAATGCAACAGCAATATTTAGACTTAAGGATGCCACCCGTTAGATAAAATACAGAACGGTTCTGTATTTCACTGAAAGAATAAACATTTGGTTTTCGAAATTATAGTTTCCGGATTTGACCATATTAATGACCAAAGGCTTATATTTCTGTGATTATTATATTATAATTAAGTCTATGATTTGATAGAGCAGTCTGACTGAGTGGTGGCAGGCAGCAGCAGGCTCGTAAGCATTCATTCAAATAGCACTGTGTTTGCAAGCAGCTCTTAGCAATGCTTGAAGCACAGCGCTGTTTATGACTTCAAGCCTATCAACTCCTGAGATTAGGCTGGCAATACTAAAGTGCCTATTAGAACATCCAATAGTCAAAGGTATGTGAAATACAAATGGTATAGAGAGAAATAGTCGACTCATCATAATTCCTATCATAACTACAACCTAAAACTTCTTATCTGGGAATATTGAAGAACTGGGAATACTGAACCACCAGCTTTCATATGTCTCATGTTCTGAGCAAGGAACTTAAACGTTAGCTTTTTTACATGGCACATATTGCACTTTTACTTTCTTCTCCAACACTTCCAATAATCGGTATCAGCGTTGAAAAATCATAAATCGGTGAACCTATAGTGGAGACATATCAAGTACTGGAGTGATCTCATGGTATAATCTGAGCTCTGTTACAGGTGTACCTGGTTAGAGGAGTGATCTCATGGTATAATCTGAGCTCTGTTACAGGTGTACCTGGTTAGAGGAGTGATTTTACGGTATAATCTGAGCTCTGTTACAGGTGTACCTGGTTAGAGGAGTGATCTCATGGTATAATCTGAACTCTGTTACAGGTGTACCTGGTTAGAGGAGTGATTTTACGGTATAATCTGAGCTCTGTTACAGGTGTACCTGGTTATAGGTGAGGAGTGATTTTACGGTATAATCTGAATTCTGTTACAGGTGTACCTGGTTAGAGGAGTGATCTCATGGTATAATCTGAGCTCTGTTACAGGTGTACCTGGTTAGAGGAGTGATTTTACGGTATAATCTGAGCTCTGTTACAGGTGTACCTGGTTAGAGGAGTGATTTTACGGTATAATCTGAGCTCTGTTACAGGTGTACCTGGTTATAGGTGAGGAGTGATTTTACGGTATAATCTGAATTCTGTTACAGGTGTACCTGGTTAGAGGAGTGATCTCATGGTATAATCTGAGCTCTGTTACAGGTGTACCTGGTTAGAGGAGTGATCTCATGGTATAATCTGAGCTCTGTTACAGGTGTACCTGGTTAGAGGAGTGATTTTACGGTATAATCTGAGCTCTGTTACAGGTGTACCTGGTTAGAGGAGTGATTTTACGGTATAATCTGAGCTCTGTTACAGGTGTACCTGGTTAGAGGAGTGATTTTACGGTATAATCTGAGCTCTGTTACAGGTGTACCTGGTTAGAGGAGTGATTTTACGGTATAATCTGAGCTCTGTTACAGGTGTACCTGGTTAGAGGAGTGATTTTACGGTATAATCTGAGCTCTGTTACAGGTGTACCTGGTTAGAGGAGTGATTTTACGGTATAATCTGAGCTCTGTTACAGGTGTACCTGGTTAGAGGAGTGATTTTACGGTATAATCTGAGCTCTGTTACAGGTGTACCTGGTTAGAGGAGTGATTTTACGGTATAATCTGAGCTCTGTTACAGGTGTACCTGGTTAGAGGAGTGATTTTACGGTATAATCTGAGCTCTGTTACAGGTGTACCTGGTTAGAGGAGTGATTTTACGGTATAATCTGAGCTCTGTTACAGGTGTACCTGGTTAGAGGAGTGATTTTACGGTATAATCTGAGCTCTGTTACAGGTGTACCTGGTTAGAGGAGTGATTTTACGGTATAATCTGAGCTCTGTTACAGGTGTACCTGGTTAGAGGAGTGATTTTACGGTATAATCTGAGCTCTGTTACAGGTGTACCTGGTTAGAGGAGTGATTTTACGGTATAATCTGAGCTCTGTTACAGGTGTACCTGGTTAGAGGAGTGATTTTACGGTATAATCTGAGCTCTGTTACAGGTGTACCTGGTTAGAGGAGTGATTTTACGGTATAATCTGAGCTCTGTTACAGGTGTACCTGGTTAGAGGAGTGATTTTACGGTATAATCTGAGCTCTGTTACAGGTGTACCTGGTTAGAGGAGTGATTTTACGGTATAATCTGAGCTCTGTTACAGGTGTACCTGGTTAGAGGAGTGATTTTACGGTATAATCTGAGCTCTGTTACAGGTGTACCTGGTTAGAGGAGTGATTTTACGGTATAATCTGAGCTCTGTTACAGGTGTACCTGGTTAGAGGAGTGATTTTACGGTATAATCTGAGCTCTGTTACAGGTGTACCTGGTTAGAGGAGTGATTTTACGGTATAATCTGAGCTCTGTTACAGGTGTACCTGGTTAGAGGAGTGATTTTACGGTATAATCTGAGCTCTGTTACAGGTGTACCTGGTTAGAGGAGTGATTTTACGGTATAATCTGAGCTCTGTTACAGGTGTACCTGGTTAGAGGAGTGATTTTACGGTATAATCTGAACTCTGTTACAGGTGTACCTGGTTAGAGGAGTGATTTTACGGTATAATCTGAACTCTGTTACAGGTGTACCTGGTTATAGGAGTGATTTTACAGTATAATCTGAGCTCTGTTACAGGTGTACCTGGTTAGAGGAGTGATTTTACGCTATAATCTGAGTTCTGTTACAGGTGTACCTGGTTAGAGGAGTGATTTTACGCTATAATCTGAACTCTGTTACAGGTGTACCTGGTTATAGGAGTGATTTTACAGTATAATCTGAGCTCTGTTACAGGTGTACCTGGTTAGAGGAGTGATTTTACAGTATAATCTGAGCTCTGTTACAGGTGTACCTGGTTATAGGAGTGATTTTACAGTATAATCTGAGCTCTGTTACAGGTGTAGCTGGTTATAGGTGAGGAGTGATTTTACGGTATAATCTGAGCTCTGTTACAGGTGTACCTGGTTATAGGTGAGGAGTGATTTTACGGTATAATCTGAACTCTGTTACAGGTGTACCTGGTTATAGGTGAGGAGTGATTTTACGGTATAATCTGAACTCTGTTACAGGTGTACCTGGTTAGAGGAGTGATTTTACAGTATAATCTGAACTCTGTTACAGGTGTACCTGGTTATAGGTGAGGAGTGATTTTACAGTATAATCTGAACTCTGTTACAGGTGTACCTGGTTATAGGTGAGGAGTGATTTTACGGTATAATCTGAGCTCTGTTACAGGTGTATCTGGTTATAGGTGAGGAGTGATTTTACGGTATAATCTGAACTGTTACAGGTGTACCTGGTTAGAGGTGTTGAGCCATCCGTCCCTCTCCTCCACCCTTCTGTTGAGAGACTCCACGGTCCGACGGAGAGCACGATTTGCCTCTACCTTTTCCGATAGGCTCTGGCTAGACTCCGCCTCCCTCTCTTCCAGGCGTCTGATTCGTCCCAGCAGGTCCTGGTTACGGTCCACCTCACGCTGGAACAATTAGAACGTGGTTCATAGAAGTCAGAACATGGAATTTAGAACGCAGAATATGGAATAGACCAGGAAACAAAGAACATCAAACAAACTGGTGTATGAATTCCCTGCCTGTGGCTCTCAGCACACCATCTCATCCTCACAGCCCTTTCTCAGATACTCTGTTACTGTCTAACACCTGCAGTAGGCTCACCCACTGGAGTCATCAACTGGCCCTAGCCAAACCCATTGGTTGCCACGGGGTCATGGTTGCCAGGGGCCTGTGTGAGGTCAGCCAATCACAAGCAGTCATACTGGGTCCAAGATCCCCAACTCCTGCCTCGCCCTCAGTCACAGAGAACGCAGCAAGCTCCTCTCCATCTTTCACAACACCACCAGGACTCCCTCATATCTCTGGACTGGTGGGATGGTGTGCAGGCACAACGTGAGCTGTGTTCGTAGTCATTCGTTGTTATTGTTCCATTATCTATGCTGCCTCAGTGTAGCTTGTAACCTTTAAACACGTTCAGAGATGGTCCTTTATCACAGCTCTCCTGATATCCCACGTTCAGAGATGGTCCTTTATACAGTCCTTTATTACAGCTCTCCTGATATCCCACGTTCAGAGATGGTCCTTTATTACAGCTCTCCTGATATCCCACGTTCAGAGATGGTCCTTTATCACAGCTCTCCTGATATCCCACGTTCAGAGATGGTCCTTTATCACAGCTCTCCTGATATCCCACGTTCAGAGATGGTCCTTTATTACAGCTCTCCTGATATCCCACGTTCAGTATATTGATGACCATTCATCTGTCTTCTACAGAACCACTACATCCAGGTGTGTGTGTGTGTGTGTGTTACATCCAGGTGTGTGTGTGTGTGTGTGTGTTACATCCAGGTGTGTGTGTGTGTGTGTGTTACATCCAGGTGTGTGTGTGTTACATCCAGGTGTGTGTGTGTTACATCCAGGTGTGTGTGTGTGTGTGTGTTACATCCAGGTGTGTGTGTGTGTGTGTGTTACATCCAGGTGTGTGTGTGTGTGTGTGTTACATCCAGGTGTGTGTGTGTGTGTGTGTTACATCCAGGTGTGTGTGTGTGTGTGTGTTACATCCAGGTGTGTGTGTGTGTGTGTTACATCCAGGTGTGTGTGTGTGTGTGTTACATCCAGGTGTGTGTGTGTGTGTGTGTGTGTGTGTGTGTGTGTGTGTGTGTTACATCCAGGTGTGTGTGTGTGTGTGTGTGTGTGTTACATCCAGGTGTGTGTGTGTGTGTGTGTGTGTGTGTGTGTGTGTGTGTGTGTGTGTGTGTGTGTGTGTGTGTGTGTGTGTGTGTGTGTGTGTGTGTGTTACATCCAGGTGTGTGTGTGTGTTACATCCAGGTGTGTGTGTGTGTGTTACATCCAGGTGTGTGTGTGTGTGTGTGTGTGTGTGTGTGTGTGTGTGTGTGTTACATCCAGGTGTGTGTGTGTGTTACATCCAGGTGTGTGTGTGTGTGTTACATCCAGGTGTGTGTGTGTGTGTGTGTGTGTGTGTGTGTATGTGTGTGTGTGTGTGTGTGTGTGTGTGTGTGTGTGTGTGTGTGTTACATCCAGGTGTGTGTGTGTGTTACATCCAGGTGTGTGTGTGTGTGTGTTACATCCAGGTGTGTGTGTGTGTGTGTGTGTGTGTGTGTGTGTTACATCCAGGTGTGTGTGTGTTACATCCAGGTGTGTGTGTGTGTGTGTGTGTGTGTTACATCCAGGTGTGTGTGTGTGTGTGTGTGTGTGTGTGTGTTACATCCAGGTGTGTGTGTGTTACATCCAGGTGTGTGTGTGTGTGTGTGTGTGTGTTACATCCAGGTGTGTGTGTGTGTGTGTGTGTGTGTGTGTGTGTGTGTGTGTGTGTGTGTGTGTGTGTGTGTGTGTGTTACATCCAGGTGTGTGTGTGTGTGTTACATCCAGGTGTGTGTGTGTGTGTGTGTGTGTTACATCCAGGTGTGTGTGTGTGTTACATCCAGGTGTGTGTGTGTGTGTGTGTTACATCCAGGTGTGTGTGTGTGTGTGTGTTACATCCAGGTGTGTGTGTGTGTGTGTGTTACATCCAGGTGTGTGTGTGTGTGTTACATCCAGGTGTGTGTGTGTGTGTGTGTGTGTGTGTGTGTGTGTGTGTGTGTGTGTGTGTGTTACATCCAGGTGTGTGTGTGTGTGTGTGTGTGTGTGTGTGTGTGTGTTACATCCAGGTGTGTGTGTGTGTGTGTGTGTGTGTGTGTGTGTGTGTGTGTTACATCCAGGTGTGTGTGTGTGTGTGTTACATCCAGGTGTGTGTTACATCCAGGTGTGTGTGTGTGTGTTACATCCAGGTGTGTGTGTGTGTTACATCCAGGTGTGTGTGTGTGTTACATCCAGGTGTGTGTGTGTGTTACATCCAGGTGTGTGTGTGTGTGTGTGTTACATCCAGGTGTGTGTGTGTGTGTGTGTGTTACATCCAGGTGTGTGTGTGTGTGTGTGTGTTACATCCAGGTGTGTGTGTGTGTGTGTGTGTTACATCCAGGTGTGTGTGTGTGTGTGTGTGTTACATCCAGGTGTGTGTGTGTGTGTGTGTGTGTGTGTGTGTGTGTGTGTGTGTGTGTGTGTGTGTGTGTGTGTGTGTGTGTGTGTGTGTGTGTGTGTGTTACGTACCTCAAAGTCCCTAGCGCTCAGCGTCGCGTTCTTCTCCAGTTCGATGCGTGCTCTCTTGTGACTGATCTCCATCTGTCTCTTCTCCTGGTCCATCTGGATCAGCTGGGTCTTAGACTGAACCTTCTCTGCTGCCTCCAGCAACTACACACACAGAGACACACAGTCACATTCTGTGGCTTACATACACAGGTTTCAGACTGAACCTTCTCTCTGCAGTCTCTGGTAATTCACAACAATACAATGTGTCTCAGTCCCACCACCTCTGTCCTCTAAATACTGTTGGTGTAGGACGTGGCTCTGTCCTACTCCACCCACCTGTAATCTCTGTAGGTACTGTTGGTGCAGGACGTGGCTCTGTCCTACTCCACCCACCTGTAATCTCTGCAGGTACTGTTGGTGTAGGACGTGGCTCTGTGTGTCTGTCCTACTCCACCCACCTGTAATCTCTGCAGGTACTGTTGGTGTAGGACGTGGCTCTCTGTGTGTCTGTCCTACTCCACCCACCTGTAATCTCTGTAGGTACTGTTGGTGTAGGACGTGGCTCTCTGTGTGTCTGTCCTACTCCACCCACCTGTAATCTCTGCAGGTACTGTTTCTGCAGGACGTCGCTCTGCACCGGGGCTGGTTCTCCCTGGTTCCGAGACGTGTCCGGGAGAGAGATGAAACTCTTCAACGACTTAAGAGTGGCGAACACCGTCGTGTCATCCTCAATGTCCATGGTGGTCAACTGTTTACAAGGTTGCTGGAGCTTCTATGAGAGAGAACAACATTTACAGGAGCTACGATGTCCATGGTCAAGTGTTTATTTACAAGCTTGCTGCACTAGAACATAGAGGGTAACTAGCTGGCAACATTTTCAGTAGCTTCATATTCATATGTGACATAGGAGGCTATGTCCATGGTCAACGAGCATTCTGGGGCCACTATCTCTGGTGGGCAAGAAGATGCATGTTAGCTAGCTCCAGAGTGGTGCAGCAGTCCAAGGCACTGCATCTCAGTGCTACAGGCGTCACTACAGACCCTGGTTCAATTCCAGGCTGTATCACAACCCGGCCGTGACTGGGAGTCCCATAGGGCAGCGCACAATTGGCCCAGCGTCGTCCGGGTTAGGGTTAAGTTAAATAAAGGTTAAAGAAAAAAAAAAATCTACCTATAAACTAGTCCATTCGCATGCACAACTCGTACTGCTGATCCGACGCATGCGCCTGGAGCAAAGCTAGTCTGGGGTTAAATAAAAAAGTGTCCGAAAGTCGCGACATGATGTTTGAAATGAGCATACAAAGAAAAGTTGGTCAGTACTTTAGCAAAGTCACTAACATTGCACAATTGGAAAGATGAAGGGTCAAGCCGCATGTGACGCCGTGGACCAGAGCTACTAACGTGAACTAGTAACCAACTAGCCATACTAACCTGCAACCAGGGTTGCCTAATAACTATGGATTACTCGGTCATTTTAAATATGGACGATTCACACGTCGTAGTTGAGAATAGTGTTGATGAACATAAATAATGTGATCACAACAACTTCTCTAAGATAGTTAACGTTGGTTACCTAGACGTTTCGAATCCCCTAGTTAGCTAACGTTAGTTAGCAAGCTCAATCGACAAATTGTCGACATGTTGATCGGATAGACGTCGGCAAATAATCCGACTTTAAATAATATGGACACGTATATAGAATTTATTATACAGCTTGATCAGATCTTACCTTAGAACTTCACTTTGAAAAAGTTGACTACTTAGGTAGTTATAGATACTAACAACAGCTAACGTTAGCTAGCATAACTTCGAACTCCCTCCTTTCCTAGAACAAGATCTGTGCTGTTATCGCGAGAATACCTGCTGCGTTCTGAAGATAGTCAAGGCTGCGCTTGATGCGCATATTGAGCAATTCACTAAACACTTCCGAGTAAGATCATCTTATATCTTTATACCATTTGGTTTGGAAGTAATGGTGATGTTTATGTAAACTAATCCGTGAAGCGGCTTTAAATACCTTTTTTTCAGTTTAGCAGGCTTCCACTGTTTGAAGAAAGAAACGTATTCTATGATATTCTTATCTTATTCTTTGGAATTGGGTTGGCGGATGTACTGATGGGCATTCCGGCTCGTTCGGCTCAGCTCACCAAAAAGAGCCGGCTCTTTTGGCTCTCAAACGGCTCTTTAAAAAATACATATATTTTGTATGTTTTCAAGTCAAACAGTTTGCGATAGTTTGACTATGATTGGTGTTAAAACAATTGTAATTAAATGATTAAATGAAATCATACTCTACCTTAACCACAATGTATTTAAAAATGCATTGGTTTGTTATGAAAAAGAATGCTATTAAACATTTCCATTTAAAGTATAACTTTTAATGTATATAAACAAAGTGTATATAAATGATATTCCATTCTGTGGAACTTTCTGTCTGTTGATGAACATAGGGTGTCCATCAACTCTGTCACATGTCCTGTGGTTACATTTGCTTCTCTCTGGCAGCTGGCTGTGATTGGCTGCAGACCCTTACACAGGAGGATAATTTTTGAGGCTGTCACATAGCTGAAAAGAGAGAACAGTAACTTATTAGTTCAGGTTCATGTTTTATCTACTGATACGAAATTCTCATCTACTGCTCATATACATATATAATACTGGATTAAATAATGACGTAGTAATAACTGCTTACTGTACCTCTCTCCACTGATCTCCACAGTGACCTGGTCAAAGGGTTCCAGGACTCTGCACACCTCCTCCATCACCTCCCATTCCTCTTGGGTCAGAGCATCAACAGGTGCATTGACAATGGCCAGGGTAGAGATGATGGCATTCTTTGACTCAAGAAACCGCTTCAACATATAAAATGTTGAATTCCACCTTGTAGTGCAGTCTTGTTCAGGCCTCAGCTCAGGCGTCCCCATCTGGCGTTGTGTAGACTTATGTTTCTCAGCACCTACTGTGTTCCTGTGGAAGTATTCCACAGCTGCTTTCACTTCGTCCACAGTGGGCTTCATCACCTTCAGAGCATCTCTTACAATCAGGTTGATTGTGTGGGCAAGACATGGATGATGGGCTCATTTTAAAATGTTCATGGCTTTGGTTATGTTAGCTGCATTGTCGCTAACACAACAGACCACTTTTTCCATCTACTTGCCATTCTCTGCAAGTTCTCTGAGGTGTGTCTGTTGCTGAACTCAAAGCAGTCCAGAAGACAGTTAGACATTGAAAAATCTTCAATGAAGTGACATGTAACCGACATGTAGGAAGTGGTTACCCTTGATGTTCAGCAGTCAGTGGTAAGGCAAACTGCAGTAGCTTTTTGGACTCTTTCCCACACTGAAGCCTGTGTGCTCACATACAGTTGTGGAATAAGTGATTTTGAAAGGGTTTTCCTGCTTGGAATTGTGTACATTGGATTTAGACTATTGCTATAATTTCTAAACCCTCTGTACTCCACGATCGAAAATGGTTGGAAATCGGTGGCAATCATTTTAGCCAGTGCAATATCAATTTGGCCTTGTTTTTCTACAGACATAGACTTTGGCATAAACCGGTCCATAGAAGACTTTGTTGCTGTGGGTAACGGAGTAGGCCTACTTGACTGAGTGGATACATCACTGGCTCCACCACTATCACTAGCAGGCCCGCTAGTTTCTCGAAGCTCCGGTACAGCTAGCTTCACAGTTGGGTGCACAGTTTGCATATGACGGTGTAGGTTGTGCGTAGAACCGGCTTTATATGAGATTTTGTTTTGGCAAATTCTACACTGTGCTCTAACATTGTCTACATTATTAAAATGCATCCAAATGCTACTGTGCTTCTGACTCATTTTCACAGCTTTCCTTCCTCTCTCTACTCGGCTGCTAAGTGTGTGACTGTGAGTTGACTCGGCCCTCCCTCACGCACCTTTGGTTCATTGGTTGACACTGCGTGTCTGATTGACAGGAACAACAGGTGAGGCTGTTAGTCTGAGCAGACAGAACGAATGTATGTGCGCTTGAGCATTTAGGCCTACATTATTTTAGTTATTTTTTCGTTCTTTGAATTAGTTCATTCTATTCATTTAAATCTTTTGATTATTCATATCTTCATTTTTTTTATTTTTTTATAAATAGATTCGGCTGATACCAAAAAAACAACAACAAAAATGTAGACTTTTTTTTACAAAACTAAATCAAACAATGTTCATGTTAAAAAATAAAAACGATCTGATCCCTACACACAAGTCTCAAGGGGAGCCTGGGAGGGCCTTCTTCTGGCGCCAGTAGCCCTTACAAGCCCTTCAGATGTAAAGTCCCCAAAACCTTTCTGCCGCAGCCACAATAATATCCTGTTTCTTTGACCCCTTTGAGATTTGAGCCGTACAGTTTATAACTTTGGAAATGAACACCACAAAATCCACCTTTTTAACACACCGGGTATCTTTTGACTCATAGCAAACATTTACTACTATAAACTGTCCATCCCCTACCATATATTTACTAGCATCACTTATTGTTTTGTTAATTATTGTAATCGCCTCCGCATAGGAGATTCGATTGATCGCTCTAAATGTTTTACACCTCAATCTCCTTCACCCTTACAGGACACTCCAGGAACTCAGGAGCGTGATCCCCACCACAATTGCAACACCGTCGTCCTTCTACACACCGTTCTTCATTATACTCCGCCAGTCTGCACACACTTGAAACATGGCCAAATCCTTTACAGTGCTTCGTCTGCAGTGGTTTGGGAATGAAAGCTCTTACAGTGTATCTGACATAACCAAGCTTCACATGTGTAGGTAGATGCTCTTCATCATAAAACAACAGGACCGACAGACTTTCTTCTGTTTCTCCATTCACCCAGCGGGTCAGACGCCGGACACCAACCATACCCAGGAATTCTCTTCATGTATTCAACTTGAACATCCGTCTTCACCCCAGATGACTCCTCTGACAGGTGTTCTACTCCCAAGTTCAAAGCACGATACTTCTGTTGTTCTGGATTCTCTTGAAGCCCACTGCAAACTTCCTCTGTTCTTCAGAAACACAACGAATCAAAATAAGACCACTCCTGGTCGCTCTGACAGACTCCACTTTTCCCAGTGCATACTTCACTATTTTCAACACCTCAAACGGGTCTCCTACATCCTCGCTCAACAAACACATCCTGACAAGAAACAATTCATTATCGTTCATACACGTATCCTCCACTCCAATTCAAGACAATACATTTTTTGTTGTTGCATTTTTCAACACTGCTATTGTCCATTCAGGACATTAATCTTCACCAACTTTGCTCGATGCGCTGCTTGATTTGACCTCAGCGTCCACGTCCGCCATCTCTCACAAACGTCCTCCAAGTGACAACAAATCAACTTCTTTAATCAAGCTGTTTTTATTAATAAAAGGGCACTCCGCCATTTTTCAACCTCATTATCTCCAGCACCAAACCATTGTCTACATAGGTGAAAACGGCGTATTTTCTACGTTTTTGTAGAAGCAAATTATGTTTAAAAAAAGTTCGACCCGATGACGTCAAAAGTTAAACAGTTATTTTTCAAACACTGTGAGATTCACAGTGATCTGGAGAGCAAGAAAATATCCTTCCTCCCCAACTAGAAACATGTTGCAGGTTTTGAAAATCACTGTTTTTCTTACTTTAATTCCTACCCTGTGATGTCACAGAGAAGCGTGGCATTTTCACACACAGTACCAGTCAAAAGTTTGGACACACCTACTCGTTCAAGGGTTTTTCTTTATTTGTACTATTTTCTACATTGCTTGTGTTTCTTGGCCCAATCAAGTCTCTTCTTCTTATTGGTGTCCTTTCGTAGTGGTTTCTTTGCAGCAATTCGACCATGAAGGTCTGATTCACACAGTCTCCTCTGAACAGTTGATGTTGAGATGTGTCTGCTTTTATTACCATTTTTTATTGAACCTTTATTTAACTAGGAAAGGCCTATCCCGGCCAACGCTGGGCCAACTGAGCACCGCCCTATGGGACTCTCAATCACGGCCGGATGTGATACAGCCTGGATTCAAACCAGGGACTGTAATGATGCCTCTTGCCCTAAGATGCAGTGCATCAGACCGCTGCGACACTCGGGAGCCCTAACAATGTTACCTGAACTCTGTGAAGCATTTAATTGGGCTGCAATTTCTGAGTCTGGTCACTCTAATGAACTTATCCTCTGCAGCAGAGGTAACTCTGGGTCTTCCTTTCCTGTGGCGGTCCTCATGAGAGCCAGTTTCATTGTAGCGCTTGATGGTTTTAGCGACTGCACTTGAAATTTTCCGTATTGAATAACCTTCATGTCTTAAAGTAATGATGGACTGCCGTTTCTCTTTGCTTATTTGAGCTGTTCTTGCCAAAATATGGACTTGGTCTTTTACCAAATAGGGCTATTTCTGTATACCACCCCTACCTTGTCACAACACAACTGACTGGCTCAAACGCATTAAGAAGGAAAGAAATTCTACAAATTAACTTTTAACAAGGCACACCTGTTAATTGAAATGCATTCCAGGTGAAATGCATTCCACCTCATGAAGCTGGTTGAGAGAATGCCAAGACTGTGTAAAGCTGTCATCAAGGCAAAGGGTGGCTACTTTGAAGAATCTCAAATACAAAATATATTTTGATTTGTTTAACACTTTTTTGGTTACTACATGTGTTATTTCATAGTTTTGATGTCTTCACTATTATTCTACGATGTAGAAAATAGTAAAAATAAAGAAAAACCCTGTGTCCTTTTCTTTATGTGTAGCTGTGTCCAAACTGTTGACTGAACTGTATGTAGACACTGGTTTGAGAGGCTGGTCATGGCTCACATCAACACCATCATCCCAGACACTTTGGAACCACTCCAATTTGCATAGCACCCCAACAGATCCATAGATGACGCAATCTCTATTGCACTCCACAGTGCCCTTTCCCACCTGGACAAAAGGAACACCTATGTGAGAATGCTGTTCATTGACTACAGCTCAGCGTTCAACACCATAGTCCCCTCCAAGTTCATCACTAAGCTAAGGACCCTGGGACTGAACACCTCCCTCTGCAACTGGATCCTGGACTTCCTGACGGGCCGCCTCCAGGTGGTGAGGGTAGGGAACAACACCTCCCTCTACAACTGGATCCTGGAATTCCCGACGGGCCGCCCCCGGGTGGTGAGGGTAGGGAACAACACCTCCCTCTACAACTGGATCCTGGACTTCCCGACGGGCCGCCCCCGGGTGGTGAGGGTAGGGAACAACACCTCCCTCTACAACTGGATCCTGGACTTCCCGACGGGCCGCCCCCCGGGTGGTGAGGGTAGGGAACAACACATACTGACCCTCAACACGGGGGCCCATCACTGGTGCAAGCTTAGTCCCTCCTATAGTACCTTCACCCACAACTGCGTGGCCTCGCACGACTCCAACACCATCTTGTTTCGTGATGACACGACGGTGGAAGGCCTGATCACAGACGACGATGAGACACCTAATAGGTAGGAGGTCAGAGACCTGGCAGTACGGTGCCAGGACAACAACCTCTCCCTCAACATCAGCAAGACAAAAGAGTTGATCGTGGACAACACAGGAAACAGAGGGCCAAGCACACCGCCATCACTTCAACGGGGCTGTAGTGGAGTGGGATTCAAGTTCCTCTGTGTTCACATCACCAAGGATCCATCATGGTCCACACACACCAACACAGTCCTGAAGAGGGCACGACAACACCTTTTCCCCCTCAGGAGACTGAAAAGATTTGGCATGGGTCCTCAGATCCTCCAAATGTTCTACAGCTGCACCACTGAGAGCATCTTGACTGG
This sequence comes from Salmo salar, assembly GCF_965601325.2. Classification (NCBI taxonomy): domain Eukaryota; kingdom Metazoa; phylum Chordata; class Actinopteri; order Salmoniformes; family Salmonidae; genus Salmo; species Salmo salar. The sequence continues at coordinate 11,277,470 of NC_138302.1, forward strand.
CTGCATCACCGCTTGTTATGGAAACTGCTGGGCATCCGACCGCAAGGCGCTACAGAGGGTAGTGCGTTCAGCCTAGTACATCACTGGGCCCAAGCTTCCTGACATCCAGGACCTATATGTCTATAGGTTCGAGTCCAGGCTGTATCACAACCAGCCGTGATTGGGAGTCCCATAGGGCGGCCCACAATTGGCCCAGTGTCATCCAGGTTCGGATTTGGCCGGGGTAGGCCATCATTGTAAATAAGAATTTGTTCTTAGCTGACTTGCCTAGTTAAATAAAGGTTAAATAAAATACAAAAACAAATAGGAAATGCTTAGAAATAACGAGGCTAAAGCAATGAATGTACAGGCTGAATGAATTGAGATCGTGATGGTAAAATGCTGTACTGATGTGAATGGCTACAGAATCCCAGTCACACACAAGGAACGGGGATTAGAGGTCCTAACATGTGACTTATTAGGATCCCCAGTAGCCGACGGCAACGGAGACAGCTAGTCTTACTGGGATCCGACACATAATGAAAAATACATTACAGACAAAATACTTCACAGTTTACATACATTTAAAAAAAACATGAACATGTAGTGTGTGTATCTAGCAGTTACACATGTCAGTACATACACACAATAAGTAGGTCACATGTGGGAGAGGCGTTGTGTTGTGAGCTATTGCTTTTATAGGTTGTTTCCAAACCAGGTCTGAGGTTCACTAGCGCTGTATAAGATAGAAGGGAGTACCATGCACTCATGGCTCTGTATAATAGTGTATGTTTCCTTGAATATGTTCTGGACCTGGGGACTGTGAAAAGACCCCTGGTGGCATGTCTGGTGGGGTAAGAGTGTGTGCCAGAGCTGTGTATACGGTGACTATGGAAACGATTTGGAATTTCCAACACATTCTTATAAAAACAGGAAGTGACGCAGTCAGTCTTTCCTCAACTCTCAGCCAAGAGAGGCTGTGTGCCCTCTGATTACAATGAAGAACAAGATGTGCCACTCTGTTCTGGGCCAGCTGCAGCTTAACGAGGTCTTTCTTTGCAGGACCTAAACATATGACTGGACATTAATCAAGATAAAACTAGAGCCTGCAGGACTTGCCTTGTGGAGTCAAAAAACATCTTTATTACGGACAGACCTCTCCCCATCTTTACAACCATTGAATCTATATGTTTTGACCATGACAGTTTACAATCTAAGGTAACACCAAGTAATTTAGTCTCCTCAACTTGTTCAACAGACACACCATTCATTACCAGATTCAGCTGAGGTCTAGAATTTAGGGACTGTGCAGCACACACACACAATCCACTTCAACCAGTTACTGTTGATACTTCAGAATGAAACAAGGCAGGGATTATAATATAGATATAGAAATATAGATAGTAATAAGATAAGTATCATAGCCTACAGGTTACATGCTCACAATAAAACGCTCACAGTCCTGGTCACCATTTCAACACAATGAGTGGTATTCACACAATCAGTTTATAGTCCTGGTCACCGTGGGAACACAATGAGTGGTCTTCACACATTCAGTTTATAGTCCTGGTCACCGTGGGAACACAATGAGTGGTATTCACACATTCAGTTTATAGTCCTGGTCACCGTGGGAACACAATGAGTGGTATTCACACAATCAGTTTATAGTCCTGGTCACCGTGGGAACACAATGAGTGGTCTTCACACATTCAGTTTATAGTCCTGGTCACCGTGGGAACACAATGAGTGGTATTCACACATTCAGTTTATAGTCCTGGTCACCGTGGGAACACAATGAGTGGTATTCACACATTCAGTTTATAGTCCTGGTTACTGTGGGAACACAATGAGTGGTGTTCACACATTCAGTTTATAGTCCTGGTCACCGTGGGAACACAATGAGTGGTATTCACACATTCAGTTTATAGTCCTGGTCACCGTGGGAACACAATGAGTGGTATTCACACATTGTTTATAGTCCTGGTCACCGTGGGAACACAATGAGTGGTATTCACGCATTCAGTTTATAGTCCTGGACACCGTGGGAACACAATGAGTGGTATTCACACAATCAGTCTATAGTCCTGGACACCGTGGGAACACAATGAGTGGTATTCACACATTCAGTTTATAGTCCTGGACAGGATGAGGTGAAGCCTTCCGTCAGGAGAGCTGTGATTGGCTCAGGTGAGGGAATAGCATTCATCGCCTGCATTGACCTTTGACTCATGGCAGGGCACGAGTTAATCAACTGTTCACATTAATGGAGGGTACTTTGTACTCTCATAACGTCTGTCACCGCCGGTGTGAAGACTAAGATCTCACAGATACCAAACAGTACACTTTCCCATGGACACCTGAGGGTAATACCTGTTCACTGTTCACTGTAATTAGATTATGCCAGGAGAGTACCCAGCCAGAAATAATCAGACACCCATTTTTCAAGCTAGCATATAATGTCACATAAACCCAAACCACAGCTAAATGCAGCACTAACCTTTGATGATCTTCATCAGATGACACTCCTAGGACATTATGTTATACAATACATGCATGTTTTGTTCAATCAAGTTCATATTTATATCAAAAACCAGCTTTTTACATTAGCATGTGACGTTCAGAACTAGCAAACATACCGAAAACTTCCGGTGAATTTACTAAATTACTCACGATAAACGTTCACAAAAAACATAACAATTATTTTAAGAATTATAGATACAGAACTCCTTCATGCAATCGCGGTGTCCGATTTTAAAATAGCTTTTCGGCAAAAGCACATTTTGTAATATTCTGAGTAGATAGCTCGCCATCACGGGCTAGCTATTTTGACACCCACCAAGTTTGGCACTCACCAAACTCAGATTTACTATAATAAAAATTGGATTACCTTTGCTGTTCTTCGTCAGAATGCACTCCCAGGACTTCTACTTCATCCACAAATGTTGTTTTGGTTCAAAATAATCCATAGTTATGTTCAAATATCCTCTGTTTTGTTCTTGCGTTCAAGACACTATCCGAACGGTGACGCGCGGACGCGTATCGTGACAAACAAATTCAAAATATTCCATTACCGTACTTCGAAGCATGTCAAACGCTGTTTAAAATCAATTTTTATGCGATTTTTCTCGTAAAATAGCGATAATATTCCGACCGGGAAACCCTGTTTTTGTTCAAAGACTCAAAGTTGAAAATGGAGTCGTCTCGTGCACGCGTGCGCCCGTCTCATTGTTCTCAGATCGACCACTTACCAAATGCGCTACTGTTTTTCAGCCTGGGACAGCAGAGTCATCATTCAACGTTCTGGCGCCTTCTGAGAGCCTATGGGAGCCTTAGAAAGTGTCACGTTACAGCAGAGATCCTCTGTTTTCAATAAAGAGAGTGTAGAAGGCCAAGAAATGGTCAGAGAGGGCACTTCCTGTACAGAATCTTCTCAGGTTTTGGCCTGCCATATGAGTTCTGTTATACTCACAGACACCATTCAAACAGTTTTAGAAACTTTAGGGTGTTTTCTATCCAAATCAAACAATTATATGCATATTCTAGTTTCTGGGCAGTAGTAATAACCAGATTAAATCAGGTACGTTTTTTATCCGGATGTGAAAATACTGCCCCCTACCCTAGAGAGGCTAAATTAAACCAACGTTTTGCTAATACATAACACCATCTAATAATGCTGGGCAATATGGCCCAAATATATAATATCCCGGTAGGACGGTATTTGACGGGATTTTAGGTTGATGAATAATACAAAATTCTTTCTCCATTCTTCTTGTTCTATATTGTACAATTCAACTTTAACCAAATACAATTTCCTACATTTCCATCAATTTCTTCATTTCCTGCACTCATTTGCGATCATTTTCACACTGCCACGCAGGGCTGCACGATATTGGCCACCCCAAAAAATCAAGGCCTTATTTTTTTTACTAAATGTTGCAATTGCGATTTGACTTCTAATTTAGATCAAAACACTGTATCAACTAGCTACCATTGAAATCATGGAAATAGAATAATTATTTTAATTCTATAGTCAGAATATAAATAAGTGGGCATTTTGAACACAGTGTTGGTTGGCATGACAACAAATGAAAATGCCAGGGAGGAGCTACTTCATGTAGCTAACAAATTCATGCTTCTCCTGATCTTATTGGTTTAGAAGATACGGTTTCACAAACAACATGCTGATTTAGGCCTCCACCATCACTGGTATCAGGCTGTATTAGCTAGCTACGTTTGCTCTGACTCAGTACATCTATTATCTAGCTAGCGGCTAACACGATACAGAACAACTCGCTACGAAAAGACAAACTAGCTGTTTGTTTGCAGATGTAAGAAACAGAAGGGTAAATTCTAGAAGGCTAGTGTATTGATATTGTTGCGTGTGCTGCATTGACCATGCAGACTGAACACACGTGTCTGGAGGTCCAGAAACAACATATGGGCTCCTTGAGTGACAGGGGGCGGGGTTAGGTCTGTCTGGAAAAGGCACAGAGAGAGGGAGAGCAGAGAGAGAGAGGGAGGGTGAGCAGAGAGAGAGAGAGAGAGAGAGCAGAGAGAGAGAGAGGGAGAGCAGAGACAGAGAGGTATAGCAGAGAGAGAGAGAGAGAGAGAGAGAGAGAGAGAGAGAGAGAGAGAGAGAGAGAGAGAGAGAGAGAGAGAGAGAGAGAGAGGGAGAGCAGAGAGAGATGACTCAAGTAGCAGAGTAAATGATCAAAATGGATGTTACACACGGCATATCACATTTAACAAACCAAACGTTCAAATACCGTTATATTTTTACATTTTTTTATTTTTATTTAATTTTTTAACTAGGCAAGTCCATTAAAAACAAATTCTTATTTACAATGACGGCCAACAAGTCCTTGAAGAGCATGAGATGTGGGTAACATTAGCCAGCATGAGCTAGCTACCGAGTTACCATAGGAACAGAGGACATCCTGCCTTGTTTCCTTTTTTTGGTGCCATTGTTATGATGACGGCTGACTTGAGGCCCAATACATTCAACATGTTAAATTATTGTGATGTCGTAAGAGCCTGTAGAGTGGAGAAAGCTACCGCGGCAGCCCCCACAGCCTGTAGAGTGGAGAAACCTACCGTGGCAGCCCCCACAGAATGTAGAGTGGAGAAAACTACCGCGGCAGCCCCCACAGCCGGTAGAGTGGAGAAACCTACCGCGGCAGCCCCCACAGCCGGTAGAGTGGAGAAACCTACCGCGGCAGCGCCCACAGCCGGTAGAGTGGAGAAAGCTACCGCGGCAGCCCCCACAGCCGGTAGAGTGGAGAAAGCTACCGCGGCAGCCCCCACAGCCGGTAGAGTGGAGAAAGCTACCGCGGCAGCCCCCACAGCCTGTAGAGTGGAGAAACCTACCGTGGCAGCCCCCACAGCCGGTAGAGTGGAGAAACCTACCGTGGCAGGCCCCACAGCCTGTAGAGTGGAGAAACCTACCGCGGCAGCCCCCACAGTCTGTAGAGTGGAGAAACCTACCGTGGCAGCCCCCACAGCCGGTAGAGTGGAGAAACCTACCGCGGCAGCCCCCACAGCCGGTAGAGTGGAGAAAGCTACCGCGGCAGCCCCCACAGCCGGTAGAGTGGAGAAAGCTACCGCGGCAGCCCCCACAGCCGGTAGAGTGGAGAAAGCTACCGCGGCAGCCCCCACAGCCTGTAGAGTGGAGAAACCTACCGCGGCAGCCCCCACAGCCGGTAGAGTGGAGAAACCTACCGCGGCAGGCCCCACAGCCGGTAGAGTGGAGAAACCTACCGCGGCAGCCCCCACAGCCTGTAGAGTGGAGAAACCTACCGTGGCAGCCCCCACAGCCGGTAGAGTGGAGAAACCTACCGCGGCAGCCCCCACAGCCGGTAGAGAGGAGAAACCTACCGCGGCAGCCCCTACAGAATGTAGAGTGGAGAAAGCGAGAGTTGAATCAGGTAGGTATTAACATTACGGGGCTGCTGCGCTAGGTTTTACTTCGGATTTACTCCGATTTGGAAAAAATGGGCCGGGATCTGATCGGGAGCCTGTAGATCGAGCTAAAAACTTGTCCACGTTTAGCTGGTGTCTCTTTAAGTCTGCTGTCTGCCTGAAGATCTTCCCACACTGACAGAAGTGGTACAGGGCTTCTCTCCTGTGTGAGTTAACTTGTGTGCCCTCAGATGTGATGACTGACGGAAACTCTTCCCACATTGAGGGCAGTGGTAAGGCTTCTCTCCTGTGTGAGTTTGACAATGTTTCTTCAGGTATCTTGCCAGACTGAAGCTCTTGCCACACTGAGTGCAGTGGTAATTCTTCTCTCCTGTGTGAGTTAACTGGTGGGCTGTCACATTTGATGAATGACTGAAACTCTTTCCACATTGAAGGCAGTGGTAAGGCTTTTCTACTGTGTGAGTTAACTGGTGTGCCCTCAGGCTTCCTGTTTGACTGAAGCTCTTCTCACACTGGGAGCAGTGATAAGGCATCTTTCTTGTGTGAGTAAGCTGGTGTCTATTTAAGGTCTGTAAAAGAGGAAAACTCATCCCACAAACAGAGCAGTGGTACGGCTTCTCTCCCGAGTGAGTTCGATGGTGTGTCTTCAGGTGTCCTGCCTGACTGAAGCTCTTCCCACACTGAGAGCAGTGGTATGGCTTCTCTCCTGTGTGAATTAGCTGGTGTGCCTTTAGAGCTCCTGCCCGTCCAAAGCTCTTCCCACACTGAAAGCAGTGGTACGGCTTCTCTCCTGTGTGTATTCTCTTGTGTTCGTTTAGCTGTCCTTCCATACGGAAGCTCTTCCCACATTGGAAGCAGTGGAAAGGCTTCTCTCCTGTATGTATTCTCTGATGCCTCTTCAAATTGAACGAACAGCTAAAAGTCTTCCTACATTGGGAGCAGTGGTACAACTTCTTTCCTGTGTGAGTAAGCTGGTGCGTCTTCAAGCTGCTTGGTGTCTGAAATCTCTTCCCACATTGACCACACGGGTATGTTTTCTTCCTTTTGAGGGTCTTTTTGTGTGGTATGAGGTGAGTTGGACAAATAAAACTGCCTCTGCAATTTGAACAGGGTCGGGGCCTACAAGTGTGTCTTCTTAACTCCTCTGGCTCATAGAAACTAGTGAAGCAGTCCATGCAGTGGTGATGTTTCTGTCTTGAGTTCCTCTGTCTGTGTTGATTATGGTTTCCTGATGCTGTGGAACTGGGCTCACTGTCTGAACCCTCTCCTGTGGGAATATGGACAGATATGGGGTTAGAATCAGGAACAGAAGCATTGGCTTTAGACTTGTTTCAAAACTATTACGATCACTTTATTTGTCCAATTAGAACACAAGGTCCAACGGAATTGTGACTTCCTGTTTAAAACCAACATAAACATACAGGTTGGAGCAGAGGGCTGCCGTACTATGGGGGAACGTGGACCAGTTGTTGTGGGGGTTAAGAGTCTTAGTCAAGGGCACAACAGCAGGTGATGGCACTAGCCCAAGCTTACAGCTTTTTATTCATTGTTTCATTAATTAACAGTTGATTAACAGCAGATTTCATAATTTACTGGGCACCACACGGGCAATGAAAACAACGACTTTATAATTAGAAACATCTACCATCCACAGATATACACTCCGACTTGGGGAAAGAGTTGCCAAGCAGTCAGAGACACAGGTTGGTGAACTGTGGGTTAGTGGTATACTGCTACACGGAGTATATCATCTCTGTCTAAAAGCTGGGCTAACTTTAACAATAGTATATCATCTCTGTCTAAAAGCTGGGCTAACTTTAACAATAGCATATAATCTCTGTCTAAAAGCTGGGCTAACTTTAACAATAGTATATCATCTCTGTCTAAAAGCTGGGCTAACTTTAACAATAGTATATCATCTCTGTCTAAAAGCTGGGCTAACTTTAACAATAGTATATCATCTCTGTCTAAAAGCTGGGCTAACTTTAACAATAGTATATCATCTCTGTCTAAAAGCTGGGCTAACTTTAACAATAGTATATCATCTCTGTCTAAAAGCTGGGCTAACTTCAACAATAGTTGTGGGAAGTGAGCTGTCAATAATAGCAATAATAATTTTAGAATCCCCTGAGGCCACCAACTTCTCTCCGTACTCCACACCTGAACTTACCTGGGTCAGTGATACTATCTACTTCCTCCTCTTCCTCTAGATCTGGAGCAGACACATCCCTGTTCTCCTCCTCTTTGACAGGTCTCTCCTCCTCCTCCTCTTTGACTGCTCTCTCCTCCTCCGCCGCCTCCTCCTCTTTGACTGCTCTCTCCTCCTCCGCCTCCTCCTCTTTGACAGCTCTCTCCTGCACTTCCTCAATGACAGCTCTCTCCTCCACCTCCTCTTTGACTGCTCTCTCCTCCTCCGCCTCCTCCTCTTTGACAGCTCTCTCCTGCACTTCCTCAATGACAGCTCTCTCCTCCACCTCCTCTTTGACTGCCCTCTCTTCCTCTAGGACTTCTGGCTCCTCTTTAACAATCACATTGAGTTCCAGTGGTTGACTGCAGTCCTCCAGCTTCACTGAGACCATCTCTGGACCCTGCTTTAAGGTTCTCTGGGCTGGAAAACCACAGCCAGAACCTGGGGACTTGGGTTCAGACATGGAAGGCTACAGATGGATTCAAAAGAGGCACAAAAAAATGAAAGGTGAGTTTCACAAACAGGATGAGTTTCACTAGAACAGCTTTGCTAATAAAGTGATAGATACACCACGTATAAAACATATTCCATCTGCTAGGATTCTGCTAAGAAAACGTAGCTAGCTAGCCAACATTGCTGTGGCAACGATCGCTAACGTTAGCCATTTGAGCTAATTGGGTTAACTTTAGCTTACTGATACATTTTACCGTCACCTTTCTCAATAGGGTGGGATGATATCTAGCTAGATACAATTACAAGCAAGAAGTTTGCTATTTAAAGCAAAGGCGAACCAAAATGACATTTGATATCACGCTGGCTGAATGATTATGTAAGTTAGGCAGCTAAGGTAAACTAGCTAGCTAACAAACACTGCGGTCAAGTGATCCAACACTCGCAAAACTCGGTAAAGCCATCCTCTTCAGTTTCCTCATGAATTTGCGAATACACAACACTATACGGTATCGTGTGTTTTCTGGGAGGGAAACTGAGTTGGATGCTGTCATGCTCAGATAGAGACGACGGCTTCAAATCGTTACCAAGAAAACAACTTGAACCACACTTATTCAATTTTCCAGAATCAACATCATACCAAATGGTTGATTTCATTTTGGAGCCTTATCAAGGTTGCAGTAGGTGGTGCGGTTTATCAAGACTGCAGTGAGGTGGTGCGGTTTATCAAGGCTGCAGTGGCTGGTGCGGTTTATCAAGGCTGCAGTAGGCTGGTGCGGTTTATCAAGGCTGCAGTAGGTGGTGCGGTTTATCAAGGCTGCAGTAGGTGATGCGGTTTATCAAGGCTGCAGTAGGTGGTGCGGTTTATCAAGGCTGCAGTGGCTGGTGCGGTTTATCAAGGCTGCAGTAGGTGGTGCGGTTTATCAAGGCTGCAGTGGCTGGTGCGGTTTATCAAGGCTGCAGTGGCTAGTGCGGTTTATCAAGGCTGCAGTAGGTGGTGCGGTTTATCAAGGCTGCAGTGGCTGGTGCGGTTTATCAAGGCTGCAGTAGGTGGTGCGGTTTATCAAGGCTGCAGTAGGTGGTGCGGTTTATCAAGGCTGCAGTAGGTGGTGCGGTTTATCAAGGCTGCAGTAGGTGGTGCGGTTTATCAAGGCTGCAGTAGGTGGTGCGGTTTATCAAGGCTGCAGTAGGTGGTGCGGTTTATCAAGGCTGCAGTAGGTGGTGCGGTTTATCAAGGCTGCAGTGGCTGGTGCGGTTTATCAAGGCTGCAGTAGGTGGTGCGGTTTATCAAGGCTGCAGTAGATGGTGCGGTTTATCAAGGCTGCAGTAGGTGGTGCGGTTTATCAAGGCTGCAGTAGGTGGTGCGGTTTATCAAGGCTGCAGTAGGTTGTGCGGTTTATCAAGGCCGCAGTAGGTGGTGCGGTTTATCAAGGCCGCAGTAGGTGGTGCGGTTTATCAAGGCCGCAGTAGGTGGTGCGGTTTATCAAGGCTGCAGTAGGTGGTGCGGTTTATCAAGGCTGCAGTAGGTGGTGCGGTTTATCAAGACTGCAGTAGGTGGTGCGGTTTATCAAGGCTGCAGTGGCTGGTGCGGTTTATCAAGGCTGCAGTAGGTGGTGCGGTTTATCAAGGCTGCAGTAGGTGGTGCGGTATATCAAGACTGCAGTAGGTGGTGCGGTTTATCAAGGCTGCAGTGGCTGGTGCGGTTTATCAAGGCTGCAGTGGCTGGTGCGGTTTATCAAGGCTGCAGTGGCTGGTGCGGTTTATCAAGGCTGCAGTGGCTGGTGCGGTTTATCAAGGCTGCAGTGGCTGGTGCGGTTTATCAAGGCTGCAGTGGCTGGTGCGGTTTATCAAGGCTGCAGTAGGTGGTGCGGTTTATCAAATGTTACATTGTTAAATATGTGTTTACAGTCATGACATTACCAACACACACACAGCAAGATGTAAGCTTGATATATTTTTTAGTAGATCAATAATCCAGTGTGATGACCATGACATACCATACGATGCCCATCATGACATCTTAAAGATGTGTTGTGACACGTGTACCACTTGTAGATGGGTAATCCACTGTCATTAACATTGTAAAGTATAACATGCCCATATTACGCCAGCTACAACATTGGAAAAACACTGGTTTACAGTATATTACAGTGAACTTTGAGTGATTTCAATTCAAATTGAACAGAGTAAAAATGGATGGTAAACATGTCTGCCACTAGTAGGTTAAGTGTACCCATTATGGCCAACAAAATATCAGTTTAAACATCTCTAACATATAGTGCCCTAACTTTTGTAAGAAAAGTGGATATAAAACTAAAGAATAATCTCTAATATGAAGATCTATGACTTTACTTACAGATATTTGATCAAATGTGAAAAATCCAGACTGGGCTTAATTAATGGGTACCGAGTGTTCCAAATAAGCCCACCTCTTAAATAAGACATTTTTATTAATTTTCAAATCTTCAAAATTGACAAACTAACATTTCTTAGGTAAAATTATTATATTAATCTCCTGTAAAATTAAAAATAAACGGATCATTGCCATCAGGGCCTTAAATTAAACACCAGCCTACTTCACTGCCAAGTGTTAGAGCAGACCTTAAATTCTAGCCCTTTGGCTGCTGCCATAGAAGTGCCCATCCAAGAAGGATCAACGTCATTGGCCACAGATAAAATGATGTCAAATCACATATCTACAGTAGCTTTGATTGGACATCATACTTTCACAATCTTAGCTAGCAGTAATCATCATGAATCAAGTCGACAATCTACTGGCAAATCCTTTTTAATCCTTGTCATATGAAGAGAAATAATGAAGAGAAATTATAGATAAAACGTAGCGGTGCTCATCGGACATAAACATTACACAAGTTTGAAATCGCAAATTCAACAAGTGGTTTGGGAGGAATCAGTGACAGTGGCTGTGTGGTCTCAAATCTGGGATTAAGGGGCTCTTTTCCAAGTTTAAATGGATAAACATTCAACATTGGCCATGCTGTCAATGAAGCACTCAAAACAACTGTTAACTCTGAGGACCGCCTCGCCATCTTCCTGTTCAGCTGAGCAGCGCACAACAATGTGAGTCCAGAATGTCTTGTATGCTGCTGCATAAATGATGTAATATGCCAGGGAGATATGTATACTGTAGCTAAGAAAGTAATACTAAGTGTATGTTGTGTAGTGAAATGTTAGTAGCACATGTGCCTTACTTTAGAGAAATGTAATAATCGAATATTGTTAGAGCTTTCATTGTCTGCTTATTAGCCCCCTTTATTTATCCTACGGTTCTGACTTGGTGTACAGGGAGAGCACTGTAAGAACAGCCCATGTTCTGAATTCTGTCGCTGTACATTTCAATAGTGCTAAACAAATAGTTATTGACTAATGTTGCTTCCGTCCTAGCTCAGTCATTGTCTTAATTTAAACTACGGATTGCCTCTTATCTGCTTGTCGTCCCCTTATGCCATAGTTTGTACATCTCAATAGTCAGTAGAAACCACATTTGTTTAAGCAAGTCAGCCATATCAGCTATGTTTTTTTTAAAGGTAGTAAATGAGGCTGAATGAACTGTTTCACTGCCAGACAAGGCTCTGCTGATAGCCAGGTGTAGCAGTGGTAAGATGTTGGGACTCTGCTGTTGGGACAGCTTTATGTAGACCCTAACAGATTGTGGGCACCGTTTGTCACCGTTACAATGCAATGAATGTATTGTTTAGTGTTGTGTAGAGTAGTGGCTTTGCTCGCATGCCACATTTGTTGTTGTTTTTTTTCACCAAGATGTACATGCTAAAATCGCCAATGGTCCTCCCTCATCTTAAACGGCACCGACAGCCACAATAGTTAATCAAATGACTGTCCAACTGATCCGTTCTGGCGCCGGCCCTGGCCCTGCCCACTTACTATCTAGTGATCAGGCTGCCTGGTTGAAATGAACGATTCACAAATCACATATTTGACATTGTCTTGATGACGAATAATGTGATCAGTCACAACACAGCGTCTTGAAGATAGCTAGCTAAACAAATGTGCATGCTAACAATGATTGCTAGCTACCCTAGGTTGAAGATGAAAACCTAGGCAACGTCAACCTACTATAGCTAACGTTAGCTAGATAACATGACTAGACCGTCTCTAATGTCCTGAAGACTAGCTGTTATATACATAGAATCGTTATAGAATGTTTTAAAGTTTGATCTTACTTTGGAACGGGACTTTGAAATGTTGACTACCGACGATACTAACAACAACAACAAGCTAGCGTAACTCCGAACTACCTCCTTTCCCAGAACGACGTCACAGACAGAACAATGAGCCAGATATTTCCCCGGATATATAAGTGTGAAGCATCCGGTTAGCGTTTCTTCTCACTACCAAATATGGTGATGAGAGGATGCCCAGTGGCCGGCAGTGGGAGAAGGTCGATTTTGTACTACATCATGCAAACTTTCACATCGATTAAACATTTGATCTCAATACAGTTTTTTGTTCCAAAAACTATCATCTGTTAAGACACATTTTTGTAGATTTTACCCTTTGCCAAAGTAACAAAAAGCACGAATTTGTTCCCACTTTAAAGGACAGGCTGTGGTCCATCTTAAGTTAGTTATAACAAAATCTTTGACAAAATCTTCTTCTATGGTATTACGGAGGTCCGCAAACATACGTTATAGGTGCATCATACGTCACCCCGCTCCTCCGCTCTCTCCACTGGCTTCCAGTTGAAGCTCGCATCCGCTACAAGACCATGGTGATTGCCTACAGAGCTGTGAAGGGAACGGCACCTCCATACCTTCAGGCTCTGATCAGGCCCTACACCCAAACAAGGGCACTGCGTTCATCCACCTCTGGCCTGCTGGCCCCCCTACCTCTGAGGAAGCACAGTTCCCGCTCAGCCCAGTCAAAACTGTTCGCTGCTCTGGCACCCCAATGGTGGAACAAGCTCCCTCACGACGCCAGGACAGCGGAGTCAATCACCACCTTCCGGAGACACCTGAAACCCCACCTCTTTAAGGAATACCTAGGATAGGATAAAGTAATCCTTCTAACCCCCCCCCCCCCCTTAAAAGATTTAGATGCACTATTGTAAAGTGGTTGTTCCACTGGATATCATAAGGTGAATGCACCAATTTGTAAGTCGCTCTGGATAAGAGCGTCTGCTAAATGACTTAAATGTCATGTAAATGTAATGTAAATGTGCATGCCGCCACCTACTGTGTTGGCTGTGTATCAACCTACTGTTCTCTATTATGAATTAATAACACATTTTATAAATAATTTGCCATACCAACTAACTCTACACCCATTAAAACCTCACCACTATCCCACTACTTTGACCATATCTGATCCTACACCAGGGCAGCAGCCTGGGAGGACGGGACACTATCATTCAAAACACCTTGTAACTCTTCTGCATTAAATCTCATACACCCAAGTACTTGTCTGCAGCTGGCACCACAACATCTATTTTCCTGGTAACCTCAAACTGTCTTTTTCTCACCGTACACCTCTGAACTCCACCACCATGGGTACCCCTTGCAGTTAACGCGCATACAACTTTTTCCCACGGATACTACACGCTCCTTTGTCTCATGCCCTCCGGCACACTTCTCACATCTAGGAATCTCCCTCCTACACACTTCAGCTACATGACCAGGGGCGGAAATCCCGGGGGGGACGGGGGGACACGACCCCCCCATCCTGGGAAAAATATTTGTCCCCCCCAATATATCACTGAAACATAACTATGTAATTTAAATAATATTAATAATACGCAATGAAAGCAATTGTGCTGATTATAGACACTTAATAGCGCGTTTTTAAGTTTCAAAAGATTGCGACCCACCCGCCCTTTGCCTCACAATGGTTTGATCCACTGCCAGTTCCTTAGCTTGCTACGTAACTGCTGTGAGGTTCATCCAGTCAATCGCGCACACACACACTAGCTGAATATGCAGAGCTAGCGCGCAAATATTAACTATTAAGCTAGCTAGTACCTATTACATTTATGTGGCGTCGTCAAAGATGGAATCAGCATACAGATGATGTAAATTAGTGCTTCAAAGTCCCCGTGATAAGGTTAGCGATAAACTGAAGTCCAAACTGAACAGAACTACACTCTCTTCTACCATTGTCTTAAATATATTTAATGGTCTCGTTGCAAAAGCTAAATTGTTGCAAGGGAACTTTTATTTATTTATTTTATTTCACCTTTATTTAACCCGGGTAGCAAAGATTATAGCAAACACCACTGAAACTGAATTGGTGCTCGCTAGCTTTGCAAATTCAGCTATTGTTGGAAGCCAGCCAATATGAAACAAACTATTAAAATTACAAAAGGTTGCAGCATATGTTGTGTAAATGGTGAACTCATACAGCTGTCAACTCTTGTCATTTTAATCCGTTTCACATTTGCTAGCTACCTTTTAGATCGAAGCCCATATAGAATGATTGAAGATGATAGAAGCCCATCTCCTACTGTAAATAACCTACACACTGTGTGTGTAGCCAGCCAGCCAGCCAGGTAGAAAAATGGCAGAAAAATAAAAGACGGACATCAGAGTATTTTTCAATACACCAAAAGGTATAGTAAGAACCCTAGTAGCCTAATATCTCAAAGACTAGTTGATAAAATGTTCATAAGAAAGAAACGAAATTCTAATGGAAATGTTTCACAATGATGTCATTAGGCAGAGCAGGCAACAGATGGCACACAGACAGCAGAGTTGGGGACAGATATGCAGGGACAGACTGGCAGAGACAGGGAGTCTCAGGTAAGTTTGTTGAGTCTTTGTTTGGCAACATTATGAAAGGTTCTCAATTTTTTTGACTTGTAAAATAGGAACATAATTGGAAAATGCCATGGATACCCCCACTCTCAACTTAAACTGGTGACTGAACTAAGATTTGTTAAAGGCAATGGTATGGCTGTTGTGATTAGTTGTGTAGTTTTGGGTACCGGTAGTTAGGAGTACGGCAAACACCTTATTTCTTTGGTTCCTCAATATACATTTACCATATTACAATGTAGGCTATGTGTTACAGCACTACTTTTGGTGTCCCCCTCAGGAATTGCTCTTGAGAAAATTTCATGTAATTGTCCCCTCCAAAGTGGATATCAGATTTTCGCCCCTGTACATGACCATAAGCTTGACACCTAAAACACCGTAATGGATTCAGGACAAAAGCTCTCACGGGATAACTGACACATCCTAACTTGACTTTGTCGGGTAAAAACTGCATCAAAACTCAACAGGACAGACAGTATCTTCTGTTTCACCATTCTGTCCACCGGGTGTGCGTTGCACCAAACGGCAGGCATGGCATATACTGGGAATCTTCTATTTCAATTGCTCCTCCTCAACACTTAATGCCACCCCAGTTTTCACTCTTTTCAATGGCACCCTGCTCCGGAGAGCAAAGATATTTACAGCTCTTGTCCCTAGAAACGTGGTTTGGAGCGCCTGATCCCTCTGGATGGAAGAAACGCAAGAAATCACCAACAGTCCACTTCGAGTTACTTTCAATGACTCAACAGTCCCCAACCTCTTCTCCACTCAACCAGAACAAGGTCTGTGATGTTTTTCCGGCAGACTAGAATTTCCGGCAGACTAGTCGCAATGTTCATACGCTTTTTTGTACTCTTTCTTTCAACACCTGCTGCAACGTGTCGGGTAAAACTCTTTGGCCGAAAAAATCTTTCACTCCAAATAACTTTTCTGCTGCTACTACTTTTATCTTCTGTGACTTCCTTTCCATCTGTGCAGTACAGTTAATTACCATAGCAACGAACATCAACAAACCAACCGTACTAAACACAAACTGTTTGGGTCACTCAGTAGTGGCCTACTACTAGTATTTTGTCATGATCCTTCACTCTTTGCCCGTCATCCTCTACTTTCCTCACTGCCTCAGCATACAAAACTTTTTTTGCCCGATTCGAACTCTGTCAGTCTCAACCGGTATCTCTCTCACACGGCACTTCGTATCCCCAGCTGCATGGCCGCCCCCACAGTTGACACAGTGCTTTCTCTATCCCAACTATACACTCCCTCTGCCTATGCCCCCCTGCACATTTCTCACAGCGTGGGATCTCCCTTCTACACACTGGTTGCAACACGTCCGAATCCTTGACACCTCAAACACCGTAGCGGGTTCGGAACAAAGGCCCTCACAGAATAGCAAATATAACCTAATCTGACCTTATCAGGTAGAAACTCTGTGTCAAAGCTCAACAAGACATACAGGGTATTCTCAGTCTCGCCATTGCCACCGGGTCTGTGTCTTACCAAACGGCGGGTTTAACAAACACCAGGAATATGTTTAATTTGATCCACCTCTACACTACCCCACTGATCACCTCTGAGTGGCGCCCTACTCCGTAGAGCAAATCACAACACGTGAAACGAAGCATCCGCTTCCTCTGAGCGGAGGATGCACGCAAAAAAATCTCAACAATTCTCAAAACGTTCACAGATGTAACCATTCCCAGTTTGTCCTTTACCCAGCCCGACACATTATGGGGGTCGGCCAAAAAGCAGAAATCCACTCTTTCCAAAAATCTCCCCTACTCCTGTCGCTGCTGGTCGGCACACTTCATCCTGGTCTGGCTCAACATCAGAGCGCTCAGCATAGCCAACTGACTCAATTTCAAGATCTTCAAATTTCTCAAGAGAGCATGAAGAGCTACACGTAAGTTTACTTGGTTTGTATTCAGGAGATGTAGGTATGTACTCGAGACAAAGGTGGTAAACAGGAGACAAATCAAATCAAATCAAAATCAAATCAAATGTATTTATATAGCCCTTCGTACATCAGCTGATATCTCAAAGTGCTGTACAGAAACCCAGCCTAAAACCCCAAACAGCAAGCAATGCATGTGAAAGAAGCACGGTGGCTAGGAAAAACTCCCTAGGAAAAACTCCCTAGAAAGGCCAAAAACCTAGGAAGAAACCTAGAGAGGAACCAGGCTATGAGGGGTGGCCAGTCCTCTTCTGGCTGTGCAGGGTGGATATTATAACAGAACATGGTCAAGATGTTAAAATGTTCATAAATGACCAGCATGGTCAAATAATAATAATCATAGTAGTTGTCGTGGGTGCAACAAGCACGTCCGGTGAACAGGTCAGGGTTCCCTAGCCGCAGGCAGAACAGTTGAAACTGGAGCAGCAGCACGGCCAGGTGGACTGGGGACAGCAAGGAGTCATCATGCCAGGTAGTCCTGAGGCATGGTCCTAGGGCTCAGGTCCTCCAAGAGAAAGACAGAAAGAGAGAAAGAGAGAATTAGAGAGAGCATATTTAAATTCACACAGGACACCGGATAAGACAAGATAAATACTCCAGATGTAACAGACTGACCCTAGCCCCCCGACACATAAACTACTGCAGCATAAATACTGGAGGCTGAGACAGGAGGGATCAGAAGACACTGTGGCCCCATCCGATGATACCCCCGGACAGGGCCAAACAGGCAGGATATAACCCCACCCACTTTGCCAAAGCACAGCCCCCACACCACTAGAGGGATGTCTCCAACCACCAACTTACCGTCCTAAGACAAGGCCGAGTATAGCCCACAACGATCTCCGCCATGGCACAACCCAAGGGGGGGCGCCAACCCAGACAGGATGACCACGTCAGTGACTCAACCCACTCAAGTGACGCACCCCTCCCATGGACGGCATGGAAGAACACCAGTAAGCCAGTGACTCAGCCCCTGTAATAGGGTTAGAGGCAGAGAATCCCAGTGGAAAGAGGGGAACTGGCAAGGCAGAGACAGCAAGGGCGGTTCGTTGCTCCAACCTTTCCGTTCACCTTCACACTCCTGGGCCAGACTATACTTAATCATAGGACCTACTGAAGAGATAAGTCTTCAGTAAAGACTTAAAGGTTGAGACTGAGTCTGCGTCTCTCACATTGGTAGGCAGACCATTCCATAAAAATGGAGCTCTATAGGAGAAAGCCCTACCTCCAGCCGTTTGCTTAGAAATTCTAGGGACAATTAGGAGGCCTGCGTCTTGTGACCGTAGCGTACGTGTAGGTATGTACGGCAGGACCAAATCGGAAAGATAGGTAGGAGCAAGCCCATGTAATGCTTTGTAGGTTAGCAGTAAAACCTTGAAATCAGCCCTTGCCTTAACAGGAAGCCAGTGTAGGGTGGCTAGCACTGGAGTAATATGATCACATTTTTTGGTTCTAGTCAGGATTCTAGCAGCCGTATTTAGCACTAACTGAAGTTTGTTTAGTGCTTTATCCGGGTAGCCGGAAAGTAGAGCATTGCAGTAGTCCAGCCTAGAAGTAACAAAAGCATGGATACATTTTTCTGATCTTTTTGCCATTCTTTCGCTTTCACTTCACTGTCATCGTGAGAATACTCATCTACGTACTCAAGACAGACAAGGCTGCGATAGATGCATACATTGCGCAACTGCACTAAATCATTATTTTGCTGCCTACATTCATGTAGCCATTGATTCTTGAAGAATATAACTTAGAAATTCTTCACAAGCTTAGATAAACTCTTACCCCATCAAAACCCAAAATATTAAACAAAGCTTGTTTTACTCCAGTGTTGATAAATAAAATGTAAACCAACACTACATAGCTTCAAAACTATCATGGATGCATGTTCAGTCCTGCATCCATAGTTCTGTCTAGGAATTTGAGAGGGGTTACACGCAGCAATTTACAGAAACGCTTTGTTATGTTTTCTACTGCTGATTGCCATTTTAAGAATATGATCTTATATCTTCATACATTTTTGTTTGGAAACAATGGTCAGCTCAGATAATACGTGAAGCACCTTGATCAAGGTTCCACTATTGGAAGAAAGCAACTTCTTCTTTAATATGTATTGGCGGAAAGGTGCATGCAGTGCCACCTACAGTACTGGAGTGTGAGGCCAGTCATGGCAGGAAAGCAACTTCTTTACTCAAGCTGTTTAAATTACAGGTCGCCACCTTCTGGTTCAACGAAGCTACTACACCCACTGCATTCAACTTCACTGACATCTCTTCAAGTAGGTTAGGTGGTGATATTTTATACATTACATTTTAGTCATTTAGCAGACGCTCTTATCCAGAGCGACTTACAGTAGTGAGTGCATACATTTTAATACTTTTTCCCCCCATACTGGTCCGCCATGGGAATTGAACCCACAACCCCGGCGTTGCAAGCGTCATGCTCTACCAACTGAGCCACACGGGACTTTCTTTTATGCCTGCTACATTACTGCAGACACGGTAATCTGAGCCATCTGATTGGCCAGCAGTGGGCATATAGTGCTCCCCCCCGGGAAGGCAGAATTTGTACCTTCTGACAAATAAAATGGGAACACCTTGTCCACCCGGCGCACAGGACAGCTGAATCGGGTGCACATACCACCAACAGCGCAAGACGAATTAAAAAAATAGGAACGTAAGGTTTATCGACTTAGAATGCCTTGGAGATCGATCAGTCAATAGCGATCGACCGTTTGGAGACCACTGCTTTATATGATGTGCAATAAAGTAATGTCCGTACGGGACTTTTGTCATAGGGAGTAGCCCTAGGGATGTTCTAAAATGTACACCGTAATGGAGTGTGTTAACTTATACAAACCAGTATCCTGAATGATGCCTGAACCCTGTACTAAGAAACATTTAAAAACACAAAGCAGTAACGTAAATTACTTTTTTATTTACCTTCAGTTTTACATCCTGTTAGTATAGGTCAACATAACTTAATGACAGTGAATAATCAAATCCATAATGACAGAAAATGCAGTGTACACAAAGCTGCATACAGTGTTTCAACTTATGTAAATTATATACACACGCACACACTTGGAGTAGGGTTTAAAAATAATTTTAAATAAAAATAAAAAAAATAAATCCCAGGTTTTCCAGAAATCCTGGTTGGAGGATTCCGGATGTTCTTCTTATTGCCCCACGATTCCAGGATTTTCTAACCAGGATTTCCAGCAAACCTGGGGAAAGTTAGTTGAATTGTACAACACTAGCTGGGAGTCTGTGATAGTCTGCTGATGTGTGTTGACCCTTTCCACATTTATGAGACCTTGGAACACTGGATTTGATAAAGGAGAGATCGATGTGACCACCATGGGAAGAAGACCCCAGCGGTCCTTGGAGCTCCATGGCTAGGGGTCGAGGACTGGCGGTAGAAGGGGGTCTGGGAGAGAAGGGTAGCCTGGGAGTGGAGGGGGATCTGGGGCTGGAGAGAACCTGGGTGCTGGGTGGAGGACTGGCAGTGGAAGGGGATCTGGAAGAGAAGGGTGGCCTGGGGGGGGGGGGTAGAAAAATCTGGGGCTGGAGTCAACCTGTATGTGTACATAGTAAAGTTCATGTATAGAATTTCAGGGCAGGCTGTCGTTTATAGAAGGTATACACTGAGTATACCAAACATTAGGAACACCTTCCTAATATGGAGTTATTGACTCATAACAGCCTCAGTGTCGAAAGTGTTCCACAGTCCTGCTGGCCCATGTTGACTCCAATGCTTCCCACAGTTACGTCAAGTTGGCTGGATGTCCTTCGGGTGATGGACCATTCTTGATACACAGGAAACTGTTGAGCGTGAAAAACCCAGCAGCGTTGCAGTTCTTGACACAACCCGGTGTCTTAAATCTTTTGTCTTGGCCATTCACCCTCTGAATGGCACACACACGTTTCAAGGCTTCAAAATCCATCTTTGACCTTCCCTTCATCTACAGTGATTGAAGTGGAATTAACAGGTGACATCAATAAGGGATCATAGCTTTCACCTGGATTCACCAGGTCAGTCTATGTCATGGAAAGAGCAGGTGTTCTTAATGTGTGTTTGTCCTTAACTTTGTTGATGTTTTTATATAATGTGAGCGGTCAGGTGAGTAAGGCTTCTCATGTATTTACCTGTAAACCAGGTTCTGCCTCTCCTAACAGGTGAAATCCCTTTAGATCATGGAAACACCACACAGCATGACACTGCAACTATATTACGAAGTAACACATTGCTAACTAGTTATTATTTAAATACAGATTTCAACTTTATGTTGTTACCTTCTTACTGAGTAATGCAATACTATTACTGTAACCCCGTGTTACTAATGTGTTTCCCCAACACTGGTGAAATTACATCAATATGCAAATCAAACCTTCCCAAGAGGAGAGAGGTTGACTTTCGATAATAGAAGTGTGGTGAAGAAAGAATTGATTTATGGAGATAGAAACTGAATACATTTCTGGAGAAATAGACACTTTAATTTAAATGTGACCCTCATGTCATATTTCATACGCTTTGGTACATTTTTTATATGACAATGTACATCAGGTTGGAAAAAAAATAAACAAAATAAATAAACTCAGTCAATATTGTTAGATGTCCAGCTTGGCAACATCATTATAAAAGGTCAGTTTGGGGCAACATCTTCTGATGTTCTTTTAGGCATTTAAAACTCTTCCCACACTAACAGCAGTCGAAAAGCTTCTCATCTGGTGCATCTTCAGAGTTGTTAAATGCCTGAAACTCTTCCCACACTGAGAGCAGTGGTAAGGCTTCTCTCCGCTGTGTGTTAGCTGGTGTCTCTTTAGGTCTGCTGTCTGACTGCAGCTCTTCCCACATTGAGAGCAGTGGTAAGGCTTCTCTCCGGTATGAGTTCGCTGGTGTCTCGTTAGGTGTGCTGGCCGACTGAAACCCTTCCCACATTGAGAGCAGTTGTAAAGCTTCTCTCCTGTGTGAGTTAGCTGGTGTTTCTTCAGGTGTGCTGTCTGACTGAAGCTCCTCCCACACTGAGAGCAGTGATAAGGCTTCTCCTCTGTGTGAGTTAGCTGGTGTGTCTTTAGAGCTCGTGCCCATCCAAACCGCTTCCCACACTGAGGGCAGTGGTATGGTTTCTCTCCTGAGTGAGTTCGCTGGTGTTGCTTCAGGTCTCCTGCCTGACTGAAGCTCTTCCCACACTGAGAGCAGTGGTACGGCTGCTCACCTGTATGAGTTATCTGGTGTTTCTTTAGGAAATATAAACTGGTGAAGTTATCCCCACATTGAGAGCAGTGATAAGGCTTCTCTTCTGTGTGAGTAATCTGGTGTGTCTTCAGAGATCCTGCCCGACCAAAGCTCTTCCCACACTGAGAGCAGTGGTAAGGCTTCTCTCCTGTGTGAGTTCGCTGGTGTGTCTTCAGGTGCCCTGCCTGACTGAAGCGCTTATCACACTGAGCACAGTGGTAAGGCTTCTCTCCCATGTGTATTATCCTCTGGTGTCGCTTTAGATGTGCTAAATTACTGACGCTCGTCCCACATTGAGAGCAGTGGTAAGGCTTCTCTCCTGTGTGAGTTTTCTGGTGCGTCATTAGTTTGCTTGGTGTCGGAAAGCTCTTCCCACATTGATCACATGGGTAAGTCTTCTTTATTCTGTGAGTCTGTTGGTGTGATTTGAGCTGAGTTGGACAAATAAAACTGCCTCTGCAATCTGAACAGGGTCGGGGCCTACAAGTGTGTCTTCTTAACTCCTCTGGCTCATAGAAACTAGTGAAGCAGTCCATGCAGTGGTGACGTTTCT
Source organism: Salmo salar (assembly GCF_965601325.2). Taxonomy (NCBI): domain Eukaryota; kingdom Metazoa; phylum Chordata; class Actinopteri; order Salmoniformes; family Salmonidae; genus Salmo; species Salmo salar. Next base: position 11,300,536 of record NC_138302.1, read on the forward strand.
GTCTTGAGTTCCTCTGTCTGTGTTGATTATGGTTTCCTGATGCTGTGGAACTGGGCTCACTGTCTGAACGCTCTCCTGTGGGAATATGGACATACAGTAGCTAGTTAAAGTCTACACACCTCTTGCATAATCTACACATTTTGCTGCCTTAAAACTAAGACTAACTTTGCACATCTCTTAGGGCAACATGTATCCATTGACGGTTTTCCTCTAACTTTTACCTGAGCCTCGCTCCTTTAATATTTATTTTGATCCTGACAAACTATCCTGTCTCTGTTAGTGACAAGCATACCCATAACAGGATCCTGGCACCACAATATTTAAAGATACAGACACATGTCGGTAAATAAGTTGCACAGTGGGTTAGTGGTATACTGCTACCACAATCTCTGTCTAGAAGCTGAGCTCACTTTAAAACAATAATAGTTGTGGGAAGTGAGCTGTCAATAATATAGTTTTGGAATCCCCTGCTTACCTGGATCAGTGATGCCATCTACTTCCTCTAGATATGGAGCAGACACATCTCTGTTCTCTTCTTTGATTGGACTCTCCTCCTCTTTGACTCCGCTCTCCTTCAGCTCCTCTTTGAGTGGTCTTTCCTCCGTCGCCTCTGTGATGGCTCTCTCCTCCTCCTTGTCTTCCTCTTTGACTGCTCTCTCCTCCTCCTTTTCTTCCTCTTTGACTGCTCTCTCCTCCGCCTCTTCCTCTGCTCTCTCCTCCGCCTCCTCTTCCTCTTTGACTGCTCTCTCCTCCTTTTCTTCCACTTTGACTGCTCTCTCCTCCGCCTCCTCTTCCTCTTTGACTGCTCTCTCCTCCTTTTCTTCCACTTTGACTGCTCTCTCCTCCGCCTCCTCTTCCACTTTGACTGCCCTCTCCTCCGCCTCCTCTTTAACAATCACATTGACTTCCAGTGGTTGACTGCAGTCCTCCAGCTTCACTGAGACCATATCTGGACCCTGCTTTGAGGTTCTCTGGACTGGAACACCACAGCCAGAACCTGGGGACTCTGTGGACTTGGGTTCAGACATGGAAGGCTACAGATGGATTCAAAAGGAGGCACAAAAAGAAGTGAAAGGTGAGTTTCACAAACAGGGTGAGTTTCACTAGAACAGCTTTGCTAATAAAAAGGATAGATAGACCATGCATGCAAAATATTTCATCTTCTAGGATTCTGCTAAGAAAATGTAGCTAGCTAGCTAACATTGATGTGGCGATGGCAACGATAGCTAGCTAATGTTAACAATGTTTTTAGCTTTATTGGGTTAACTGCAGCTTACTGATTCATTTTACTATCACCTTTCTCACTAGGGTGGGATGTGATCTAGCTAGATAGCTAAATTACAAGCACGAAGTTAGTTTAAAGCTGAACCAAAATTGAATTTGTTTTGTAATCACACTGGACAAATGGCTAAGTAAATGATTACTAAAATTTAAGTTAGCTAGCTAGCTAGCCATGCTAACTTAAGGTTAGCTAGCCAACCTTATTTACCTGACACACGGCCTAGCTAGCTAGCCATGCTAACTTACTAAGGTTAGCTAGTGATCAGTGTTGCCTGATTGAGATGAACAATTCACACATCACATATTTGACATTATTGACTTGATAACAAATAATGTGACATTCACAATTAGCATTAGCGTAGAGGTTGAAGATGACAACCTAGTAGTAACCTAGTTAGCACCTAGTAGCTAGCTACCTAACTTGGTTAGACCTGTGGCCTAGCTTCTTGTCGAGATATGTTGATTGGATGTACGTCGACAAATAATCTGACTACTAAAAAATGTTATAAGTACATAGAATGTTATAAATTATGAAGTTAAATCTACATAATGATTTGAGTGTGTAGAATAGATGTGTAGTTGTAAACAATTTGTAAGTGTAACTGATGAGTTGTGAACATGAAAGAAGAATCTGTAATTGCATTTGCAAACTTGTAATTTAATATTTGCATCTAGATTTGTAGATGTGCAAACAGCGATTTGCAAGCAAGGAGAGCGAGAGAAGGAGTTCTGGGAGGTGGGACAGGTTTCTTTTAACCAATCAGATAAAGTTTCATAGACCAGCAGACTCTACAATGGTTGGTTGGTGACAACTCACATGGGCCATGTTGTCTGGGGAAACCACCTGTCAATCACGATGTGCGTTACCAGGTTACCACTAAGACTGATTGCACAATGTCCACCTGTTAGCTGTGATGGCGGGTAAGTATATAGGTCTTTCTTTTATGGATAGTGTTACGTTTTTTTTTTAATCAAGTAAACTAAAAGATGTTAACCCTCCACATCGCTGAAGGCAACTGGAGTACTTGGCCAGCCACTATTAAATATCACCTGGGCCAGCACAGTTGAAACACCATCTGACTAATGAGATGACAAGCCAGCACAGGTGTAACGCATACTGACTAACGAGATGAAACCAATTGGTGTGCCTAACGTGGCCAATAGTGCAATCACCGGAAAACAAACTCGATCTACGATCGAGACTATCCTACCAACGGGACATTAACTGTAATATCTTGTGTTTTATCGAGTCGTGGCTGAACGACGACACGGATAAAATAGAGCTGGCTGGGTTTTCTGTGCATCGGCAGGACAGAGAAGCTACATCTGGTAAGACGAGGGGCGGGGGTGTCTATTTGTCAATAACTGCTGGTGCGCAATGTCTAACATTAAAGTATTGAGGTATTGCTCGCCTATGGTAGAGTACCTCATGATAAGTTGTAGACCACACTAACTACCAAGAGAGTTCTCATCTGTATTATTCGTAGCCATCTATTTACTACCACAGACTGATGCTGGTACTAAGACTAAAACCTCACTCAACGAGCTGTATAAGGACAAATTCAAACAAGAAAATGCTCATCCAGAAGTGGTGCTCCTAGTGGTCAGGGACTTTAATGCAGACAAACTAAAATCCATTGTACCTCATTTCTACCAGGATGTCACATCTGCAACTAGAAGGGGGGAAAAAATTAAATAATAATAACTCTGGACCACCTTTACTCCACACAGAGATGCATACAAAGCTCTCCCTCACCCTCCATTTGGCAAATCTGACCATAATTCCATCCTTCTGATTCCTGCTTACAAGCAAAAACTAAAGCAGGAAGTACCAGTGACTTGCTCAATAACCGATGTGGTCTGATGAGGCAGATGCAACGCTACAGGACTGTTTTGCTAGCACAGACTGGAATATGTTTCGCGATTCATCCAATGGTATTGAGGATTATACCACCTCATTGATGAAGCCAGTGACGATGTCGTCCCCACAGTGACCGTACGTACATATCCCAACCAGAAGCCATGTATTACAGGCGACAGCCGCACCAAGCTAAAGGCTAGAGCTGCCGCTTTCAAGGAGTGGACACTATTCCGGGCGCTTATAAGAAATCCCGCTATGCCCTCAGACGACCCATCAAACAGGCAAAGCGTTGATACAGGACTAAGATCCAATCGTACTACACTGGCTCCGACTCTCATTGGATGTGGCAGGGTTTGCAAACTATTACTGACTACAAAGGGAAACTCAGCCGCGAGCTGCCCAGTGACGCGAGCCTACCAGACAAGCTTAATGCCCTTTATGCTCGCTTCGAGGCAAGCAACACTGACGCATGCATGAGAGCACCAGCTGTTCCGGACTACTGTGTGATCACGCTCTCCATAGCCGATGTGAGCAAGACCTTTAAGCAGGTTAACATTCACAAGGCCGGGGGGCCTGATGGATTACCAGGGCGTGTACTAAAAGCATGCGCGGACCAACTAGCAAGTGTCTTCACTGACATTTTCAACCTCTCCCTGACCTAGTCTGTAATACCAACATGTTTCAAGCAGACCACCATAGTCCCTGTGCCTAAGAACACTAAGGTAACCTGCCTATATGACTACCGACCCGTAGCACTCATGTCGGTAGCCATGAAATGCTTTGAAATTCTGGTCATGGCTCACATCAACACCATCATCCTGGAAACCCTAGACACACTCCAATTCGCATACCGCCCCAACAGATCCACAGACGACGCAATCTCAATTGCACCCCACACTGCCCTTTCCCACCTGGACAAAAGGAACACCTATGTGAGAATTCTGTTCATTGACTACAGCTCAGCGGTCAACACCATAGTGCCCATGAAGCTAAGGACCCTGGGACTAAACACCTCCCTCTGCAACTGGATCCTGGACTGCCTGACGGGCCGCCCCCAGGTGGTAAGGGTAAGCAACAACACGTCTGCCACACTGATCCTCAACACCGGGGCCCCTCAGGGGTGTGTGCTTAGTCCCCTCCTGTACTCCGTTCACCCACGACTGCGTGGCCAAGCATGACTCCAACACCATCATTAAGTTTGCTGACAACAGTAGTAGGCCTGATCACCAACAACGATGAGACAGCCTATAGGGAGGAGGTCAGAGACCTGGCAGTGTGGTGCCAGGACAGCAACCTCTCCCTGAATGTGAGCAAGACAACGGAGCTGATCGGGGTCTACAGGAAAAGGAGGGCCGAACAGGCCCCCATTAACATCGACGGGGCTGTAGTGGAGCGGGTTTGAGAGCGTCAAGGTCCTTGGTGTCCACATCACCAACAAACTCATGGTCCAAACACACCAAGACAGTCGTGAAGAGGGCATGACAAAACCTTTTCCTGTTAGGAGACTGAAAAGATTTGGCATGGGTCCCCAGATCCTCAAAGTTCTACAGCTGCACCATCCAGAGCATCCTGACAGGTTGCATCACCGCCTGGTATGGCAAGTGCTCGGCATCCAACCATAAGGCACTACAGAGGGTAGTGCGTATGGCCAAATACATCACTGGGGCCAAGCTTCCTGCCATCCAGGACCTATATACACTAGGTGGTGTCAGAGGAAGGCCCCAAAAATTGTCAAAGACTCCTGTCACCCAAGTCATAGACTGTGCCCTCTGCTACCACGTGGCAAGCGTTACCAGAGCCCACGTCTGGGTCCAAAAGGCTCCTGTTGTTTTGACAAATACAATTTGATTTAGACGAAAACCTCATCTGATTGGTTAGAAGCAACAGGTCCCAACTCCCAGAGATCCTGCCATCTCTGTCCTTGCGAATCACAGTTTGCATATCTACAAACATTGTTGTCACGGGATGGCGCTAAAGCGCTGCCAAAAGTCTGAGCGAGCGAAATTGACATGCGCAGGTCCATTTCGTACAGATGCAATTATTACGTTACAAGTTTTCGAACGCGATTACAACTACAAAAGTGTTTTTTATTCACAACTCAGTTACATGTCTGAGAATGTGTTTACAACTACAAATCTATTCTACACGATCAAATCATTGTCAATGATTTAATGCAGGGGTGAAAGTAGATTACCCGTAAGAATTCAGAAGACACCCAAGTGCGGGTACTTTAATAATATTTTTTTTTTATTAAATACTACAACAATTACAGGGTAGACTAGTCTGCCGATATTGACAAACTGATCAATAAAAACGATGTTGTCTGATCCATATAATCGGCCTACGAAATGAGACAAATACAATATGATATCCATCTAACCTGGAGGAGGAAATTTTTGTAAAGAAAACCAACAAAAGTGGCACACTCCCCTTACACAAATGTAACATGGTAGTACAATGAAAATAATACCATGGTACCATGTATTTTTTTGTGCAGTACCATGACAGGAAAATACCGTGGTACTGGTGCGCACTGTTATGATAACGTTTAAAATATGTCGTTTATCTGGCGCTTCTCCTCGGTTTACAGTTGGCTTGGCAACGGACTCGGACAGGCTAGCGAGAGAGCCACTGTAGAGAGAGAGCGGCTCCCTCTGTGAGCCGAAACAGGCCCGTGACTATAAATACTGTAAACATGTCAGGTCGGCAACACAGGACACCCAAACATCAGCAAAACAACTGTTCTATTAATATAGAAAGTAGTACCTCTTCACTGCAACCATGTCCCTTTTTATTTGTCTGTAACATCAAAGTAGGTCCAACAATGGTAGCCTGCCTCTGACTATCAGAAACTTGCCCATACAGGTATATAAATTAATCAATATAATACCAGCCAACCTCTTGACCTGGGGGTTTATTCATTTAATGTATTATACTGTCTTTGTACTATGGTAACACGCAATAAATAAAGATGGTACCATTTGATCAGTTTTGTTCATTACCATGGTTGAACGCATGTAGTTTACAACCATGGTATTTCCATGGTCCACATGGTATAAATGATGCAATACCATGGCGTTATTTAGGTGCATGGCAGTACTTCAAGGCTAAAACCATGGTGCATTTCCATGATTCAGAGTATACCATGATATAAGTCAAAGTACCATAGAAGTACCATGGTATGAATGAAAGTACCATAGAAGTACCATGGTATGAATGAAAGTACCATAGAAGTACCATGGTATGAATGAAAGTACCATGGTATGAATGAAAGTACCATTGTAGTGCCATGGTATGAATGAAAGTACCATTGTAGTGCCATGGTATGAATGAAAGTACCATTGTAGTGCCATGGTACATTTTTGTAAGTGTCACCGGGGATATGGCCGAGGTTCTCCGCTGGTGCCAATAAGATACTGTTCGCTCAATTAAGTTAAGAATTTTGACATCTAAAAGACGGATTGGAGTCTTTTCATTGTCATCCCTTTACTGCAATAGCCATTTGCTTTTCAAACAGTTTTTCCGCGATTGTATTTTTAAATATTGCGATATGACCAGCTGGGTCTCTGCTTTTCACAGACAGTCGCAATTTAACAATTATCTATTATGGTATTTGAAGCGCGCGCTGCCCAACTCGCGGGCCCTTCCGATTGTTTTAGATCAGTCTACAATCGACAGGTGTTTATTTTTTTTAAGCTAATGATCCTCTGTGGCCATATCATGCTTTCTAGTGTAGTAGCCTATTTTGAATTTCTGTATAGACAGGAGTAAGCTAATTAGGATATACATTTTCCATGTCCTTTAGGGAAAGCTTAGCTTCCCCTAGCCTTATGGACACGCCGCCTATTCCTTTTTAATGTGGCATAAACACAAGCAGTTATGAGGTTATCATCTGATTGTCAAACAAAGCACTTAACAAAGGCGCTCCTATAGGCTACCCCCGGACATTCGTTCAGTCACAATCATTTCAGCATTCAAACACCAATTTAATGAATGGAAATATACAGATTCAAAACTACGTGTGGTGTATTGCAATTGTCACAAGGCCTACACGTGTAGCCTGAATTGCTGCATCTACTGTTGTCCACGCGCGCCTCGTACCCCCACTATATATTTTACCGGGACTCCGTACGGGACCGTTCCGCTTTACTTTCACCCCTGATTTAACTTCCTAATAAAGCTTAATCTTACCTTGGAATTTGACTTTGAGAAGTTGCTACGGATACTAGCTAGCCACTCTTCTTCGGTGGGGTTTAACGGCGTTCGGTATCCAATAAATGTTGCATTACCGCCACCTACTAGACTGGAGTAGAACTCCCTTATACTACGCTTAAATTATAATAATCGCCAAGTACCCTACACTCAAAGTTGAACTGCAGTTATACGCCAATATAACTGCAGTTACAATTCAAAATTACTGCAGTAAAAAATATATATATTTTGGACGCAGTTTTTGCAGCATACTGCAGTTATACTGCATTTGTTTCCGTAAGGGGTCCTACCTCAGGCCAACAACCTGAAAGGATGGGACACCACCACTTAACACACTCTGTAACTCTGATGTCAAGTCTCACACACCCAAATACCTCTGCAGCTGCCACCACAACCTCCATCCCTGCAGTACAGTTTATAACCATTGCTATAAATGCTAACAATCCAATCTTACTGAAACATATCACTCCTCGGCCTATCCCTCTGGACTGGTCCAGATCTACTACTCACACCACTCCTCTCAGGATCCCTCTCCTAGACCCATCTTCCTCTACTTCCTTCACTGCCTTAGCATATGACAACTTCTGCACTACTCTAACCCTGGTAACCTCAACCTGCCTCTCACCGGACATTTCTGATCCCCAGCCCCATGGACACCCCCTATTGCTGTCATGTTGTGTTTATAGCTACATGTTGTGAATTATTTAGTTGACTTTTTCTTCAAATATCGCTTAAACATTGGGCGTGACTGGACTAACTAGCTAGCTAACCACAGCAGCAGTTACCGTGGGGTGCGCGAGGATGGGCGCCGTTGATTATGCGGAGAGTGATTATTGTAACTTTTCTAACGTTTTTACACCGGTCAGATTTCAATCATTCAGAAGACGCACTAATGCTGGAGTCCAAAGGCGGCAAACGGGGAGAAGCGGGCTGCTAAATATGAGGTTTTGACTGATCGCTAACCCTACCATCCAGCTGCTGAACAGGACCGGTACATTGGCCCTACATCCTTACAGTACACGAGGACGCACATATATTGCAGTGGACACAGTGCTTGCTTTGTAAGTAAGCTAGGTGTGAATCTATCTTGTGATTAAAAACAGACTTATTGGCGGCTATTTTACTGATTAAAAGGTTCTGATATATGGAAACCATTATTTCATCTAATTAAAAGTATCCCAATACACACAGGAAAACAGTCCATGATCTTTAGAGTATCCTGTGAGGCAGAGCAAGGTGCCCTGTGGTCAGGAGGAGAGCAGCTTCAAGGTTTTTGGGGGAAACATTCCCCCAGATGAATCCAAAATGCAGCAGCCATTAAGACAGACAGGAGGAGGAGGCTGGTTCCCCTGCAGCTGGACAGCATGTGTCCAGCTGCAATCAAATCAGCTGGGCTAGGGAGGTCTGCCCTGTACTTAAGATTGAAGGTATTTGATAGCTGGTGTGTTTGGAAGGGGGAGGTCACCTGATAAATACCAGAGGTAATTCATTATATTTTTTTAAAGAAACTGAATTTTTAACCGGTACACAAAAGTAATAAAGTATTTGAGACACTAGTGATTTCTTGTATTTTTATGTTAAAGGAGCCAGAGACTCTGCCTATGGAGATGGACCTGCCTGTTGCGTCAATGCAAGCTTCAGTGACACTATAGAGGTTTGGAACGTTAAATGACCTCGTCCACTTTCATCATCAATTTATTAAGTATAATGTTAGTTATAGGATTCTTCTTGGAACTTAACAATCCGAATGGCTTTGTTTTTGTTACCGTCCCTGTATTGATTTTCAGTCTCTAGAGGAAATGTGGGAGATCCGGCGTCTCCAAGACGAGGCCTACCGTCTCTCTCTGGCTGCAGACCAGGAGAAAGTATATAATATAGCGGAGTAAATCTGTTCAGATCACACGTCGGCATTCCAACAGGAAACACTTCTGTTTTCATATACAGAACAGATTCATTCTTATTTTAGGCACGGGAGACGAAACGTTGTGGTTTTGAGGAGTGGGAGAGCAGGCGGAGGAAGGTAAGGGATTTCACCAAGTTCATATCATCTGTGTATTATGTAAGGGGTAAACGCAGACGTCCTGTACATTACCTTGGAAATAATGGATGACGCAGCGGGACGAAACGGAGATGAGTCCCTTTGAGGAGTTCATTTTCCAAGGTAATGTACAGAACAGAGGAGTTTATCCTGCTGATACCACAGTTGCCAAAGAAAACAATATGAAAGCACACTTTTACCAGTAGAAATCCTGCTGCTGTGCTCTGGCTTGTAGCTCCCACCACCACCCCAGCCTCCGCCTGTTAGCAGTGGTGTAAAGTACTTAAGTAAAAATACTTTAAAGTACTACTTAAGTTGTTTTTTGGGGTATCTGTACTTTACATTTTTGAAAACATTTACTTCGCTACATTCCTAAAGAAATGTATGTACTTTTTACTCCATACATTTTCCCTGACACCCTAAAGTACTAGTTACATTTTGAATACTTAACAGGTCAGGAACATGGTCCAATGTGTGCACTTATCAAGAGAACATCCCTGGTCATCCCTACTGCCTCTGATCTGGCAGACTCACTAAACACAAATGCATATTTTGTAAATTATGTCTGAGTGTTGGAGTGTACCCCTGGCTATCCATACATTTTTAAAACAAGAAAATGGTGCCAGCTGTTTTGCTTAATATAAGGAATTTGAAAGGATTTATACTTTTACTACTTATATTTAGGAGCAAATGCTTTGCCTTTTACTGGGTGACTTTCATTTGAATAACTTTCTATTGAAAAGGTATCTATACTTTAACTCTAGTATTTGTACAATTGGGTACTTTTTCCACCACCGCCTGTTAGGTTCTGTGTTCCTGCCGGGGGCGATTGGTATAGCTTACCGCGTTCACTGCCTGTTTGGCCGGGCGGCCAGCTCGAGGAAGAGTCTTCGTGGTTCCAAACTTCTTCCATTTTAGAATGATGGAGGCCACTGTGGTCTTGGGGACCTTCAATGCTGCAGCAATTCTTTGGTACCCTTCCCCAGATCTGTGCCTCGATACAATCCTGTCTCGGAGCTCCACTGACAATTCCTTCGACCTCATGTCTTGGTTTTTGCTCTGACATGCACTGTCAACTGTGGGACCTTATATAGACAGGTGTGTGCCTTTCCAAATCATGTCCAATCAATTGCATTTACCACAGGTGGACTCCAATCAAGTTGTAGAAACATCTCAAGGATGATCAATGGAAACAGGATGCACCTGAGCTCAATTTCGAGTCTCATAGCAAAGGGTCTGAATACTTATGTGAATAAGGTATCTGTTTTTTATTTTTAATACATTTGCAAAATGTCTAAACCTGTTTTTGCTTTGTCATCATGGGGTTTTGTGATGTCATTATGGGGTTTTGTGTGTAGATTGATGAGGATTTGTATTTATTTACTCCATTTTAGAATAAGGTTGTAACGTTACAAAATGTGGAAAAAGTCAAGGGGTCTGAATACTTTCCCAAATGTACTGTATAGTATTGGCTGTTAATGTTCACGTAATGACCATTAATCTGAAATTAAATTCAATATACAGACCATATTTATTATTTAACCTTTAAACGGGGAGTCACATTGAGATTAAAATCTATTTTACAAGAGAGCCCTGTACACATTACAACAAAAACAGAATAAAACATACACATCTCTATGAAACAATAATTCAGCAAAATAAGCAAAAAATAAACATTTCATTAAAGCAATCACAACTACATAGAGGTCCTCAATCAATAATTTAAACTACCTCAGGGGCACCAGCACATCTAACTGCAGTGAACTATGTACAGTTGAAGTCGGAAGTTTACATACACTTAGGTTGGAGTCATTAAAACTTGTTTTTCAACCACTCCACAAATTTCGTGTTAACAAATTATAGTTTTGGCAAGTCGGTTAGGACATCTACTTTGTGCATGACACAAGTACTTTTTCCAACAATTGTTTACAGACAGATTATTTCACTTATAATTCACTGTATCACAATTCCAGTGGGTCAGAAGTTTACATACACTAAGTTGACTGTGCCTTTAAACAGCTTGGAAAATTCCAGAAAATGATGTCATGGCTTTAGAAGCTTCTGATAGGCTAATTGACATCATTTGAGTCAATTGGAGGTGTACCTGTGGATGTATTTCAAGGCCTACCTTCAAACTCAGTGCCTCATTGCTTGACATCATGGGAAAATCAAAAAACAGCCGACCTCAGAAAAAAAATTGTAGACCTCCACAATTCTGGTTCATCCTTGGGAGCAATTTCCAAATGCCTCAAGGTACCACGTTCATCTGTACAAACAATAGTACGCCGTCATACCGCTCAGGAAGGAGACACGTTCCGTCTCCTAGAGATGAATGTACTTTGGTGAGAAAAGTACAAATCAATCCCAGAACAACAGCAAAGGACCCTGTGAAGATGCTGGAGCAAACAGGTACAAAAGTACTTATATCCACAGTAAAACCAGTCCTATATCGGCATAACCTGAAAGGCCGCTCGGCAAGGAAGAAGCCATTGCTCCAAAACCGCCATAAAAAAGCCAGACTACGGTTTGCAACTGCACATGGGGACAAAGATAGTACTTTTTTGGAGAAATGTCCTCTGGTCTGATGAAACAAAAATATAACTGTTTGGCCATAATGACCATCGTTATGTTTGGAGGAAAAGGGGAAGGCTTGTAAGCCGAAGAACACCATCCCAACCATGAAGCATGGGGGTGGCAGTATCATGTTGTGGGGCTGCTTTGCTGCAGGAGGGACTGGTGCACTTCACAAAGTGAGACAGGAAAATTATGTGGATATATTGAAGCAACATCTCAAGACATCAGTCAGGAAGGTAAAGCTTGGTCACAAATGGGTCTTCCAAATGGACAATGACCCCAAGCATACTTCCAAAGTTGTGGCAAAATGACTTAAGGACAACAAAGTCAAGGTATTGGAGTGGCCATCTCATCCAGCTGAGCGTTTGACAGCAGAGAGTAGAACCTGATGAAATGGTTACCCAGACTATAGGCATTGTCCCCCCCACTGCTGCTCTCTTATTATCTATGCATAGCCACTCTAATAACTCTACCAACATGTACATAATTACCTCGACACTGGTGCCCCCGCACATTGACTCTGTACCGGTACCCCCTGTATATAGCCTCGCTATTGTTATTTTTCTGCTCAGATAATCCGTGAAATGTCTTGAATACTATTTTTAGCAGCACCTTCTTTTATAAACCGTATTGGCAGATCGCAAAGCAACTTCTTTACAAGCTGTTTTTAATACGGGTCGATAGTTCCATCTTGTGGTTGAACGGAGCTACTACAGCCATTGCATAAATCACTACTGTCTCTTCAAGTAGGTTAGGTGGTGATAAATTATACAAACAGGTATCCTGAATGATGCCTAAACCCGGTAGAAGCATGAAAACAAAGCAGTAACGTAAATTGCCTTTTTATTTACCTTCAGTTTTACATCATGTTAGTATAGGTCAACACAACATCTCATAATTATAATGTGAATAATCAAATCCATAATGACAGAGAAAATGCACAGTGTTACACAAAGCTGCATACAGTGTTTCAATTTATGTAAATTATATATAGGCTAGGAGTAGGGCTTCAAAATTCTCAGATTTTCCAGAAATCCTGGTTGGAGGATTCCGGATTTTCTTCTTAATGCCCCATGATTACAAGAGTATCTAACCGGGATTTCTGGAAAACCTGAGAATTGGGGGAAAGTAACCAGAATTGTTACCAGAACTATCAACACAAGCTATTAACAACACACTATTAACAACACACTATTAACAACACACTATTAACAACTCGCTATTAATAACAACACAACACGCTATTAACAACACAACACACTATTAACAACACACAATTAACAACACACTATTAACAACACAACACACTATTAACAACACAACACACTATTAACAACACGCTATTAACAACACAACACGCTATTAACTACACACTATTAACAACATGCTATTAACAACACAACACACTATTAACAACACACTATTAACAACACACTATTAACAACACAACACAGTATTAACAACACAACACACTATTAACAACACAACACACTATTAACAACACGCTATTAACAACACAACACGCTATTAACAACACACTATTAACAACACAACACACTATTAACAACACAACACACTATTAACAACACACTATTAACAACACGCTATTAACAACACACTATTAACAACACACTATTAACACACTATTAACAACATGCTATTAACAACACAACACGCTATTAACAACACACTATTAACAACACAACACACTATTAACAACACACTATTAACAACACGCTATAACAATAACACACTATTAGCAACACACTATTAACAACACACTATTAACAACACGCTATTAACAACACACTATTAACAACACGCTATTAACAACACACTATTAACAACACGCTATTAACAACACACTATTAACAACACAGAACACTATTAGCAACACACTATTAACAACACAGAACACTATTAGCAACACACTATTAACAACACACTAACAACACGCTATTAACAACACACTATTAACAACACGCTATTAACAACACACTATTAACAACACAACACACTACTAACAACACGCTACTAACAACACGCTACTAACAACACGCTATTAACAACACGCTATTAACAACACACTATTAGCAACACACTATTAACAACACGCTATTAACAACACGCTATTAACAACACGCTATTAACAACACACTATTAACAACACGCTATTAACAACACACTATTAACAACACAGAACACTATTAGCAACACACTATTAACAACACACTAACAACACGCTATTAACAACACAACACACTATTAACAACACGCTATTAACAACACGCTATTAACAACACACTATTAAAAACACACTATTAACAACACAACACGCTATTAACAACACACTATTAACAACACAACAAGCTATTAACAACACACTATTAACAACACACTATTAACAACACAACACTATTAACAACACAACACGCTATTCACAACACAACACTATTAACAACACAACACTATTAACAACACAACACACTATTAACAACACAACACACTATTAACAACACACTATTAACAACACACTATTAACAACACAACACACTATTAACAACACACTATTAACAACACACTATTGACAACACAACACACCATTAACAACACACCATTAACAACACGCTATTAACAACACACTATTAAGAACACAACACACTATTGCAACTGTTGTGTTGAGTTGAGTTGTATTCACTAACAGTGTTATGTTGAGTTGAGTTGTATTCACTAACAGTGTTGAGTTGTATTCACTAACAGTGTTATGTTGAGTTGAGTTGTATTCACTAACAGTGTTATGTTGAGTTGTATTCACTAACAGTGTTATGTTGAGTTGAGTTGTATTCACTAACAGTGTTGAGTTGTATTCACTAACAGTGTTATGTTGAGTTGAGTTGTATTCACTAACAGTGTTGAGTTGTATTCACTAACAGTGTTATGTTGAGTTGAGTTGTATTCACTAACAGTGTTGAGTTGTATTCACTAACAGTGTTATGTTGAGTTGAGTTGTATTCACTAACAGTGTTGAGTTGCATTCACTAACAGTGTTATGTTGAGTTGAGTTGCATTCACTAACAGTGTTGTGTTGTGGTTGTGTTTGTCTACCTGTTTTCCAGCCTTGTTGGCCAGTGTTGTAAACTCCTGTAACTCCCTTCAGCCCGTCTCTGTCTCTGTCTCTGTCTCTGTCTCTGTCTCTGTCTCTGTCTCTCTCTCTGTCTCTGTCTCTGTCTCTGTTTCTCTCTCTGTCTCTGTCTCTGTCTCTCTCTTTGTCTCTGTCTCTGTCTCGGTCCGGTCTCTGCCTCTGCCTCTGCCTCTGCATCTGCCTCGGTCTCGGCCTCGGCCTCTGCCTGCAGACTCCACTAGGGGGACAGGGAAGGCATTCAAACCTAACATACTGACACACACACATCAACAAACGCAAGCACACACACAGGCACACACACACCAACAAACGCAAGCACACACTCAGGCACACGAACACACCAAC
Organism: Salmo salar; assembly: GCF_965601325.2. Classification (NCBI taxonomy): domain Eukaryota; kingdom Metazoa; phylum Chordata; class Actinopteri; order Salmoniformes; family Salmonidae; genus Salmo; species Salmo salar. Next base: position 11,315,989 of record NC_138302.1, read on the forward strand.
AAATGCAAGCACGCACACACACACGCAGACACCAACAAATGCAAGCACACACACAAACAAACAAAAGTCCCAGCCAAACCCAGAGGATTAGATGTCCTAGATAGAAGGATGATCAGCTCTGACAAGATTAAAACACCAAGAAGATGGGGAGAGAGAGAGGGAAAGAGGGAAGAGGGAGGGAGAGAGAGAGAGAGAGAGGGAGAGAGAGAGAGAGAGAGAGAGAGAGAGAGAGAGAGGAGAGAGAGAGAGAGAGAGAGAGAGAGAGAGAGAGAGAGAGAGAGAGGAGAGGGAGGGAGAGAGGGAGAGAGAGAGAGAGAGAGAGGAGAGAGAGAGGTAGAGAGAGAGATAGAGAGAGAGAGGCTATGTGTACACTTCCCACAAAATGAGGTGGAAACTGAGCTTCACTTCCTAACCTCCTGTCAAATGTATGACCATATTAGAGACACATATTTCCCTCAGATTACACAGACCCACAATGAATTTGGTAAACTTTTGATAAACTCCCATATCTATTGGGTGAAATACCACAGTGTGCCATCACAGCAGCAAGATTTGTGACAACCAGTGAAGAACAAACACCATTTTAAATATGACCCATATTTATGTTTATTTATTTTCCCTTTTGTACTTGAACTATTTGAACATCATTACAACACCTCAACAGCTCTGTCTCTCCCTCTCCCTCGCGAGAGAGAGGAGGAGGAGCAGAGAGTGAGAGGTAGAGAGCGGGGAGACAGAGAGAGGGGAGAGAGTGAGAGAGGGGGAGAGAGAGAGGGGGAGAGAAAGATAAACTTGATATGTTTTTACACTCTATAGGGTAAATAAATAAACACACTGGCACATACAATCCTAAATGACTGTTGATTGTTATCAGCAGCAACAACAGGAGTCCTGCAACACACTGCAAGACTTCAGCTGATAGAGATCAATGAACTGAACTTCATTATTATTAAACAAAATAATCATATGCAATCTTTGTGGCTGTTACAGTTGGACTGAAGCCATAATATAATTTCATATTAATAGAATAGTAATATAGTAATATAACTACATATTAATAGAATGGAAATATAGTAATAAATCTTCATATTAATAGAATGGTAATATAGTAATATAACTTCATATTAATAGTAGAGGTCGAGCGATTAATCGGAATGGCCGATTAATTGGGTCCGATTTCAAGTTTTCATAACAATTGGTAATCGGTTTTTTTGGACACTGATTTGCCGAATTTTTTAAATTTAAAAATTTATTTTTTATTTTTTACACCTTTATTTAACTAGGCAATTCAGTTAAGAACACATTCTTATTTTCAATGACGGCCTAGGAACGGTGGGTTAACTGCCTTGTTCAGGGGCAGAACGACAGATTTTTACCTTGTCAGCTCGGGGATTCAATCTTGCAACCTTATGATTAACTAGTCCAATGCTCTAACCACCTGCTTACATTGCACTCCACGAGGAGCCTGCCTGTTATGCGAATGCAGTAAGAAGCCAAGGTAAGTTGCTAGCTAGCATTAAACTTATCTTATAAAAAACTATCAATCAATCAATCATAATCACTAGTTAACTACACATGGTTGATGATATTACTAGTTTATCTAGCCTGTCCTGCGTTGCATATAATCAATGTGGTGCGGATTCGCGAAAAAGGACTGTCATTTCTCTAATGTGTACCTAACCATAAACATCAATGTCTTTCTTAAAATCAATACACAAGTATATATTTTTAAACCTGCATATTTAGTTAATATTGCCTGCTAACATGAATTTCTTTTAACTAGGGAAAATGTGTCACCTCTTGCAACAGAGTCAGGGTATATGCAGCAGTTTGGGCCGCCTGGCTCGTTGTGAACTGTGAAGACTATTTATTCCTAACAAAGACAGCCGACTTCGCCAAACGGGGGATGATTTAACAAAAGCGCATTTGCGAAAAAAGCACAATCGTTGCATGACTGTACCTAACCATAAACATCAATGCCTTTCTTAAAATCAATACACAGAAATATATATTTTTAAACCTGCATATTTAGCTAAAAGAAATCCAGGTTAGCAGGCAATATTAATCAGATGAAATTGTGTCACTTATCTTGTGTTCATTGCACGCAGAGTCAGGGTATATGCAACAGTTTGGGCTGCCTGGCTCGTTGTGAACTAATTTGCCAGAATTTTAATTATTTATGACATAACATTGAAGGTTGTGCAATGTAACAGGAATATTTAGACTTAGGGATGCCACCCATTAGATAAAATACGGAACGGTTCCGTATTTCACTGAAAGAAAAAACGTTTTGTTTTCGAGATGATAGTTTCCGGATTTGACCATATTAATGACCTAAGGCTCGTATTTCTGAGTGTTTATTATATTATAATTAAGTCTATGATTTGATAGAGCAGTCTGACGGAGCGGTGGTAGGCACCAGCAGGCTCGTAAGCATTCATTCAAACACCACTTTCGTGCGTTTTGCCAGCAGCTCTTTGAATGCTTCAAGCATTGCGCTGTTTATGACTTCAAGCCTATCAACTCTCAAGATTAGGCTGGTGTAACCGATGTGAAATGGCTAGGTAGTTAGCGGGGTGCGCGCTAATAGCGTTTCAAACGTCACTCACTCTGAGACTTGGAGTAGTTGTTCCCCTTGCTCTGCATGGGTAACGCTGTTTCGAGGGTGGCTGTTGTCGATGTGTTCCTGGTTCGAGCCCAGGTAGGGGCGTGGAGAGGGATGGAAGGTATACTGTTACACTGGCAATGCTAAAGTGCCTATAAGAACATCCAATAGTCAAAAGTATTTGAAATACAAATTGTATAGAGAGAAATAGTCCTATAATTTCAATAATAACTACAACCTAAAACTTCTTACATGGGAATATTGAATGCTCATGTTAAAAGGAACCACCAGCTTTCATATGTTCTCATGTTCTGAGCAAGGAACTTAAACGTTAGCTTTCTTACACGGCACATAATGCACTTTTACTTTCTTCTCCAACACTTTGTTTTTGCATTATTTAAACCAAATTGAACATGTTTCATTATTTATTTGAGGCTGAATTGATTTTATTGATGTATTATATTAAGTTAAAATAAGTGTTCATTCAGTATTGTTGTAATTGTCATTATTACAAATACTTTAAAAAAATTGTCAGATTAATCGGTATCGGCTTTTTTGGGCCTCCAATAATCGGTATCGGTATCGGCGTTGAAAAATCATAATCGGTCGACCTCTAATTAATAGAATAGTAATATAACGTCATATTAATAGAATAGTAATATAGTAATATAACGTCATATTAATAGAATGGTAATATAGTAATATAACTTCATATTAATAGAATGGTAATATAGTAATATAACTTCATATTAATAGAATAGTAATATAACTTCATATTAATAGAATGGTAATATAGTAATACAACTTCATATTAATAGAATAGTAATATAACTACATATTAATAGAATGGTAATATAGTAATATAACTTCATATTAATAGAATGGTAATATAGTAATATAACTTCATATTAATAGAATGGTAATATAGTAATTGTCATGACGTTGGCCTCTTGTGGTACAGGGAGGACAGTTGACCCCCTCCCTTTTGCACCACCACCCAACCTACCTTCCCCCCAATCCACCCTGTGTGTAAAGGATTGTAAAAACTCTAAAATTCCAGGAGAGTCTCTGGCCACATGGCCCATAGAGAGACAAAGGAAATTCTTCCAACTCATAGAATTGGAGAACCGAGCGACATGTGTGTGCTGGAGAAGGTATGGAAGATTGGTGAAGAATCCAGCTACGAACTGATCCGCTTGGTACAATTTTGTGATACTCAGAAGAGACAATATAGCCATATTACCATAAAACTGTTTATATAATAGCATCAGCTTGAGACTTGCATCATAAGGGTTGTATAGAATGTATTAATAAGGATAAAGCTTTGTAAGACATTGAGATGCTATGTACTGATGTAATGTGATAGAATTGTATTTCTGTAACCAAGTCTAGCTCAGTCATGGGCACGCCCCCAGGGACCCATACAGGACCAGGCGTCATTTGACAAGCCTGTTCAAGGGTCACTATAAAACCCTCCCTGATTTACATTTCTTCAGACCAGGCCTCCACTCGATGGCCAATAGGTTTTACCATACAATTCCTCTACTGAAAGTGAACCATACCACGTGGTTAACTTTTAGACTATTGATACCGACAGAATAAGAACAAGTCTTTGATATTAATTATTAGTCTGCAGCTAAGTAAATTATATCATCGAATGCGAAGACCAACGAAACAACCATTCTATAACGACATTAATGAATGTCGCTTTGAAAGATCCATTCTAACCGAGAGAGAGACTCTCCATCAGAACGATGCTCGAACAAGGATCTCGACGACACATGAGCGTAAATATATATTGATTGCAATTGTTCCCGAATGAGCGAGCCGTCAATTGTCAATTGTTAATATTAATGAACTCTGTGTGCCACAGCTGACCTTTTATGATCCATTGTTCAACAGGCCGACCTGCCTGTTTAGCCCACAAGGGCACATTCCTCTACCAATCCTTTGTGACGATAATTACTGTTTGTATGTTTTCTGTTAATTACTTAGTGTAGTAAATAAATGATTTTAAAACAATTGATGTATGGATGATTTTAGTAAAGACTGGGTTCGTGCAGATACAACAATTTACGACGTTTGGAATGAGACTGGACTCGAGGTAAAATACACCATTTAAACCAGAAGTTAATCGGCCTATACTATAATAGGATATAATATTATAGTACAGGAAAGTTATATTAGGAAAATTATAGCTTTTGTAATCTGAATATTCTCCTTGGTGCCCCGATCTCCTAGTTAATTACAATTAAACGATTAATCAGTTTAATCGCGTGATAATAATTACAGGGAGCTAATTGATAAACATATCTTCAGTTTAATGGTACCCCCAAAGACACGACATAATATAACTTCATATTAATAGAATGGTAATATAACTTCATATGAATAGAATGGTAATATAGTAATATAACTTCAAATTAATAGAATGGTAATATAGTAACATAACTACACATTAATAGAATGGTAATATAGTAATATAACTACATATTAATAGAATGGTAATATAGTAATATAACTTCATATTAATAGAATGGTAATATAGTAATATAACTTCATATTAATAGAATGGTAATATAGTAATATAACTACATATTAATAGAATGGTAATATAGTAATATAACTACATATTAATAGAATGGTAATATAGTAATATAACTTCATATTAATAGAATGGTAATATAGTAATATAACTACATATTAATAGAATAGTAATATAACTTCATATTAATAGAATGGTAATATAGTAATATAACTTCATATTAATAGAATGGTAATATAGTAATATATCTTCATATTAATAGAATGGTAATATAGTAATATAACTTTATATTAATAGAATGGTAATATAGTAATATAACTTCAAATTAATAGAATAGTAATATAACTTCATATTAATAGAATAGTAATATAGTAATATAACTTCATATGAATAGAATGGTAATAAAGTAATATAACTTCATATTAATAGAATGGTAATATAGTAATATAACTTCATATTAATAGAATGGTAATATAGTAATATAACTTCATATTAATAGAATGGTAATATAGTAATATAAGTTCATATTAATAGAATGGTAATATAGTAATATAAGTTCATATTAATAGAATGGTAATATAGTAATATAAGTTCATATTAATAGAATGGTAATATAGTAATATAACTACATATTAATAGAATGGTAATATAGTAATAACTACATATTAATAGAATGGTAATATAGTAATATAACTACATATTAATAGAATGGTAATATAGTAATATAACTTCATATTAATAGAATGGTAATATAGTAATATAACTTCATATTAATAGAATGGTAATATAGTAATATAACTACATATTAATAGAATGGTAATATAGTAATAACTACATATTAATAGAATGGTAATATAGTAATATAACTACATATTACTAGAATGGTAATATAGTAATATAACTACATATTAATAGAATGGTAATATAGTAATATAACTACATATTAATAGAATGGTAATATAGTAATATAACTTCATATTAATAGAATGGTAATATAGTAATATAACTACATAATAATAGAATAGTAATATAGTAATATAACTACATATTAATAGAATTGTAATATAGTAATATAACTACATATTAATAGAATGCTAATATAGTAATATAACTACATATGAATAGAATGGTTACATAGTAATATAACTACATAATAATATAATAGTAATATAACTTCATATTAATAGAATGGTAATATAACTTCACATGAATAGAATGGTAATATAACTTCATATGAATAGAATGGTAATATAGTAATATAACTACATAATAATAGAATAGTAATATAGTAATATAACTTCATATTAATAGAATTGTAATATAGTAATATAACTACATATTAATAGAATGGTAATATAGTAATATAACTACATATGAATAGAATGGTTATATAGTAATATAACTACATAATAATAGAATAGTAATATAGTAATATAACTTCATATTAATAGAATGGTAATATAGTAATATAACTACATATTAATAGAATGGTAATAAAGTAATAAAACTACATATTAATAGAATGGTAATATAGTAATATAACTACATATTAATAGAATGGTAATATAACTTCATATGAATAGAATGGTAATATAGTAATATAACTACATAATAATAGAATAGTAATATAGTAATATAACTTCATATTAATAGAATGGTAATATAGTAATATAACTTCATATTAATAGAATGGTAATATAGTAATATAACTTCATATTAATAGAATGGTAATATAGTAATATAACTTCATATTAATAGAATGGTAATATAGTAATATAACTACATATTAATAGAATGGTAATATAGTAATATAACTTCATATTAATAGAATGGTAATATAGTAATATAACTTCATATGAATAGAATGGTAATATAGTAATATAACTTCATATTAATAGAATGGTAATATAGTAATATAACTTCATATTAATAGAATGGTAATATAGTAATATAACTTCATATGAATAGAATGGTAATATAGTAATATAACTACATAATAATAGAATAGTAATATAGTAATATAACTACATATTAATAGGATGGTAATATAGTAATATAACTTCATATTAATAGAATGGTAATATAGTAATATAACTACATAATAATAGAATAGTAATATAGTAATATAACTACATATTAATAGAATGGTAATATAGTAATATAACTACATATTAATAGAATGGTAATATAGTAATATAACTTCATATTAATAGAATGGTAATATAGTAATATAACTACATATTAATAGAATAGTAATATAACTTCATATTAATAGAATGGTAATATAGTAATATAACTACATAATAATAGAATAGTAATATAGTAATATAACTACATATTAATAGAACAGTATCTGGTAAATATAGTGTGTTCTTAGAGCGTCTGGTTTCAGTTAAAGACATTCCACAGTCATTACAACATGAACTATGTGGGGTACTGTAACTACTAACACACCACACACACACACACACACACACACACACACACACACACACACACACACGGGGGATGAAGAACACTAAAACAGAACCTAAACATTACCAGCTGGGGGAGAGACAGAGAGAAACAGAGAAACAGAGAGACAGAGAAACAGAGAAACAGAGACAGAGAGAGGGAGAGACAGAGAGACAGAAGGAGGGAGAGAGGAAGAGAGAGGGAGAGAGAGAAAGAGAGAAGGGGAGAGAAAGAGACAGAGATAGAGAGGGAGGGAGAGAGAGAGAGGGAGGGAGAAAGAGGGAGAGAGGGAGAGAGAGAAAGAGAGAGGGGGGAGAGAAAGAGACAGAGAGAGAGAGAGAGAGAGAGCGGGAGAGAGAGAGAGAGGTATGATGAGTAATGAGGATGAGTAGGTGAAAGGCCTGTCTCCATCTAAACACATCTTAAATTGCAATGTGTGTGTGTGTGTGTGTGTGTGTGTGTGTGTGTGTGTGTGTGTGTGTGTGTGTGTGTGTGTGTGTGTGTGTGTGTGTGTGTGTGTGTGTGTGTGTGTGTGTGTGTCTATGTAGAGCGTAGTGAAGACCACCTGAATAAACAAGGAGAATATGATACCGTTCTGTACGAAGGGGCCACAGAAAGGGGATCTCTCTCTCTCTCTCTCTCCGTCTCTTTTTCTCTCTCTCAATGAAAATCAATTCAAATGTGTGAATTGCCATGCCATATTGATTAATATAGCCAAAACACATCTCTCTCCCTATCTCTCTGTATCTCTGTGTGTGTCTCTCTCTCTCTCTCCCTCCTTCCTTTCACGACAAGGGACTCAGCTTTAAACTCTGAGATAAAGTCTCTCACCTGAGACTGATTCTGGACCTCAGAGTCTTGTGACAAACACCTTTATGTTGACTCTCTCATCTCTGTCTCTGTCAGCAGTATCCACAGACAGACACCTGACAGCAGTATCCACAGACAGACACCTGACAGCAGTATCCACAGACAGACACCTGACAGCAGTATCCACAGACAGACACCTGACAACAGTATCCACAGACAGACACCTGACAGCAGTATCCACAGACAGACACCTGACGGCAGTTCCCAGTCAGACACCGACGCGGTCCCGTCGCCCTGCACAGCCCAGCGGCACCGCAGCAGCCCGCGCACCTGACAGCAGTACCACAGACGACACCGACAGCAGACCACGACGACACCGACAGCAGACCACGACGACACCGAGGCAGCGGACAGGGCGGAGCGGACGGAGGGCACACACACACACACACACACACACACACACACACACACACACACACACACACACACACACACACACACACACACACACACACACACACTTACAAACAAACACACACAATCACCCTGAGAGGAAGGACATCACATCACCTGATTACAGTAGCTATATCATGGGGTGTTAGAGATGACAGAACACCACAATGATCACGACTCCAGTGTGGGGTGTGTTTTTTGTTTGTGTTTGTGTGTGTCTTTCTGACATATCCAGCACCCTGTTGATACTTTATGAGCCAAAGAGGAGAGAGAGAGAGAGAGAGAGAGCGAGAGAGAGAGAGAGAGAGAGAGCGAGAGAGAGAGAGAGAGAGAGAGAGAGAGAAAATAGGAAGTGTCACACCCTTATCTGTTTCACCTGTCTTGTGCTTGTCTCCACCCCCCACCAGGTTCTCCCATTTTCCCATTATCCCCTGTGTATTTATATCTGCGTTTTCTTATAGTCAGGTCATCTCACTGTCTTTCCTGGTTTTCCCTGCACACTAGTTGTTTTGGTTTCTAGCTTTTCCGGTTCTGATCTTTCTGCCCTGACCCTGAGCCTGTCTGCCGTCCAGTACCTGTCGGAATCTGATCTGGTTATGAACCTTTGCCTGCTCCCTGTGTTATAATAAATGATCTGAGAACTGAACCATCCACCTCCTGCATCTGCATCTGGGTCGTGATAGAGAGAGAGAGTGAGAGGGAGACAGACAGAGAGCAAATGTCTCTACCTTAGTTGATGCCATTCATGTTTCACTGAATGACTCCCCCTCATAGAAATAGGTCATAGAAACAATGCATGAGAAGTAGAAAAACAGACCATTTTAAATCAATGGTTTTATTAAAGGCTCCTTGAAATAATATTTATAAAGATAAAATCTTGTGGTTAAGGCTAGATCAACTGAACAAATATATATATATACTGTTACAATCACGGTTATAGACAGGTGGTATCATCTCTCACTGTGCTGTTCCACTGTTACAGACAGAGGTGGTATCATCTCTCACTGTGCTGTTCCACTGTTACAGGCAGAGGTGGTATCATCTCTCACTGTGCTGTTCCACTGTTACAGACAGAGGTGGTATCATCTCTCACTGTGCTGTTCCACTGTTACAGACAGGTGGTATCATCTCTCACTGTGCTGTTCCACTGTTACAGACAGAGGTGGTATCATCTCTCACTGTGCTGTTCCACTGTTACAGACAGAGCTGGTATCATCTCTCACTGTGCTGTTCCACTGTTACAGACAGAGGTGGTATCATCTCTCACTGTGCTGTTCCACTGTTACAGACAGAGCTGGTATCATCTCTCACTGTGCTGTTCCACGGTTACAAACAGAGATGGTATCATCTCTCACTGTGCTGTTCCACTGTTACAGACAGAGGTGGTATCATCTCTCACTGTGCTGTTCCACGGTTTCAGACAGAGATGATGGCACCTAAAGGACTCTCAGACCATGAGAAACAAGATCCTCTGGTCTGATGAAACCAAGATTGTACTCTTTGGCCTGAATGCCAAGCGTCACATCTGGAGGAAACCTGGAACCATCCCTACGGTGAAGCATGGTGGTGGCAGCATCATGCTGTGGGGATGTTTTTCAGTGGTTAGGACTGGGAGACTAATCAGGATCGAGGGAAAGATGAATGGAGCAAGTACAGAGAGATCCTTGATGAAAACCTGCTCTAGAGCACTCAGGACCTCAGACTGGGGCAAAGGTTCACCTTCCAACAGGACAACGACTCTAAGCACAAAGCCAAGACAATGTCCTTGAGTGGCCCAGCCAGAGCCCGGACTTGAACCTGATCGAACATCGCTGGAGAGACCTGAAAATAGCTGTGCAGCGATGCTCCCCATCAAACCTGACAGAGTTTGAGAGGATCTGCAGAGAAGAATGGGAGAAACTCCCCAAACACAGATGTGCCAAGCTTGTAGCGTCATACCCAAGAAGACTTGAGGCTGTAATCGCTGCCAAAGGTGCTTCAACAAAGTACTGAGTAAAGGGTCTGAATACTTATTTAAATGTGATATTTCCGTTTAATTATTTTTAATTTGTAGGAAACATTTCTAAAAACCTCTTTTTTCTTTGTCATTGTGTATTGTGTGTACTTTTATCAAATCAAAGTTTACTTGTCACGTGCGCCGAATACAACAGGTGTAGGCATTACAGTGAAATGCTTACTTACGGGCTCTAACCAATAGTGCAAATGAGGGGATGAGGGAAAAAACACGTTTTATAAATTTTAGTATAAGGCTTTAACGTAACAAAATGTGGAAAAAGTCAAGTGGTCTGAATACTCTCCGAATGCACTGTTTATCAGTATCTTTGGCTATATCCTGTTCTGTCTGTGCCATACAGATCCAGACCTCTTGGTAGAGGTCAAACAAGCATACAGGGAGGCTAGGGTTACCATGTGTCTCTGACATACATTCAGTGTCCCATACCTGCCGTTGAACAGTAAACAGCTAGCTAGCTGGGTTAGCACACACATTAGCTAACATTCAAGCCAGTTTCAGCAACATATGACGCCATACACAAGCTTCTGAGAGCAGATACACAAGTTGGCATGAAATAGCAATGACTTTCTAGATGAAGTGCCACAGCTTTACTATGAAATGAATACACAAACTATGTATACACACAATAACGCCCTTGAGTTAGGCTAGTCAGTGAGTACGTTTACTTGCACAATAATAATTAGATATTAAACTGATTATGGGCTTTTGTCTGAACAGTGAAAACCATAGAAGAAGCACTCTTTCATGGTCTGCGCAAAACCTGCGCAGCAAAGATGCTCATAAACGAACATCAATGTATTGCTGCTCTGCTACAGTTGTTTCTTGTTGCTAGACTACTGATGCCACAGTGACAGCCAGAGCGGAGAAACAACATCAAAGGAATTATGATAGAAGGCTAACCGCCGCAAATTATATTTCAATTTCTGCATCGTTTATTCCAAGCAACGGTGAAATACGAGAGATTGTAGGTGTCTGCTGTGCTCGTACGAAATCTAAAATAATCGCTGTGGTAGGCTATAGCTGCTAGGCTATTGTTGCTTTCGTATCGTTTTGAGGACAGGAATTTGATTATGTTTTGATCTCAAAGTAAGAGGTGTTTTTTTTCTACCAAATGCTTGTTTTTCCCGCAGCTATAGCTAAGGCAAACGTGTCAACATAGCGAAATGAAGCATCGAAAAATGACAAGAACACGCAAGGAGAGGTTCTATAACTGTCCAATTCCTCCAAAGAGAGATTAGTTTATCATTTTATGTGTAGCCAACTTCAACGATGTCTCTCGTGGCCAGCGATATCCCGACGGACGAAGACCTAGAAGATCTGGTGAGTCAACAACAGCGATGCTCAACTTGTACACGGCCAATGTGTTGTTTTTAACGCCATCACTGATGTAGTTAGCTGCTGTAATACTACTTCTGTAGATTGGATACTGTTGTAGTTAGCTGCTGTAATACTACTTATGTAGATTGGATACTGTTGTAGTTAGCTGCTGTAATACTATTTCTGTAGATTGGATACTGTTGTAGTTAGCTGCTCTAATACTACTTCTGTAGATTAGATACTGTTGTAGTTAGCTGCTGTAATACTACTTCTGTAGATTGGATACTGTTTTAGTTAGCTACTGTAATACTACTTCTGTAGATTGGATACTGTTGTAGTTTTCTGCTGTAATACTACTTCTGTAGATTAGATACTTTTTAGTTAGCTACTGTAATACTACTTCTGTAGATTGGATACTGTTGTAGTTAGCTGCTGTAATACTACTTCTGTAGATTGGATACTGTTGTAGTTTTCTACTGTAATACTACTTCTGTAGATTGGATACTGTTTTAGTGAGCTACTGTAATACTACTTCTGTAGATTGGATACTGTTGTAGTTAGCTACTGTAATACTACTTCTGTAGATTGGATACTGTTTTGCGACATCACTGTAACAGCAGTTATTGTACTGCTACTCTATTAGCCTAGCCATAAATTGTATAGATAGGCTTACTAACTAATTCTTCTCTCCTTGTTTCCAAGGTCGAGGATGGACTTTCTCTTGCTACCTACATATCAGACTCTGGAAAGGTGAGATGACTTTCTGTCCCCTCGTGTGTGTGTGTGTGTGTGTGTGTCTCTCTGAGTTGTCCTAACCCTTGTTTTGTGTTTCAACAGAAAGCCAGGAAAAAGAAGCCGTCTGGTAAACCTCCCTCTTCTCCCAGTAAGACCCGCTGTCATCTACAATACATCTGGCTTTGAGAATCAAGTTCAAATTCAACTCCATTGCTTTTACCACCCTAACTTTGTTGTGTGTCCGTGTGTGTGTGTGCGCGTGTGTGTGTGCGTGTGTGTGTGCGTGTGTGTCCAGGGTCTCCGTATCTCTCCAGTATGGATGTGAACCCGAGGAGATCAGCGGTGTCAGCCTGGAGGCCCCTGAGAGGAACTCTGGGGGAGAGGGGGGAGGCCCTAGGGGGGAGAGGTGACACTCTGTTGGAGAGGGGTGAGACAGCTCGGACCCCCAGAGAGAACTGTCTGGCTTCGCTAAGCAACGGGCACGGTGGGTACCATGGAAAAATAAACAGAACTTTATCACCATAGAAAAAAGCTCTTTACTAACATACCAATGTGGCTGTACTACAGAGAGACAACTCTATTCCTAAACCTCCATAGAAACCAGAGAGACAACTCTATTCCTAAACCTCCATAGAAACCAGAGAGACAACTCTATTCCTACACATCCATAGAAACCAGAGAGACAACTCTATTCCTAAACCTCCATAGAAACCAGAGAGACAACTCTATTCCTAAACCTCCATAGAAACCAGAGAGACAACTCTATTCCTTAACCTCCATAGAAACCAGAGAGACAACTCTATTCCTAAACCTCCATAGAAACCAGAGAGACAACTCTATTCCTAAACCTCCATAGAAACCAGAGAGACAACTCTATTCCTAAACCTCCATAGAAACCAGAGAGACAACTCTATTCCTTAACCTCCATAGAAACCAGAGAGACAACTCTATTCCTTAACCTCCATAGAAACCAGCGAGACAACTCTATTCCTAAACCTCCATAGAAACCAGAGAGACAACTCTATTCCTTAACCTCCATAGAAACCAGAGATACAACTCTATTCCTAAACCTCCATAAAAACCAGAGAGACAACTCTATTCCTACACCTCCATAGAAACCAGAGACAACTCTATTCCTAAACCTCCATAGAAACCATAGAAACCAGAGAGACAACTCTATTCCTAAACCTCCATAGAAACCAGAGAGACAACTCTATTCTTACACCTCCATAGAAACCAGAGAGACAACTCTATTCCTAAACCTCCATAGAAACCAGCGAGACAACTCTATTCCTACACCTCCATAGAAACCAGAGAGACAACTCTATTCCTTAACCTCCATAGAAACCAGAGAGACAACTCTATTCCTACACCTCCATAGAAACCAGAGAGACAACTCTATTCCTTATCCTCCATAGGGACACACACACACACACAGTTATTCAGCTAGTGTGGTATCTTGTTGCATGTTATTCCAGCTGACAGCTTGTAGGGTTTTGTTGACCCTAGTGATATGTCTTGCTCAGAGGGGAACCATGTATTTCACAACATTATTCATTATAGGTCTACCATTGTATTAAAAATATGTTATTCTCTCTCTCTCTCTCTCCGTCTCTCTCTCGCTCCCCTCTCCATCCCCCTTTCCATCCCTCTCCACCCCCCTTCATCCCTCCATCTCTCTCTCTTTCTCTCTCTCTCTCTAGGTCTGTCCCAGTCTCTGAGAGTTGACTTTGACACAACACACACCTCAGCCTGTCTCTCGTCTTCTACCTGTACTCCAGAGTATCTCCAACAGGCTCTTGGCATTAAGAAACCCAAACACCTGCACTCCTCATCCAATGGTGTGTGTATGTGTGTATGTGTGTGTGTGTGTGTGTGTGTGTGTGTGTGTGTGTGTGTGTGTGTGTGTGTGTGCTGTGTGGTTGTGTGTGTTCTATTCTGTGTGTGTGTGTGTGCGTGTGTGTGCGCGCTGTGCGTGCATACATCCGAGAGTGTTTGTGTCTGTGTGTGTGCGCTGTGTGTGTGTGTGTGTGTGTTATTCGACAGTGTGTAACAGTTATTCGACAGTGTGTAACAGTTATTCTACAGTATGTAACAGTTATTCTACAGTATGTAACAGTTATTCTACAGCATGTAACAGTTATTCTACAGCATGTAACAGTTATTCTACAGTTATTCTACAGTGTGTAACAGTTATTCTACAGTATCTAACAGTTATTCTACAGTGTAATAGTTATTCTACAGTTATTCTACAGTGTGTAACAGTTATTCTACAGTTATTCTACAGTATGTAACAGTTATTCTACAGTATGTAACAGTTATTCTACAGTTATTCTACAGTATGTAACAGTTATTCTACAGTGTGTAACAGTTATTCTAGTGTAACAGTTATTCTACAGTTATTCTACAGTGTGTAACAGTTATTCTACAGTGTGTAACAGTTATTCTACTGTGTGTAACAGTTATTCTACAGTAATTTTACAGTGTGTAACAGTTATTCTACAGTATGTAACAGTTATTCTACAGTGTGTAACAGTTATTCTATAGTTATTCTACAGTATGTAACAGTTATTCTACAGTGTGTAACAGTTATTCTACAGTGTGTAACAGTTATTCTACAGTGTGTAACAGTTATTATACAGTATGTAACAGTTATTCTACAGTGTGTAACAGTTATTATACAGTATGTAACAGTTATTCTACAGTTATTCTACAGTTATTCTACAGTGTGTAACAGTTATTCTACAGTTATTCTACAGTATGTAACAGTTATTCTATAGTTATTCTACAGTGTGTAACAGTTATTCTACAGTTATTCTACAGTGTGTAACAGTTATTCTACAGGGTGTAACAGTTATTTTACAGTGCGTAACAGTTATTCTACAGTTATTCTACAGTGTGTAACAGTTATTCTACAGTGCGTAACAGTTATTCTACAGTGCGTAACAGTTATTCTACAGTTATTCTACAGTGTGTAACAGTTATTCTACAGTGCGTAACAGTTATTCTACAGTGTGTATCAGTTATTCTACAGTTATTCTACAGTGTGTAACAGTTATTCTAAAGTATGTAACAGTTATTCTACAGTTATTCTACAGTTATTCTACAGTATGTAACAGTTATTCTACAGTGTGTAACAGTTATTCTACAGTTATTCTACAGTGTGTAACAGTTATTCTACAGTATGTAACAGTTATTCTACAGTTATTCTACAGTTATTCTACAGTGTGTAACAGTTATTCTACAGTTATTCTACAGTTATTCTACAGTGTGTAACAGTTATTCTACAGTATGTAACAGTTATTCTACAGTTATTCTACAGTGTGTAACAGTTATTCTACAGTGCGTAACAGTTATTCTACAGTTATTCTACAGTGTGTAACAGTTATTCTACAGTATGTAACAGTTATTCTACAGTGTAACAGTTATTCTACAGTTATTCTACAGTATGTAACAGTTATTCTACAGTATGTAACAGTTATTCTACAGTGTAAAAGTTATTCTACAGTATGTAACAGTTATTCTACAGTATGTAACAGTTATTCTACAGTATGTAACAGTTATTCTACAGTGTGTAACAGTTATTCTACAGTATGTAACAGTTATTCTACAGTTATTCTACAGTGTGTAACAGTTATTCTACAGTTATTCTACAGTGTGTAACAGTTATTCTACAGTATGTAACAGTTAATCTACAGTTATTCTACAGTGTGTAACAGTTATTCTACAGTTATTCTACAGTGTGTAACAGTTATTCTACAGTGTGTAACAGTTATTCTACAGTGTGTAACAGTTATTCTACAGTGTGTAACAGTTATTTTACAGTGCGTAACAGTTATTCTACAGTTATTCTACAGTGTGTAAAAGTTATTCTACAGTGCGTAACAGTTATTCTACAGTGTGTAACAGTTATTCTACAGTATGTAACAGTTATTCTACAGTATGTAACAGTTATTCTACAGTGTGCAAAAGTTATTCTACAGTGTGTAACAGTTATTCAACAGTGTGTAACAGTTATTCTACAGTGTGTAACAGTTATTCTACAGTGCGTAACAGTTATTCTACAGTTATTCTACAGTGTGTAACAGTTATTCTACAGTATGTAACAGTTATTCTACAGTGTGTAACAGTTATTCTACAGTGCGTAACAGTTATTCTACAGTTATTCTACAGTGTGTAACAGTTATTCTACAGTATGTAACAGTTATTCTACAGTATGTAACAGTTATTCTACAGTGTGTAACAGTTATTCTACAGTATGTAACAGTTATTCTACAGTTATTCTACAGTGTGTAACAGTTATTCTACAGTTATTCTACAGTGTGTAACAGTTATTCTACAGTTATTCTACAGTGTGTAACAGTTATTCTACAGTGTGTAACAGTTATTCTACAGTGTGTAACAGTTATTCTACAGTGTGTAACAGTTATTTTACAGTGCGTAACAGTTATTCTACAGTTATTCTACAGTGTGTAAAAGTTATTCTACAGTATGTAACAGTTATTCTACAGTATGTAACAGTTATTCTACAGTGCGTAACAGTTATTCTACAGTTATTCTACAGTGTGTAACAGTTATTCTACAGTATGTAACAGTTATTCTACAGTGTGTAACAGTTATTCTACAGTGCGTAACAGTTATTCTACAGTTATTCTACAGTGTGTAACAGTTATTCTACAGTATGTAACAGTTATTCTACAGTATGTAACAGTTATTCTACAGTGTGTAACAGTTATTCTACAGTATGTAACAGTTATTCTACAGTTATTCTACAGTGTGTAACAGTTATTCTACAGTTATTCTACAGTGTGTAACAGTTATTCTACAGTTATTCTACAGTGTGTAACAGTTATTCTACAGTGTGTAACAGTTATTCTACAGTGTGTAACAGTTATTCTACAGTGTGTAACAGTTATTTTACAGTGCGTAACAGTTATTCTACAGTTATTCTACAGTGTGTAAAAGTTATTCTACAGTATGTAACAGTTATTCTACAGTATGTAACAGTTATTCTACAGTATGTAACAGTTATTCTACAGTGTGCAAAAGTTATTCTACAGTGTGTAACAGTTATTCAACAGTATGTAACAGTTATTCTACAGTGTGTAACAGTTATTCTACAGTGCGTAACAGTTATTCTACAGTTATTCTACAGTGTGTAACAGTTATTCTACAGTATGTAACAGTTATTCTACAGTGTGTAACAGTTATTCTACAGTGCGTAACAGTTATTCTACAGTTATTCTACAGTGTATAACAGTTATTCTACAGTATGTAACAGTTATTCTACAGTGTGTAACACTTATTCTACAGTGTGTAACAGTTATTCTACAGTTATTCTACAGTGTGTAACAGTTATTCACAGTATGTAACAGTTATTCTACAGTGTGTAAAAGTTATTCTACAGTGTGTAACAGTTATTCTACAGTGTGTAACAGTTATTTTACAGTGCGTAACAGTTATTCCACAGTTATTCTACAGTGTGTAACAGTTATTCTACAGTGCGTAACAGTTATTCTACAGTGTGTAACAGTTATTCTACAGTATGTAACAGTTATTCTACAGTATGTAACAGTTATTCTACAGTATGTAACAGTTATTCTACAGTGTGTAACAGTTATTCTACAGCATGTAACAGTTATTCTACAGCATGTAACAGTTATTCTACAGTTATTCTACAGTATGTAACAGTTATTCTACAGCAAGTAACAGTTATTCTACAGCATGTAACAGTTATTCTACAGTTATTCTACAGTGTGTAACAGTTATTCTACAGTATCTAACAGTTATTCTACAGTGTAATAGTTATTCTACAGTTATTCTACAGTGTGTAATAGTTATTCTACAGTTATTCTACAGTATGTAACAGTTATTCTACAGTATGTAACAGTTATTCTACAGTGTAACAGTTATTCTACAGTTATTCTACAGTATGTAACAGTTATTCTACAGTGTTTAACAGTTATTCTAGTGTAACAGTTATTCTACAGTTATTCTACAGTGTGTAACAGTTATTCTACAGTGTGTAACAGTTATTCTACAGTATGTAACAGTTATTCTACAATGTGTAACAGTTATTCTACAGTGTGTAGCAGTTATTCTACAGTTATTCTACAGTGTGTAACAGTTATTCTACAGTATGTAACAGTTATTCTACAGTATGTAACAGTTATTCTACAGTGTGTAACAGTTATTCTACAGTGTGTAACAGTTATTCTACAGTGTAACAGTTATTCTACAGTTAGTCTACAGTGTGTAACAGTTATTCTACAGTGTGTAACAGTTATTCTACAGTATGCAACAGTTATTCTACAGTTATTCTACAGTTATTCTACAGTGTGTAACAGTTATTCTACAGTGTGTAACAGTTATTCTACTGTGTGTAACAGTTATTCTACAGTGTGTAACAGTTATTCTACAGTATGTAACAGTTATTTAACAGTATGTAACAGTTATTCTACAGTGTAATAGTTATTCTACAGTTATTCCACAGTGTGTAACAGTTATTCTACAGTATGTAACAGTTATTCTACAGTATGTAACAGTTATTCTACAGTGTGTAACAGTTATTCTACAGTGTGTAACAGTTATTCTACAGTGTGTAACAGTTATTCTACAGTGTGTAACAGTTATTCTACAGTATGTAACAGTTATTATACAGTGTAATAGTTATTCTACAGTTATTCCACAGTGTGTAACAGTTATTCTACAGTATGTAACAGTTATTCTACAGTATGTAACAGTTATTCTACAGTGTGTAACAGTTATTCTACAGTGTGTACCAGTTATTCTACTGTTAGTCTACAGTGTGTAACAGTTATTCTACAGTATGTAACAGTTATTCTACAGTGTGTAACAGTTATTCTACAGTGTAATAGTTATTCTACAGTTATTCCACAGTATGTAACAGTTATTCTACAGTATGTAACAGTTATTCTACAGTATGTAACAGTTATTCTACAGTTATTCTACACTGTGTAACAGTTATTCTACAGTGTGTAACAGTTATTCTACAGTATGTAACAGTTATTCTACAGTATGTAACAGTTATTCTACAGTGTGTAACAGTTATTCTACAGTTATTCTACAGTGTGTAACAGTTATTCTACAGTATGTAACAGTTATTCTACAGTATGTAACAGTGTGTAACAGTTATTCTACAGTATGTAACAGTTATTCTACAGTTATTCTACAGTGTGTAACAGTTATTCTACAGTATGTAACAGTTATTCTACCGTTATTCTACAGTGTGTAACAGTTATTCTACAGTATGTAACAGTTATTCTACAGTTATTCTACAGTGTGTAACAGTTATTCTACAGTATGTAACAGTTATTCTACAGTGTGTTACAGTTATTCTACAGTGTGTAACAGTTATTCTACAGTGTGTAACAGTTATTCTACAGTGTGTAACAGTTATCCTACAGTATTCTAAAGTATGTAACAGTTATTCTACAGTATGTAACAGTTATTCTACAGTGTAATAGTTATTCTACAGTTATTCCACAGTGTGTAACAGTTATTCTACAGTATGTAACAGTTATTCTACAGTGTGTAACAGTTATTCTACAGTGTGTAACAGTTATTCTACAGTGTGTAACAGTTATTCTACAGTGTGTAACAGTTATTCTACAGTATGTAACAGTTATTCTAGTGTGTAACAGTTATTCTACAGTGTGTAACAGTTATTCTACAGTATGTAACAGTTATTCTACATTGTAATAGTTATTCTACAGTTATTCCACTGTGTGTAACAGTTATTCTACAGTATGTAACAGTTATTCTACAGTATGTAACAGTTATTCTACAGTGTGTAACAGTTATTCTACAGTATGTAACAGTTATTCTACAGTGTGTAACAGTTATTCTACAGTGTGTAACAGTTATTCTACAGTTATTCTACAGTATTCTAAAGTATGTAACAGTTATTGTACAGTATGTAACAGTTATTCTACAGTGTAATAGTTATTCTACAGTTATTCCACAGTGTGTAACAGTTATTCTACAGTATGTAACAGTTATTCTACAGTATGTAACAGTTATTCTACAGTATGTAACAGTTATTCTACAGTATGTAACAGTTATTCTACAGTTATTCTACAGTATGTAACAGTTAATTCTACAGTGTGCAAAAGTTATTCTACAGTGTGTAATAGTTATTCAACAGTATGTAACAGTTATTCCACAGTTATTCTACAGTGTGTAACAGTTATTCTACAGTGTGTAACAGTTATTCTACAGTATGTAACAGTTATTCTACAGTATGTAACAGTTATTCTACAGTGTGTAACAGTTATTCTACAGTTATTCTACAGTGTGTAACAGTAATTTTACAGTATGTAACAGTTATTCTACAGTATGTAACAGTGTGTAACAGTTATTCTACAGTATGTAGCAGTTATTCTACAGTTATTCTACAGTGTGTAACAGTTATTCTACAGTTATTCTACAGTGTGTAACAGTTATTCTACAGTATGTAACAGTTATTCTACAGTTATTCTACAGTATGTAACAGTTATTCTACAGTTATTCTACAGTGTGTAACAGTTATTCTACAGTGTGTAACAGTTATTCTACAG